>NW_008359996.1:992400-1022936 GCF_000622305.1 Nannospalax galili | reverse complement strand
CTTGAATTGTGAATAGGAGATGTGAAGGAGAAGTAAAGGCAATAGTAATTATAAGCATTATAAGTTCTAGACAGGGAACTAGAAAAAAGTCAGAGCATGGCAATTTTCAAATGTTCATATGAGAGTCCTTTGGAATTTCTTGACAAGGGCTTCCAAAAGCATCCCTCTATTGGGTTCCTCCTCATTTTTCTTTTGTCTTCCAAGGCTGGACTCTAGAGTGATGGATTCAGGATTTGCTTTCAGGTATTTTGATAGCTGTTGGAGTGGTTAGAACTAGTATCAGTTCCCTCTCAAAGGTTCTAGATGGGGGAGAAAACAAATTTATCCATCATTTTAGAACAATAGCTGATTGTCTCCCTTAGCTACAGGTGGGCACTACAGTATTAGAGACCAAGATTTGAAGTCTTACATCTGAGCAGCACTTTCTAGTTAGGAGCAAAATCATCAATGAGAAATAATTGTCTAAATAACTTTTTATGTAGACTTAAACCTAATGTCTGGACAGTGTAATCCCTTGACCTCTTAAAGAAATATACTGATAACTTTACTCTTTTGTTATACTTTCCTTTTGGGTGTTTAAGACCATATAGTTGGCCCAAATAAATCAATTTATTTTTACACTTAAGGTCATTTGAGGATTTGTTCCTCATAATAAAATATTTTTAAAAGAAGACAACATAGCAGGGGAAAATTAGGTGGGAAATAGTAGCCCAAATCTACCAAGGGTCGATACAAAAAAAAAATTATGTTCCTTCACCAGATGAGACACACAGAAATGTCTAGGCACTCTAGAGAAGACAGAAACAGATCAAGAAATGATTCCATCCAAATCCAGCCAGGTGAACAATGAGTTTATTAAGATTACTTACAGGAACCTGGTGACTCTTGGGCTGCTGCATCACCAAAACATCCCACCCTAGCATCTTAGTATGAGCCAGGACTCAGAGAAGCTTCATTATTCACGAGCGCTCCACACTCAGCCTTTCCCCTCCTCTACCCCAGCACTCCCAAGATGGGGGAAACCTGATGACTTGCTCCTGTGGAGGCAGGAGTGTGTGAGTGAGGATCTCAGGTGAGAGATCTCATCCTCCCTCCAACCTTCTATAAGAGAGCGTTAATAGGCCTGTCCTTGTGAGGGACTCATGGAGGCAATCACAGTGTCACAGCTGGGTCTTGCTATGTGATCTTGTTATGTAGTCCAGGCAGTGCTGGAACTTGTGATCCTCCTGCCTTAGCTTCCCCAGTGCTGAAATTACAGGTGTGGAGCACCATAGATTCCCAATAGATTGTAACTTGCTGTAGCAATTAGGTGACTGCACAGCTTCCCCTGCTTTGGCTAACCAGATATCCACATCTGTCATGGCCTCTGGGATGGATACTGTAGTTTGGAAATCCTAGAAAGTTTTCTGTGTCAGAGATGCAGTTCAGAGAGAAAACTGTGAGTGCTGGAATCAGAGCTTTGAGTTCAAAGCAGACTTTTAAAAAATTATTTAATGTGTATGTGTGTGTGAGAGAGAAAGCATATGCTTGAATGTACACACGTATGTGTACCACGTCCATCCAGATACTTGCAGAGGCCAGAAGAGGCCATCTGATCCCCTGGAGCTAGAGTTGCAGTGGTTGTGAGCTGCCTGATATGGGTGCTCGGAACCAATCTCAGGTCCTCTGCAAGAACAAGTTATTGGGGCTGGAGAGGGCTCAGCGATTAAGAGCACAGACTGCTCTTGCAGAAGACTTGAGTTTGAT
The DNA here is from genome assembly GCF_000622305.1 of Nannospalax galili. NCBI lineage: Eukaryota > Metazoa > Chordata > Mammalia > Rodentia > Spalacidae > Nannospalax > Nannospalax galili. The sequence continues at coordinate 1,021,190 of NW_008359996.1, read as the reverse complement.
GTCCTCTTCTGGCCTCTGTGGGCACCAGGAATGCATGTGGTGCACATACATACATGCAGACAAAACACTCATAAAGTAAAAATAAATAAATCTCAAAAAAAGAGAGAGAACAACTTCTTAACTGCTGAGCCTTCTCCCTGGCCCCTACAATCAGAATTTGACATCAGTCTATTATTAACCCTAGATTCTAAGTGCTTCATATGGATGAACTTGATGAATCCTGTATAATCCTCTGGGTAAATGCAATTGTTTTACAGATAAGAAAGCAGAGGCTCAGGGCTGGGATGCCAAGTAGTTGGTAGAGTGCTTGCTTAGCATGCATGAAGCCCTAGGTTCCATCTGCACTGCATAAACCCCATGTTGGTGACACATACTTGGGAGCCCAGCACTTGGAGACAGAAGGATGTGAAGAAGTTCAGTTCCAGGTTGGCCTGGGGTACAAGAGAGCCTGCCTGGAACAGGAAAAGGAGAAGAGAGGAGGTGAGAGATAAAAAAGGAAAAGAGAATCTCAGAGTCTAACTTGCCAAGGAGCTCAGCAGCCAGCCCCAGTGGGAGACTTAAACCTAGACAGGCACGTCCGGGATCAGCCTGCGGAGCAGAAGGGGTTATTCCCACTGAGACGGGATCAGCCTGCGGAGCAGAAGGGGTTATTCCCACTGAGACGCGGGCTCCCGGCTCCTAGAGCGGCCGGACCTGGAGAAGCCCAGACTTACCGCGGGGCGGGAGCTCGGATTCCGACGGGCGGCTCAGGGACCCACAGCTGTGCGGGTCCGCGAGAGGCGGCCGAGCTGTAGTCCCTTGCCCACCCCGGCTGCCCCCGGGCCTTCGGAGCCCTGCGGTTCCCTCTGGGTTGGGGCTTCGGGGTTGTAAGGTGTTCGATCCCAGGCTCGGCGAGGTCGCTCAGCTGGTGAGCTCAGGAGCTGCCAGTGCCCAGCTTATTGCCTCTCCGTATCGTGGTGACAGCGGTCAGGTCAGGTTGAGGTCCGTCTTTCTTGAGGAGACAAGCTCCTTTGCTAATTTTGACACCGGCACTTACTGAGTAGCAAGGTTAGTCTGACGCCGGCCACAGACCTCTGAGAGCTGGGCTGAGCGGCTGGACCAGCAGAGCGCATTCCCACCCATCTTGAAACCTGGTCCGCCTTCAGCCCGCCCGTCTCGCGGTCTTCCCATCCTTTCAGACTTCATCTTTGCCATCCAGCTTGTCTTTCCAGGCCTGCTACCACCATCTTTTGGCCTAACCAGTGCCACTAAGCAACCCTGGCTGGTTTTCCTTTCCCTTCATTCCACTACCGTTGTTTCCAAATGCTTGCAGGAGCCACTTCCCAGTTCAGGAAACTTTGTGACCGTAGTCTCTGAATTCAGATGCAAACCCATCTGCTTGGCTTTCCATGCTGGTTGAAATGTGGCTCCCCCAAGGCAGAGACGACAGGCTAGCCGGTCCCTCCGAAGAGGAGTTCACTCTAGGTGGTAATAGTCACCAGTTGACAGGCATCTTAACAAAAAATAAACGGGGAAAGCAGCTGGAATAATGATATAATAGATCATATGGACTTAACAGGCCTCTGTAGAACATTCCATCAAAACACTGCAGAATACAGTCTCAGCAGCCCATAGAACATTCTCCAAAACACTATATGTGTTAAGATGCAAAGCAAGTACTCAATAAATTTAGGAAAATGGAAATAATTTCCTGTATTCTGTCTGATCACAATGGAACAAAAGTACAAAACAACAAAACCAGAAACTATAGAACCCACACACTCATGAAGATAACACACTACCGACTGATGAATGGCTCGTTGCATAAATCAAGATAAAACTCCAGAAATTCCTAGAAACAAATGAAGATGAAACCACAAACACTCCCACCCATGAGAGTGTGACAAAAGTGGTCCCAAGAGGGGCACTGATGGCAATAAGTACTCACATTAAGAAATTACAGATCTCTCAAATAGGTAACTTAATGGTGCACTTCGGGCCTCGAAAAAACAAGAATAAGCCAAACCTAGAGTCAGTAGATGGGAGGAAATAATTAAGATCAGGGCAGAAATTAATAGAGGGAAACACACAAAAAAATACAAAGTATGAAACAAAGACTTGATTCTTTGAAAAGACTGCCAAGATTGACAAGCCCTTAGCCCAGCTAACGGAAAGAAAAAGATTCCCAAGTTAAAATCAGAGGTGAAAACGACACACTACAACACATACCACTGAAATTCAGAAGATTACTAGGTGGGCTTGGCTGAAGTCGTTCAGCTGCAAAGTCCTCAAGCCAGGCCTCTGCCCAGGTATTTAGCTCATAATTATTAGAATATATCTAGAAAATTTATTTTCCACTAAATTGGAAAATCCAAAATAAATAGATGAAATTCTAGGTGTGCATGACCTACCAAAATTAAACCAAAATGAGATGATTTTTTTTTTTTTTGTATTTTTGAGACAGGGTCTTCCTGTAGCCCCAGTTGTCCTGGAACTTACTCTGTAGACCAGGCTGGCCTTGAACTCACAGAGATCCGCCTGCCTCTGCCTCCCGAGTGCTGGGATTAAAGGTGTGTGCTACCATGCCTGGCTAGATAAAATACTTTAAAAATTTATTTATTTATCGGTCCCACAAGATGGCTCAGCAAGTCTTGCCACGAAGACTGACTTCAATCCCCAGGAGCCATAGGGTGGAAAGAGAGAACCAGTTCCCAAAAGTTGTCATCTGACCTCTGTATGCATGCACGTATCCACACACATACATGCGCACACAAATAAAACAAATTTATTTTTTAAATATTTATTTATTTTATATGTATGAATGTTATGCCTACATGTATGTAAGTGTACCTGTGTTGTGAAGTGCTTGTGGAGCATAGAAGAGGGCATCAGATTCATTGGAACTGGAATTATGGATAGGTGTTAGCTGCCATGTGTGTTGGAATTCGAACCTGGGTCTTCTGCAAGGGCAGTGTATTAGTCAGCGTTCTCCAAAGAAACAGAACCGGTAGAATGAATATATATGTATAGAGATTTATCAGCTTAGCTCACAGGATAGAGTCTGAGTAGTCCAACAATGGCTGCATCACACTGGAGAGGCTGAGAATCTGTAGTCGCTCAGTCCACGAGGCTGGATGTCTCAGTAGTTCCAATCTGGCACTGTAGGTCTAACGAATTCCAAAACATCAGCTAGTCTTCAGTCTACAGCAGCAAGACAAACTCACCAGGCGAGAGAGAAGGCAAGCAGCAAGAAGCCAGGCGTTCTCCTCTGCCTTGGCCTTTTATACGGGCTGCCATCAGAAGGTAACACCCACATTTACGGTGTGTCTTCCAGCTTCAGATGCGCCAATCAAGAAGATCTCTTTCATTTCAGTTAATCCCAGATCCAATCAAGTTGACACCCAGGATTAGCCATCACAGGCAGTCAGTGATTTTAACTGCTGAGCTGTCTCTCCAGCTCCCAATTATACAAATTTTAAAAATATTTATTTGTGGGGCTGGAGAGATGGCTCAGCAGTTAAGAACACAGGTTGTTCTTACAGAAGACCCAGGTTCAAATCCTAGCACCCACATGGCAGCTAATAACTGTCCGTAACGCCAGCCCCAGGGGGTCCGACAGCCTCTTCTGACCTCCGAGGGCATTGCACGACATGGGTGCACTTACTTACATGCAGGCAATACACTCATACACATAAAATAAAAAAATATAATAAGTAGGGGGCTAGAGAGTTTGCTCAGTGGTTAAGAGCACTGACTGCTCTTGCAGAAGACTCAGGTTCAATTCCTAGCACCCACATAGTGGCTAACAACCATCTGTAATTCCAGTTCCAGGGGATCAGACACCCTCTTTTGACCTCTGTGGGCATTACATGACACAGGTGTATTTACATTCATGCAGGCAATACACTCATACACATAAAAATAAAATAATTTTTAAAATATATAATAAGTAAAATATTTTTTAAAAAGATATAAACAGGAAGGAAAGAAATAAAAATATCCCTGTTGGCAGTTAATGTGATCCTATAGAGATCCTAAAGACTTTACTAGAAAAGTCTTCGAATTGCTAAGCAATTTTAGCAAAGTAGCAGGATACAAAATTGGCATAAAAATCAGTAGCCTTTCTATACCAATAACAAATATGCTGAGGAATAAATCAGGGAAGCAATCCTACAGTTGTCAAAAGAAAAATAACAACCTTGGACTAACCCTGGCTAGGAACTGGAAGACCTTGACAATGAAAACTTTAAAGCATTCAATAAATACATAAAAGACACTAAAAGATGGAAAGACATGCTCCATGCTTATGGATTAGAATTATTGTAAAACTGGCTATATTTTTTAAAATTTATGTTATTTTTATTTTATGTGTATGTTATGCCTGCATGTGTGTAAGTGCACCTGTGTCGTGCAGTGCCCTTAGAGGTCAGAAGAGGGCATTGAATTCCCCTGGAACTGGAGTTATAGATGGTTGTTAGCCACCATGTAGGTGCTAACCTGGGATTTGAACCTGGTCCTCTGTAAAAACAGCCAATGCTCTTAACCACTGAGCCATCTCTCCAGCCCTGAAACCAGCTATCTTACCAAAAGCAATCTACAAATTTAACATACCTCCATCAAAATTCCAATGCCATTCTTTACAGAAATAGAAAAAAAAATCTTAAAATTCATTTGGAAACACAAAAGACTTTGGATAGCAATGCTGAGCAAAAATAATAATGCCAGAGGTATCAACATACCTGATTTCAAGTCATATTACAGACCCACAGCAATAAAAACAGCACTGTACTGATACAAAAACAGATATGTAGATCAATGGGACAAAACAAGATGCAGATAAACCCACATAACCACAACCACCTGATTGCTGATTTCATTGCTTGATTGTTTGTTTGTTTGGTCTTTTTTTGAGACAGGGTCTCTCTGTATTCCCAGCTGGCCTGGAACTCACTATGTAGACCAGGCTGGCCTCGAACTCACAGAGATCTACCTGCCTCTGCCTCCCCAGTTCTGGGACTAAAGGCGTGGGCCACCAGGCCTAGCTGGTTGTTTTGAGACAGGGTCTCGCTATGTAGCTGTAGCTACACGGTCTTTTTAAGATCATGTTGCTCAGGAAATAAGGCCAACAATTTGCAGATTAGACTTTGTCCTAGTTTGCGTTCTGCTGCTGTGATGATGCGCTGACCAGAAGCAGCTTAGGAGCGGAAAGGGTTTATTCCAGCTTACACTTCCAGGTCATAATGCATCACTGAGGGAAGTCAGGCAGGAGCTCAAGCAGGAACTGAAGTAGAAACCACAGAGGAACACTGCTTGCTGGCTGACTCCTGATCAGCCAGCTCTTTTTCCCTCCCCTCCCCTTCCCTTCCTTTTCTTTCCTGAGACAGGGTCTCACTATGTAGCGCTGACTGACCTGGAACTTTCTAGGTAGACCAGGGCGGCCTCAAACTCACAGAGATCTGCCTGCTTCTGCCTCCTGAGTGCTGGGGTTAAAGGTGTGTGCCACCATGCAGGGCCAGAAGCTAGCTTTCTCACACAAACCAGGACCACCTGCCCAGGGGTGACATCACCCACAGTGGGCTGAGCCCTTCCCCATCAGTCAACACTCAAAACAATTCCCTACAGACATGGCCACATGCCGATCTGATCTGGACAGTTCTCAGGTTGAGAGTCCCTCTTCCAAGATGACTCTTAGTTTTATCTAGTTGACAATAAAAAATAACCAGCATGGACCCCATGAAAATAAAAAGCTACAGGGCTAGAGAGATGGCTTAGTGGTTAAGAACACTGACTGCTCTTGAAGAAGACCCAGGTTCAAATCCCAGCACCCACATGGTAGCTAACAACCTTCCTAGGGGAATCTGATACCACCCTATGACCTCCTTGGACATTGCATGACATGAGTGTACTTATATACATGCAGGTAATATACTCATACACATAAAAAATAAAAATAATAAAACATAAAAAAATTAAAAATCTTCTCTACAGCAGAGGAAGCAACTAATTAAATGAAGAGACAGATTACAGCATGGGAGAAAATCTTTGTATTTTATACATTTGACAAAGAATTAATATCTAGAATATGTAAAGAACTTAAAAAACTGATCAACAGGACGTGTAAATTAAGGCTGCACCGAGTCAGGCAGGATGGCACACTGGGCATGGTGGCGCATGCCTTTAATTCCAGCACTCAGGAGGCAGAGTTAAGCAGATCTCTGTGAGTTCGAGGCCAGCCTGGTCTACATCGAGAGTTCCAGGCCAGCCAGAGCTACATATTGAGACCCTGTCTAAAAACAAAAAAACAAAAAACTACAGAGATTCTATCTCACCCTAGTCAGAATATCACTAAGAAAACAACAAATACTGTCAAGGATATGGACAAAAGGAAGCTCTTATATACTAACTAATGGTGGAAATATAAACCAGTCCAGCTGCTATGGAAATCATATAGCACTTCCTCAAAATTTAAAAATAGATCTTCCATATGACCCAGCTGTGTAACTCCTTGGTTTTAACCAAGCCCCAAGCCAATGTGTGCAGAGATGCTTGCACATTGGTGTTTACTGCAACACTATTCACAATAGTAATCTCTCTCTCTCTCTCTCTCTCTCTCTCTCTCTGGTCTTTTTTTTTTTTTTTTTTTTGACAGGGTCTCCCTGTAGCCCCAGCTGTCCTGGAACTCACTATGTAGACCAGACTGGCCTTGAACTCACAGAGATCAGCCTGCCTCTGCCTCCCGAGTGCTGGAATTAAAGGCGTGCGCCACCACACCCGGCTCTCTGGTCTTTTTGAGACAGGGTCTCCTTGTAGCCCCAGTTGGCCTGGAACTTGCTATGTAGACCGGGCTGGCCTCAAATCTCAAATGCACAGAGACCCACCTGCCTCTGCCTCCTGAGTACTGGGACTAAAGTCGTGCACCACCATGCCCAGCCTTGCTTTTTCTGGAAACTAACAATGTAGACCAGGCTGGCCTTAATCTCACAGAGATCTGCCTGCCTCTGTCTCCCAAGTGCTGGGAATAAAGGTGTGCACCACCATAGCTAGCTATTTATTTGTATGTGTGTGTCACAGTACCCAAATAGAGGAGGTCAGAGGACAGCTTTTGGGAGTCAGGTCTTGTGATGGCTAATCCTGGGTGTCAACTTGATTGGATCTGGGATTAACTGAAAAGAAAGAGATTTTCTTGATTGGATCACCTGAAGCTGGAAGACACACCCTAAATGTGGGCACCTTCTGATGGCAGCCTGTATAAAAGGCCAAGGCAGAACAGAATGCCAGGCTTTTTGCGGCTTGCCTACTCTCTCGCTGGTGAGTTTGTCTTGCTGTAGACTGAAGACTAGCTGATATTTTGGAATTTGTCAGACCTTCAGCACCGGATTGGGACTACTGAGACATCCAGCCTTGTGGACTGAGCGACTACAGATTCTCAGCCTCTCCAGTGTGGTGCAGCCATTGTTGGACTACTCGGACTCTCTCCTGTGAGCTAAGCTGATAAATCTCTATACATATTCATTCTACTGGTTTTGTTTCTTTGGAGAACCCTGACTAATACAGGTCTCTTCCATCATGGGGGTTCCATACTTAAGTTCTCAGGCTCCGCAGTAAGTGCCCTGTAGTCCCAGCTGGCCTGGAACTTGCTATGTACATCAGGCTGGCCTTGAAGTCACAGAAATCTGCCTGCCTCTGCCTCCCAAGTGCTGGGATTAGAGGTGCATATCACCATGCTTGGTGCTAGAGTTTCTTTTTTAACTGGTACTTATTTTAAAATAAAAAAGATTTCATTAAAAAACCAAGATACCAATATTTCCAGTTTCTATTGAAATGTCAGAGCTATAAATACATTTACCCCATGCTCTTGTATTTGGCAGCTGAGGAGTGTCTGCCTACTTTAGACAGACTTGTGTCTGTTTTCTACAGTTCCTGACACTCCTAAGTACTTCTTGGTCCCTAGACCTAAGGGTAAGTGTGTTTGCACTGATTGTGTGTGTGTGTGTCCATTAGCCCCAACTAGCCTGAAACTCACTATGTAGACCAGGCTGGCCTCGATCTCACAGACACCTGCCTGCCTCTGCCTCCCATGTTCTGGAATTAAAGGCCAGCTCCATGATAAGTTTCTATTTTATATCTCACAAAGTTTTAACCTGTTCTTCAAATATTTATGATTGGTGACTACTTTCCTTAGGTGCTTCTCATGTCTGAGAAAGGGGAAGAATGGAATCCATGATTAAATACCCCCAAATCACACACACAGGAAGGGGAAGAGGATGACTCTAACTACAAATAACCTCCCACTGTTTTGTTTGCTCCTATAAAACCCAGTCTGGTGGTTCTTCCAAACACTTTCTTCTGATGGCTGTAGTAATTGATAGTTTCATATCTATATTTTCAAAGCCATCAATACTTACACGTCATTCCTGGGTTCTCCAAGGCTTCTGTAACACCACACACCTATCATGGCACTGTGAAGCTGAGGCTGCCTCCCCAGGGGCTGGTGGGAACGTGAAACTAATTCCTGCTTCTAAGCACTGCTCTGCCAACACTCATGCCTCATCTATGCTACCATAAAGTTTTTTTTATTAAACATTAAGAAAAAATTAGTATTTTATTTATTATTTTTATTTTGTGCATGTGAGTGTATTGCCTGCACGTATGTAAGTGCACCCATGTACTACAATGCCCTCAGGGGTCAGAAGAAGGCATCAGAGCCCCTGGAACTGGAGTTACAGATGGTTGCTAGCCGCCATGTAGATGCTGAGAATCAAGACCAGGTCCTCTGCAAGAGCAACCAATGCTCTTAATTGCTGAGTCATCCCTCCAGCCTCTGTAAAGATGCTTTTCCCCCCTCTGTAAGTCACTCTAAGGATGGGAACCCTAAGGAAATGAAAGTGAGTTTTGCAAATTAAATTGCTTTCATTTCTGTGGACAGATTTTCTTTCCACTTTTACATCCCCGTGCTTTCTATTTGCTAACACTGTGTACAGAAACTAATGGTGAGGTCAGAGAATGTGGGTCCTCTTTACATTGTGATCTAGCTGCCTCCAAGTGTCCTCTTCTGTAAAGGGGGTTAAAGAACAGTGGCCACCCCACTATCCCCAGTAACATCACCCCCTGTCCCATAGACTCAGTCTTTCGGATATTTTGACAGTCCTTAATTTATTTTTAGTTGCCAACCTAGGCTTTCCCCTCCATTTCTAGAATTCTGGGTACAGAAGGTTGGTGACTGAGAAGCTGGCAAGGTGTGTGCATCTGTGTATGTCAAACACAAAGAACCTTCACACACGTGTCAAGGTGTTCGGGGTCCGAAAAAATTCCCTGAATTGATCACTCAGACACTGAGACTCAGGAGAACTTCAGTGCTTTATTGAAACCGACCGGCCTGGGATGCAGGCAGGCTCGGGAGCTGCACTGCAACCCAGAGCCATGGAAACGCAGGGCTTTTAAACACAAAAACCACAGAGCAGGGGATTTCTATAGAAACCATAAACAGAAGAACCAGGAAAGGGTTTGAACAATCTAGGGCTGATTTCCAGAGCCTTAACCTATACAGCCATTGGCTAGCTTACCTGGGGCAGATTATTCTTCCTCTTCTGCCCTAGACCATCTCCATAGAAACCATAAACAGGTGTACCAGGAAAGGATTTGAACAATGGAGGGGATTTCCAGTCAGGTGGAGGGCAGCTTTTTCTCTGGGGGGGGGGTGGTCCTGAGGGGCACTCTTTTTCAAAGGCTGCTTCAAAACTAGGAGAAACTAAAATGGACCACAGAGGACACCTAGACCAATCCCAACACAGTGAGAAGAGAAAACAAACTAGAAAGTAGGATGTGATTTGCTCAAGGCTGTGGAGCAAGTGAAGGTCTGAGCCAGGGACTGTGCCTTTCCTAGGCCTGCACTTCTGGGAACCCTGGCACAGAGAGGCCTAGAGACTTCCATGGAGACTCAGTTGGACCATCGTGGAGGGCCCCTCCCCAGTCAGGAACCGTGGCTCCCTCTGGGTTCTGGTCTGTCCCTGGGAAACCGTCCCAGCAGCCCATGTGGTCATGTGCCTGCCTTGGAGCATGGTGTTAAGGCCACAAGCCAACTACAGGCAACTCTGTGCCAGGATAGAGGGTCAACCCGCCCCTCCTCCCTCCTCCATCTCTACCTGAAGCTGGGCAGGACCCAACCTACCTCCCTAGTTTAATGCCCACTTGGGACTCCACAAGGTCCCTTCAGGGACAAAAAGGATGGGCAGGCAGTAATCCACCCCTACCCCCCAGGCGAGGCAGGTTATGAGTTCAAAGTCAGTTTGGGCTATGGATCACGTTCAAGGTCAACCTGGGCTAAGGAGCACCTAGTCCCAAAATGTATAAACACCAAACAGAATAAAACAGAAAACAAACAAAAGCAACTTACAACAAAACCAAAACCCAAGAATTTCAGGAGGCTGGAAGCACACTCCAAGGCATAGGGAACGGTGACATTAACAGCAAGAAGAATGACTGGATGGCCACCTTCCTTTAACTAGCCGAAGCAAATGATCTAACATAAGTTTCCAAGAAGCGCACACAGGGCTGCACATAGAGAAACAAAGCAGAAGCGGACCTATGAACTCTGGTGGTGCTCCTCTTTAATCCCAGCACTTGGGAGGCAGAGGTAGGTGGATCTCTGTGAGTTCGAGGCCAGCCTGATCTACATAGTGAGTTCTAGGCCAGCTGGGGCTACAGGGAGACCCTGTCTCAAAAAGACCAAAAAATAAATAAGTAAATAAATAAATAAATAAATAAATAATAAATAAATAAATATTGTCATTATCATCATTATTGTTACTTATGTGTATGATTGTATTGCCTGCATGTAAGTGCATCTGTGTCATGCAGTGCCTGAGGAGGTCAGAAGAGGGACATCAGATCCCCTGGAATTGGAGTTCAGAACAGTCGTTAGCTGCCTTGTGAGTGTTGGGACTCAAACCCAGGTCCTCTGCAAGAGGAGCCAGTGGTCTTAACCACTAAGCCATCTCTCTAGCCCTAACTCTGCTATTTTAACTAGTCTTTTTCTTGAGACAGGTTCTCTTCTAGCCCAAGCTTATCTCAAACTTGCTTATGTAGCTAGCTAGCCTTAAACTCCTGATCCTCCTGTCTCTACCCCCCACAACTGCTAGAATACAAGCATGTAAATGCATTGACAAAGTTATGCAAACAACACTATTGTCTATTTCCAAGCTTTTTTTTTTTTTTTAAATCACCCTAAACAAAAACTCTGTGTGGTGATCTGAATGTGTCCTCTGGATTTCCAAACTTCAGATACGGAACCTGAATGGCCAATGTAAGAGGTATAAAGAAGGGATAAAAAGCCTGGCGTGGTGGCACACGCCTTTAATCCCAGCACTCGGAAGGCAGAGGCAGGCAGATCTCTGTGAGTTCAAGGCCAGCCTGGTCTACATAGTGAGTTCCAGGACAGCTGGGGCTACAGGGAGACCCTGTCTCAAAAAGACTGAAAAAAAAAACAAAAAAACCCCTGCTTGGATTCCATCTCACTCTAGTCAGAATGGCTACCAACCAGAAAACAAATGACAGCAAATGCTGATGGTGATGTGGAGAATGAGGAACCCTTATCCACTGCTGCTATGAGTGCAGATTTGTGCAGCCACTCTGGAAACCAGCACGGAGGGTCCTCAAAAAACTGAAAATAGAGCTACCATCTGACCAGGATGCATCACTCTCCGGTGTGCACCCAGAGCATTCTAAGTCAGCATATCGGAGAGGCACTCACATGTTCATGCTTAACTGCTGTACTATTTGCAACAGCTAGGAAATGGAATAGGTAGAGGTAATGGTTGGGTAGCCACCACATCCCAAGGCACATAGAAAACTGCCACTTTCCCGGACCACGTAAGTCACCACAGCTTTCAGGCTTCAGATACAGCTTTAAACACTGCTTTTCTAGGACCATCTCCCTCACCGCATTCATCGATCCATGTTCATTCTCCCCAAGTGTTTGTTTGTGAGGAAGTCCAGAAAAGGAATGCTGCAAATGGTCTGGTGAATACTATTCACTGTGATTTCTTTGGGAATCCTGTTATGAGATTTAGTCTATTGTCCAACTACGGCTGAATGGAGAAAAAGAAAATGTGGTGATGTACACAATGGAATTTCATACAGCCATAAGGAAAAATGACACATTCGGAGGCAAATGGATGCAGCTGGAGATCATTAAGTGAAAAAGCCGGAGTCAGACAGGTACCACGTTTTCTCTCAAACGCAGAACCTAGTGTGCATTTATACGTATGTATGTGTTTAAATATGTGTGTTTTTAGGCGATGAGAGGAGGAAGAAAGTTTAAGTGGGAAATAGAGAGGGTGATAGGATACTTGAGGAAAGCAGAAGGTCAAGCTGGGGGAAGGAAGGGAGCCAGGTGGGGGAAGGGAAGAGGCACATGGGAAGGTGGTGAGGAAGGACGGGATGAGACTAAAGCACAATGACACGTGTATGAAGCTTTCATGACACCCTTCACTTTGTATTCTAATTTTAAAATATTTATAAAAAGCAAAATTAAAATATTATAAAAAGATTGAAAAATCAGTTCTAATTACGGTTTTGATAGCCTCTGCTGATTCTAAAATGTCTCTCAGTTCTGAGTCACTTTTGACTAATTATTCTATGAATCGGGGCAGGAGAGCTGGCTCAGCGGTTAAGAGCACTGGCTGCCCTTGCAGAGGATTCAGATTCGGTTCCTAGCACCCACATGGTGACTAACAACCATCTGTAACTCCAGTTCCAGGGGATCTAACACCTTGTTCTGACCTCTGCAGCCATTGCATGACACAGGTGCATTTACATACATGTAGGCAAAGAACTCATAAACATCAAATAAAAATAAAATCTAATTTAAAAATTACTGTGTGAATCATCTTTTCTGAGACTTTGCATATCTGGTAATCTTTTATTAGCTGTCAGGCAGTTGTGTGTACCTGTGTATGTGTGTATGCAGGTTCATGTGCCAGCAGTCACCCTTCAGTGTTATTTCTTATCCACCTTGTTTTTTTGAAACAGTCTTTTACAGGAACTAGGCTGGCTGGTTAGTGGATCCCAGGGATCCGCATGTCTCTGCTCAACACTTATATTACAAGTTTTTTGTTTTTGTTTTTGTTTTTGAGTCAAAGTCTCATTATGTATCCTTGGCCTGGAACTTGCTATGTAGACCAGGCTGGCCTTCAACTCACAGAGACCAGCCTGCTTCTGCCTCCTGAGTGCTCAGATAAAAGATGTGTGTCACCTTTTCTTTTTTTCTTCTTCTTCTTCTTCTTTTTGGTCTTTTTTGAGACAGCATCTTCCTATAGCCCCAGCTGGCCTAGAATTTGCTATGTAGAAAATAGGCTAGCCTTGAACTAACAGAGATCTACCTGCCTCTGCCTCTCCAGTGCTGGGATTAAAGGCGTGAGGCTACCACACCCAGCTAAATTCTTTTTTTCAAATATTTTATTTATTTAATTAATTTGTTTTTTTGTCTTTTTGAGACAGGGTCTCCCTATAGCACTAGCTGTCCTGGAACTCACTATGTAGACCAGGCTGGCCTTGAATGCACAGAGATCCGCCTGCCTCTGCCTCCCGAGTGCTGGGATTAAAGGCGTGCACCACCATGCCCAGCTTTATTTATTATTTTTATGTGTGTGAGTGTTTTGCTTGCATGTATATAAGTGCACCCATGTCCTGCAATGCCCAAGGAAATCAGAAGTAGGTGTGGGATCCCCTGGAACTGGAGTTAAAGACTGTTGTTAGCTGCCATCTGGGTGTTGGGAATCCATTGCTCCAGCGATGTTTTTTTGTGTTTTATTTTATTTTATTTTTTTTTTTGAGACAGTGTCTCTCTATAGCCCCAGCTGGCCTGGAACTTACCATGTAGATCAGGCTGACCTCAATCTCTGCCCCTTGAGTGGTGGGATTAAAGGCATCTGTCACCATGCCTGGCTAGTCTTAAATTCTTAATCCTTCTAACTCAGCCTTTCAGTGCTGGATCACAAACACATGCCTCTATACCCAGCTTAGACACCTGAGAGAACGGTTTTTCTGGGAGTGCTTTCTGTTACAAATGGGAATCTTACCTTACCTTACAATCGAAGTCAATCTTATATTTTGGAATCATTTAATCAGAGCAACTGTTGTACGCTAAACATATATCTTTAATCCCTCATGATCCTTCCTTGCCCTGACCCAATATAATGTGGTGTGTGTGGGGGTATGGTATGTGTGTATGTGCGTGTGTGTATGTGTGTATGTATTGTGAAATTATAAGCGCTGAAAGCAAATGGGTGGGATTAAATTGGTAACATCTGTTTGTGGTTGTATGCACTGTTCTGGGTCAGTAAGGGTCAGATAGTGGAAATCCTTCCTTGATAAGACAGATGTGTCTGGGCTAGAGAGATGGTTCAGTGGGTTAAGAGTGCTGACTGGTCTTGCAGAGGACCCAGATTTGATTCCCACATGGGAGCTAACAACTGTCCATAACTCCAGTTCTAGGGGATCTAATGTCCTCTTCTGCATGACATGGTGAACTTCCACAATGCAGGTCATACACGCATACATATAAATTAAAAATAAAAAATATTTTATTTTTAATTTATGTGTATTTTTCGTTTTATTTTTAATTTATGTGTATTTTTCGTTTTATTTTTAATTTATGTGTATGCGTGTATTGCCTGCATGTATCGAAGTGTGCCCGTGTTGTGCAATGCCCGAGAAAGTCAGAAGAGGGCATCAGATCCCCTAGAACTGAAGTACAGACAGTTGTTAGCTGCCATGTGGGTGCTGGGATCTGAACCCGGGTCTTCTGCAAGGACATTCAGTGTTCTCAACCACTGAGCCATCTCTCCAGCCCCTAAAATAAAATATTTTTAAAAGACAGGCTCATTCCTTTTCCATATCATACTGGATGTACTGTTTCATAAACAGAGATCAGGATCTTTGTTTGAGGGAACAGTTCTGAGAACTCTAAAGGAACAAGTTCTCAGAACAGATTGAGCTCACTCTTGGTTTTTTGTTTTTGTCTTTGTTTTGTTTTTTATTGTTTGAGACAGGATCTTTCTATGGAACCCTGGCCTGAAACTCACTGTGTAGACAAGGCTGGTCTCGAACTCACAGAGATCCACTTGCTTCTGCCTTATGAGTGCTGGGATTAAAGACAAGCGCCACCACACCTGGCCTCACTCTTGGTTTTAAGTGATTCCAAGAGTCAGGCTGTGTTTGTTCAGGCACTGCTGTATTGTGGCATCTCTCTGCCACAGAGGCCTCCTTCATTATTATTACATGTATTTGTTTATATGTATACATGCATGTATGTGCACACACGCATGCCATGACACAAGTGTGGAGGTCAGAGGACAACATGCAGCAATCAGCTCTCTTTTTCCACCACAAAGGTTTCAGGAATTGAACTCAGGTTGTCAGTCCTGGTAACATGTGCCTTTACCCACTGAGCCATCTCACCTGGGTTCACTGATATCTCTCATTCATATAAATCTTCTTCATCTTTTTTTTTTTTGGTCTTCTTTTTGAGACAGGGTCTCCCTGTAGTCACAGCTGGACTGGATTTGCTATGGAGACCAGGGTGTCCTCAAACTCACAGAGCTCTACCTGCCTCTGCCTCTGCCTCTGCCTCCCAAGTGCAGGGATTAAAGGTGTGCACCATTACACCCAAGTCTCATATAAATCTTCTTGAATTTAATCTATGATGTAGTTGTATTACTTTGAAATAAATTTATTTATTTTTATTTTATATGTATATTTGCCTCCATGTATGTAAGTGTACCAGCACATGTAAGCAATGCCTGCAGAGGCCAGAAGAGGGAGTTGAATCCCCTGGAACTGGAGTTATGGATGGTTGTTAGCTGCCATGTGGGAATCAAATCAGGGTCCTCTGCAAGAGCAGCCAGTGCTCTGAGCCTCTGAGGCAACTCTCCAGCTCTCACTTTTTTCTTCTCAGACAGGGTCTTTCGTGTTCTGGGGTGACCTCAGATTGAACTGTTGGTTCTCCCGGGAGTTCAGCCTTGGGCCACCACACACAGTTGATGCAGTGCTAGGCATCAAATGCAGAGCTAGGTAAGCACTACACCAACTGAACTACATCCCAATCCCCTGCACCTCTCCTCTCTTTGTTTCTTTTTTTTTTTTTTTTTTTTTTTTTTTTTTTTTTTTTGAAGAAAAGGTCTTGCCGTATAGCCCAGCCTTGAACTTGTGGTGATTCTTTCTGCTTCAGCATATTCCCAGTGCCGAGACTGTGGACATATGCCTTCCTCTTTCTCCTTGCCACTTCCTTTTTGTTTTGTTTTGTTTTGAGGCAGGGCTTCCTGTAGCCACAGCTAGCCCGGAACTCACTATGTAGACCAGGCTGGCCTTGATCTCAGACATCTCCTTGCCTCTGTGAGATTAGCATGTGCTACCATGCCTAGCACATTTTTAAAAACAATACTTTTTGATGCTCTACATCCTGTCCAGCAACCATGTAGTCCAGCAACCATGTAGTTCACCAACCATGTACATCTGGCTTTTATACATGTATTCTGGAGATCTGAGCTCCGGTCACCAGGTTTGTGCAGCAAGTGCTTTACCCACTGAGCCATCTCTGGAGCCCAAGTTTATGTGCTAAATAGACAACAAAGATTCCTGAAATAAAATATTAACAATACAAAGAAAAATTTACGAAACAGTTTTGTCAGAAACATCTTGGGCTGGAGAGATGGCTCAGTGGTTAAGAGAGCTCATTGCTTTTGCAGAGGACCTGAGTTTGATTCCTGGTACTCATGTTGGGTGACTTCCAACCCCCTGTAATTCCAGCTCCAGGAATACAATGCTTCTGGCATCTGAAGGCATCGTACACACTCATACACAGACATATAGATACCTATAATTCAAAATAATAAAAACAAATGTTTTTTATGTGTATGAGTGTTATATATGCATGTATATAAGTGCACCCATATAGTAGACTGCCCTCGGAAGAAAGAAGAGGGCGTCGGATCCCCTAGAACTGGAGTTATGGACAGTTATTAGTTGCCATGTGGGTGCTAGGATTCGAACTCGGGTCTTCTGTAAGAGCAGCCAGTGCTTTTAAACACTGAGCCATCTCTCTGGCCCATAAAAAGGGCAGCAGACCCCAATCTTAGTCGAATAACTTTGGGAAGCTGATTACTACTGGTGAGGAAGAGCTGATCTTTAAGGAAGTGACTCTAGATAGGTTGTCTAGACCCACCAGTGGATGAACTTGCACTGAGGGACATCAGAGGACACTAACTTGACTCAATAGACCTTAACATAAATTACAGAATGCAAGAAATCCAGTGGGGTGGGGGCTATGGGAGGTGCCAGTGGGGAAGGGGGTATAAAGATGATTAAGATGCTGTGTATGAAATACATAAAAATTGGAAAATATAAAAAATAAAGATATGATGGCAAAAATAAATAAATCTTAAAAAAGAGAAAGATCCTAATGCATTTTTCTAAATGAATAATCAAAAAGTAAATAAAGGTGGAGTGTGGGAGTGCACACCTTTAGTCACAGCGCTCAGGAGGCAGCCACAGGTGGACACCTGTGAGTTTGAAGCTGGCCTGGTGAGACCCCCATCTCAGAATAAATCACACACACACACACACACACACACACACACAGAATTCTAGATACAGAAAATGTGAATATATAAACTTTTAACTCTGAAATCAAACTCCTTTTCAAGTTTCACAGACAAAGGATCCGGGTTTAGTTCCCAGCACTCACACAGTGGCTAACAGCCATTAGTAACTCCAGTTCCAGGGGATCCAATGCCCTCTTCTGGCCCCCATGGACATTGCATGACATAGGTGCTCTTGCCTGTAGGCAAAACACTCATACACATAAAATAAAAATAAATAAAAAAAATTTGAAAAGTATAAACAGCATCTAAAATTATCCTGAGGACATAACTAAGTCAAGCATAGGATGAAGCTATTTAGAAAATAACATTAGGATTGATTATGAAACAGCAGCAAGCACTCTTAACCACTGAGCCTTCTCTCCAGCCCCAGAAACTAAATTTTGAAAGTAGAGTGTGGTGGTACGTACCTGTATGCCACACTTGGGAGGTGGAGGCAAGAGGATCAGGGGTTCAAATTCACTAGCAGCCTAGTGAATTTTAGGCCAGCCTGGGCTACATGAGACCATGTCTCAAACAAACAGCAACAAAGTGCACAAAAACAAACCACAAAGGGCCAGCAAATTGTTCAGTGGGTAAAAGTGCCTGCTCCCAAGTTTGATCCCCAGGACCCACATTGTGGAAGGAGAAATATATTGAGTTCCCCAAAACCAACTTCCACAGGTTATCCTCCTCCACACCATGCCATAGCTTGCCCACCCAAACGCATACACTCAACATATACATGCACACAGCATGAACTTGGGGGCTGGAGGGATGGCTCAGTGGTTAAGAGGACTAGCTGTTCTTGCAGAGGACCTGAGTTCGGTTCCCAGCACTCATGCCAGGTAGCTTACAATCTCCAGAAACTCCAGATCCAGAGATTCAACACCCTCTTCTGGCCTCCCCAGACACCTATACACACACACACACACACACACACACACACACACACACACACACACAAATAATAAAATATATTTTTTCTTTTTTTTAAATATCTTTTTTTTAACTTTTTATAGCTTTTTAAATTCATTATTTTTATTTTATGTGTATGAATGTATTGCCTGCATGTATGTGAGTGCACCTGTGTTGTGCAATGCCGCGGAGGACAGAAGAGGGCTTCAGATTCCCCTGGAACTGGAGTTAAGGATGGTTCGTAGCCGCCATGTGGATGCTGGGAATCAAACCCAGGTCCTCTGGAAGAGCAGTCAGTGCTCTTAACTGCTGGCCATCTCCAGCTCCCATGTTTTCTTTTTGAGACAGGGTCTCCCTGTAGCCTCAGCTGGCCTGGAATTCACTATTAGACCAGGCTGGCCTCTCACAGAGATCTGCCTGCCTTTGTCTCCTGAGTGCTGGGATTAAAGACATATACTACCATGCTTGGCAATAAAATAAATATTTAAAAAAAGAACAAAACAAAAACAAAAAGTTGAATACAGCAAAAGCTGTATGCAGAAAGTCAGGCGTGGTGGCACACAACTTTAACCCAGCACTTGGGAACCAGGGGCAGGCAGATCTCTGTGAGTTCAAGGCCAGCCTGAGGCCAGAGCTACATTCTGAGACCCTGTCTCAAACAAAGCAAACAAAACCCCTATATGCAGAGGCAAAGTAACAGCATTAAATGCTTTTAGTGTCAAAAAGAAAAAATTAATGGGCACCTGCACACATGTGGCATTCACCCACACAAATACACACATACACATAATTAAAAATAATTCAAAAATTAAAAAAAATTATTTATTTATTTTGGTATTTTTGAGACAGGGTCTTCCTGTAGCCCCAGCTGGCCTGAACTCGCTATATAGATCAGGCTAGCCTCGAACTCACAGAGGTCGATGTCAAATGTCTTAGTTGTTCGCCACCTTTATTTATTTATTTATTTATTTATTTATTTATTTATTCATTCATTCATTTATTTATTTGTCTTTTTTGAGACGGGGTCTCCCTGTAGCCCCAGCTTGCCTGGAACTCACTATGTAGACCAGGCTTGCCTTGAACTCACAGAGATATACCTGCCTCTGCCTCCTGAGTGCTGGGGCTACAGGTGTGTGCCATCACACCCAGCTATTATTTTTATTTTATGTGTATGAGTGTATTGCCTGGATGTGTGTAAGTGCACCCATGTCTTGCAATGCCCTCGGAGATCAGAAGAGGGTGTCAGAGCCTCTGGAACTGGAATTATAGACAGTTGTTAGCTGCCATGTGGGTGCTGGGAATTGAACCCAAGTCCTCTGTAAGAGCAGCCAGTGCTCTTAACCATTTAGCCATCTCTCCAGCCCCCAATTAAAAAAATTTTTTAAAAGATGTATTTTACTTTTATTTATGTGTATGGGGGGGTGTCCTCAGATACCAGAAGACAGTGATGGCTCTCCTAGAGCTGGAGTTACAGGTGGTTGTGAGCCTCCTGATGTGAGTGTTGGGAACTGAACTTGGGTCTTCTGCAAGAACAGTATATACACTAACTGCTGAACTATCTCTCCAGCACCATGAAAAAATCTTTAAAAATTAATAAATCAAGTAAGAATGCAAATTGAGATTTTGAAGGATATCGAGTTCCCCCAAAAGGGAGAAATGAAATATTTGAGATATAAAACAAACAAACCCCCTAAATAACAAAACCCTAAAAGTAGACGGGATGTGCTTTGGACAAAGGATACTTAGCACATGGTGTGAAGGTGGTATTCAGGCACGCATGTGGGATCCTTTGCACATCTGTAAACCATGTTTATCTATCTTGTGTTCTTTACCTCGTGTCTTTTGGGGGGGCCTCTATCTAAGGCCCTCTGAACATATATATACCATGTGCTTTTATGATGGGTTTGTTACATATCCGCCTCTGTTGTGGGTCCTTTGCACATCTGCATTCCCTGTTTATCTGTACTGTGTGCCTCTACCTTTGGTTCTTTCCACATCTGTATACTCTGCCTCTGTCTAGGGTCCTTTGTACACTTGTCTACCCTGTGACTCTGTCTAGGGTCCTTTACTCGTCTGTACATCTGGAACCTCTACCTTTGGTGCTTGGCACATCTGTATATTCTGTTCTTGTCCTTATGTTCTGTGCTGAGTAGCTTTAGTGTCAACTTGACACACCTGGGTTGAGGGAGCCTCAACTGGGGAATTGCCTCCATTGGACTGGCCTGTGGCCATGTCTGTGGGGCATTTTCTTTATTGCTAAGTGATGTGGGAGGGCCCAGCCCACTGTGGGCAGTGCCACCCTGGGCAGGCAGTCCTATATTGCATAAGAAAGCAGGCTGAGCAGGGAGCGGTGGCACATGCCTTTACTTCTACACTTGGGAGCTAGAGGCAGAGTTCAAGACCAGCTGGGGCAACAGGAAGACGTCTCAAAAAAAAGACCGAAAAAAAAAGAAAAGAAAAGAAAAAGAAGTGAGCTGGGACCAGGGGAGCAAGCCAGTAAGCAGCTGTCCTCCATGGTCTGTGCTCCAGGTTCCTGCCAAGTTCCTGCCTTGGCTTCCCTTGATGATGGACTGTGCTTGTAAGCCAAATAAACCCTTTCTTCCCCAAGTTGGTTTTGGTCCATATTTTTATCACAGCAATTGAAAAGAAACTAGAAGATGTCCTTTACACATCTACATACTTTGTGCCTCTCTCTTGGACCCTTTGCACATCTGCATACTGTGTTGCCTGTTATCATCTTGGCACTATCCACATCTTCTGCCTCTGTCTTGGGTTCTTTGCATATGTGTATACCCTGTGCCTCTTTCTTTGGACCTTTGCACAATGGTATATCCTGTGCCTCTATCTTCGGCCCTCTGAACATCTGTGTGTTGTGTGTCTCTATCTTTGGTCCTTTGCACATCTGTATACAATTTGCCTCTATTTTGATTCTTTGTATATCTCTATACTCTTTGCTTCTATCTTGGGTCCTCTGAAGTACTATATACCATGTGCCTCTGCATTGGGTCTACTGCACATCTGTATACCTTGTCAATGTCTCCTGCTAAAGGATCAGACCAAAAAAAATTAACAGTACCTACAAAACATACTGTGTACCACTTTGATGTTTTATTGTTGCTGTTGGCTTTTGGAGACAGAGTTACCTGGAACTTGCTATGTAGCCCAGGGTAGCCTTGAGCTCACAGAGATCCACTTACCTCTGCCTTCTGAATGCTGGGATTAAAGGTGTGCACCACCACACCTGGCCTAAGCTCTCATTATTTTATGTGTTTGAGTTTTTTGCCTCCATGCATGTAAGTGCACTATGTTATGCAATGCCTGAGAAGAGGGTGCTGAATCCACTGGAACCGGAGTTAAGGATGGCTGTAGCTGCCATGTGGGTGTTGGGAACTGAACCTGGGTCCTCAAGAGCAGCCAGTGTTCTCCATCATACAGCCATCTCTCCAGCCCCACGTGCTTTGTAGTTTAAAATTTCCTCTTATCCACTGAGTAAGAGGATAAGCAAGTATTTCTTCTGTGAAATGGAAACTATTCCTCTCTACCTCAAAGTACCTCAAAGTCTCTCCTCTCAAGTACAAAGTCAGCTTCTCTCAAGACCTACCTTGATTTCTGAAACTAGACACTATCTTATGTTTCCTGGGCTTGCACAGCATCAGGCATTCCCTCTGAACGCATAACTTCTGCTTTTGATTATTTGTGTCTGCCAGTGAGTTATCACTGCCCCACAGGCAGGACTGCAGCTTTCCTCTGCCACTCCGATAAGGAGATACTCTCAGATGTTCAACCAGACTTGAACTCATCTCCCATGGCATGGAGGGAGGATCAGAGGACAACACATGGGTTTGAATTGGTGGACACTATTATAATAGAGACTGCAGTCGGCCCAAAATATGCCAGAACAAAGGCCTGCAAACATTCCAGTCCATGTGCAACCATACTTACAGTGTAGTGTGCCTGTTTGGGAAAAGGTCCCAGAAGCAAGCTGTGTGGCTCCGGGCTAAGTGAGAGGAGAGGGTATTTGCTTACACTACCTGGGGCTGGAGAGGGTATTTGTTGATGTTACCTGGGGATAGTTAGGGCAGGTGAGCAAGAAGAGGACATCATACACATGATGACCATCTGAGAAATTGTCATTGAGAAGAAACAGTTTCTTTAGGAAGAACCACAGCACTGCAACCCTCCAAATCATCTTTAGTTGGCTGTCAGAACCATCTTTCTAAAACTCAGATCACATCTTCCTATCCAGTGGTCTGCAGAGAACACTTCAGTGGCCTGACATTCTAGGCTCCACATGATCTGGTCTCCAGAGACCTACTGTCATCTCCTGCCACACACCGCCACACACCACAGTGAACACCCTCCCAGGCCCCCTTTGCTCCTCACTCCTGTGCCCACAGTGCTTTCTTACACAACACTCAAGAGGGGTCTAATATGCAGATTGAATCATGTCTCTACATCAAAGTTGGTGTAAAATTCAAGCTTCTAGCTTTAAGGGGTTCACACTGGCCAGATCTGAGATAATTTGGGCACCAAAATACTTAAAGTTATTGATTATAAATTTATTGGAAAATAGCTAGACATAGTGGCACATGCCTTTAGCCCCAGAACTTAGGAGGCAGAGGCAGGCAGATCTCTGAGTTTGAACTCACTATGGTCTACATAGTGAGTTCAAGAACAGCCTGGGCTACAGGGAGATCCTATCTCAAAAAAAAAAAAAAAAAAAAAAAGCCCCAAAATGCTGAAGTCCAAGAGTTGCTACTCATGGCAAATATGTAAATATAAATGGGCGAAAAGAATGTCAGATATTGACAATAAACGTGGAGGGCATCCTGAAAGTTACTATTTTGTAACTATCATCATAAAGATTTATTCAGGCAACAATAATCAAATATTAAATCTTATTTAACATTTGACATATCCAGTAGGATATCTTTATAGTCACAAACTATCTCCTTGTAGATTCCTCACTAGTTACAAGCAAAAAATATTAACTGCATATTGGCGAAATTTGACCATACTATGCCTGGGTGATCAGAATTTAATTCATCAGAGGGGAACTGGAAATAGGCTTAGTGGATAAGAGCACACACTACTCTTGTTAAGGAACCTGAGTGTGGTTCCCAGCACCCATGCAGGATAGATCAGATCCTCTTGTAACTCCAGCTCCAGGGGATCTGATGCTTCTGGCCTCCATGGCACCTGCAACATACCCTCCTACACACACATAATAAAACATAATAAAAATAAAATAAAAAATCTTTTAGAAATTAAACCCCAAGAGGAATAGACATTGTGACTCTAGTAGTTATGCTGAGGACACACAATCACTTACGCAGTCTTCGAGCCATGAATGCATAACCCATATATATAAAAAAAAGAAACAGACAAGCCCAAAAGGAGAAGTATTCTATTAAAATAATGAGGAAGACTACATTCTTCAATAATGTCAACATTGTAAAAGGTAAAGAAAGGCTAACTATGCCCTATTAAAAGATACTAACAAGAAATAACAACTTACTGCAACACACCATTCGTAGACTTGATCTTGTACTAAAGGGAAGATGCCGTAAAGGGCATCATAGAGACAATTGACAAACAAGGTGGTTTAGCTGCCATATCGTTATCAGTGACAAATTCAGTGAAGTGGGTAAGGAATTACGTGGGAAATATACACTGTATTTAAGTATAAAGGGACATGATATATGCATCTTATTCTCAAGTAGTTCAGCAGACACAACATATGTTAAAGGTAGAGCAAACAGTGATATGAGTCGAGTACAGTGTTTACCATGGGGAGTTGAGGGCATATGGGCATCTTTCGTACCACTCTAAGCACTTTTTATAATTTTGACATCATTTCTAAACAAAAAGTTAGACACCCCAATTCAAGCTCCTTACTGTGGTCTGCAAAGTCCCTGACACCATCCTCCAGCCAGGATCCAGCAGACTCAGGCCCAAACTTCACTGCAGTCTCCCAGCATACTAAGCTCCTCCTCCCCTTCGAGTGCCTATTATTGCCTTGACATAGAATTCTCTTCTCCACACTATGGGCTGCACATTGTCAGTTCCTTAAAATGCCCCACAGTTATGTGTTACATTCTCTCATAGCACTTTGAACTTTTTCTTCACAATGTTTATCACAGTTTATAAGTTTACATTTTGTTTGCTTTTGAGACAGGGTCTTATGTAGCCCAGGTTGGCCTCAAATTTGCTATACAGCCAAGGACAACCTTGAACTTGTGATCCTCCTTCCTCTACCTCCTAAGTGCTGGCATGACAGGTGTGTGCCATCATACCAGGTTATGAGCTTGTATTCTAGGGGGAATGTTTATGTCCGTCTTCCCCAGTTGCCTGGGAAGCCACGGTTCTGGTCTGTTTTGCTCATGAACGCATCTTCTGTGCCAGATACTGAATCTGGCACATCACTGAGCACTCAGTAGCCAGCTGACTGATTAAATGATGAATTTCACTCTCCAAG
This sequence comes from Nannospalax galili, assembly GCF_000622305.1. Classification (NCBI taxonomy): domain Eukaryota; kingdom Metazoa; phylum Chordata; class Mammalia; order Rodentia; family Spalacidae; genus Nannospalax; species Nannospalax galili. Next base: position 996,179 of record NW_008359996.1, on the reverse strand, counting down.
TTCATTTCAAGCCTGTTGGCAACTCTCAGAGAATACACCCTGTGATCCTCTTCTAGCCCTAAGAACTTAATCACAGGGCTTTGTCTCTGAAGGCTTTCTAGACTGCCCACTGCCACAGCAATTTGACACTAAAGGGCCACAATAAGGAGCAGGAGCTCAGGAGAGACATGCTAAGGGAATGTTCTTAATTAGCTGGGAACCTAGACTTCAGAGGCGACATCAAGAAGGCAAATGGCTGAGGAAGGTGGTGTTCAGAGGGCAGTCTGATTAGAACGAGAGGTCCCTCACCTGGACTAAAGAAGGAGTTCAGGGATGGGGCCCAAGGACCTGGACTTAGTTAAGCAAAGAAGCAGTGTTTGGAGAATTAGGAGTGATATCAAGAGAGAGAGAGAGTTGTTGCTGAAGTCAAGAGAGGAAGACACTGAGGTACTGAGACTTCTTATAGATTCCCTCATCCTTTCCCAAGGTCAGTGATCTGGTACTGGTGGGTTAAGGAAGCTCAGAGGAAGAAAAAGGCTTGGATTCTATCATACTGTGTGACCTTGGGCACTGGACTTAACTTTCCCAGACTCCAATTCCTCATCTGCACAATGTATGAGGGTTTATTTTATGAGGTTCTTGTCAGGAATACATGAAATCACCTTTAGGGGGCCCTTTCAATCCCATTTGATCCATACTCTAGGGCATGAAATGTGCATTCATGACAGAAGGGGATGCATAGGTTGTAGGTAATGGAAATGTTTCCTAAGTTTCGACTTTTACTAGGAACAATTTCAGAAGAGTCAAAGTTCCACTCACCTCTCCCCACTTCTTTTCACATGATTCCTTCCTGTGATTTGATTCCTACTGAAAAAAACACATGTAGTAGATAGTTCCACTGAAGGCTATTCTTTCTCCAAAGCCTCCTTCAGACAAGAAGGGTTTTTGGGTTTTTTTTGTATGCTCCGTGAGGTGCTGGAGATGAAATCCACAGTCTTACATTAGCTAGGCAAACACTCTGCCACTGAGCTAAACCATCAGCCAGCATCCTTTTCAAAATCGAATCTGCTTTCTCCCTGTTCCCAAGAGTGCAAGCCACACACAATGGAATGTGCCCACTTGGCTGCAGCAAACTCTCGCCTAAGAGCACTTTGCACCCTATTCTCCAGTTAACTACACTGGCACCTCTTCCTCAGCCCAGTAACATTTTGTAAATAGAATACGATCAGGTCCTGTCCCTGGGGCATTCTACCAACCTCTTCCAATAGCTTCTGACCACCCCATCTCTGAAGAAGAAAGAGACGGGTGGGTATCATTTCACGGCTTAGAAAGCACTTCCTCAGCACACTCCTTCACCCCTTCGTCCTCACAACTGCCCTGTGAGGTAGATACAGGAGGTAATGACTATACTGGCCCACATGGATCACGCATTTACAGTATACCATGCTCTGTGTTAAGCATGTTCATATGAGATCTCAGACTCACCAGAACCCTATGAAATAGATTTAGTCAATGTCCCCATCTTACAGAAAAGAGAAACTGAGTGGTTAGAACTTGCCCCAAATCAAAGAGGTAGTAAGGAAGACAGGATTTGAACTGACTCCAAAGTCACACTCCTTTCTACAATATTGCCTCATGAAGCAAATATATCATTTCCTAGATGTTATTTTACCCATTAACTTGAGGCTCAGAGAGGTAAAGTGATTTTTCCAGGCCTCACAACCAGGAGTTGGCAGAGCTAGGGTACTCCCTCACCAGGAAGCTTCAATGACCCGGCTTGATAAACAGTAGGTGATATGTCTGTAGTGGCCTTACTCTGTCATTCCTGCTCAGCCCATGGGAGTGTTTCTCTTTCCTGGCATTTATTGGGAAATCTGGTTTTTTTTTTTCTTTCTGAATCTCAAAAACAATCAGCCGATAAATTGGGGAAAATGCAGAAAAGTACTACAATTCTCCTCTGATAATTAATGCTCAACCACACAGAGGAATCCTAGCTTGAAGGAATCTACTGTGTTGGGTCAGAAAGCTAAAAGAGAAATTTCTGACTCATGGAATCTGCAGTTAAGGTCAACGTTTCTGGAACACGGGACAGGAGCACAGGAGAGAAGTTATCACAGTCTAATTGGGTCTTTTGTAGCTCCTGGCATTAAAAGTGTATTGTGCCCTTCTCATTAAGAGTTATTCTTGCAAATAAGATAAATATTAATATGTTCACATGCATAGTGTATTTTAATAAGCCTATCATGTTCTGAGAAATGACACATTTGGACATAAGTCCTCATATTGGCAATTTCAACTCATGACTGTGTAGTGTTGTTAATCTAGTTAAAAAGTTAAACATTTTGTTATTCCAATACTACCAATAATGTGCACTGGCATTTTCTACTTTTTGAATATTTGTTAAGGCTTCCAGTTCTTTTTGGCTACTACTAAATGTGAACTTCTTAGGTTTTTTTTTTTTTTTTGGTGTTTTTGAGACAGGGTCTCCCTGTAGCCCCAGCTGTCTGTCCTGGAACTCACTCTGTAGACCAGGCTGGCCTTGAACTCACAAAGATCCGCCTGCCTCTGCCTCCCGAGTGCTGGGATTAAAGGTGTGCGCCACCACGCCCGGCAACTTCTTACTTTTTTAAGTACATAAAATTATGAAAAATACAAAATATGATTTTCAGGATCTCCCAAGAATTCCTGTTTCATTCCTAAATCCTGCAGATTAATATCTGTTGGAAATTTGAGAACTTTAGCCCTTCTGGAAATATGGAAGTCTCTTTTTTGGACAGGATCTCCCTGTAGTCCCAGCTGGCCTGGAACTCACTATGTAGACCAGGCTGGCCTCAAACTCACAGAGATCTGCCTTCTGCCTCCTGAGTGCTGGGATTAAAGGTGTGGAAGTCTGGTCTATTTGGATTTTGGTATTGGTTTTGTTTTGGTTTTTTTGTTTGTTTGAGGCAGGATCTCTCTATAGCCCCAACTGGCCTAGAACTCACTATGTAGACCAGGCTGACCTTGAACCCCCAGAGATCTGCCTGCCTCTGCCTCCCACATACTAGGATTAAAGGGGTGCGCCTGCTTTTACGGCCTTCAGGAAGCCTCCACATCAGCACCACTCTAGAGAGGTCTGAAAAGAGATTACCCCAGGGATCCACAGGCTGAGCTTGCATCACTGGAGTTAGCATCAAATTTCTATGTCCTCTCAAATTTTATCTCAGCCATTGCTACAAGGTTCACATTCCTCCCACAGAACATCTGCCCATTTCAGTACAAAAAAAATGTTTTATATGATTTGCCACCTAGAAAAAGGTATGCTCCATAAATTAATGCCTTGTTGAACTCACAGCCTTAATCCCACCATGTATGCCCAGCACAAGAAGTGCTAGCAGGGGCTGTGAAGTCAGGCAGGCACATTGGTCTGACGCTGGCTCTGGCACATGTACTGGCTGTGTGACTTTGGGCAAGTTCTTTAACCTCTTGGTGTTTCTCTATCTGTAAGATGTAAAATTATCAGTATCTATGACACAGGGTATTAAATATTTCCCATAAATTGGAATATATAGCACACAATCAGCCCTCAATAAATGGGAGATATTATTTCCTTCCTAGCATGACAGGTTCAATAAGTTAAGTCAGGAGGCAAGAGTTGGTGAAAGCCCTTGGAACCTCTCAAATGGCTCATTTGCCTTGATTTCTTGAGATGGGTAGTTTCCAGGTAGGTCTGGCAGGCTGGGGGCTGGGTCATAAGTCTCTATGCATTTCTTTTTTTTTTTTTTTTTTTTTTTTTTTTTTTGGAAAGGGCCTCCCTTTGC
>NW_008359996.1:948629-992220 GCF_000622305.1 Nannospalax galili | reverse complement strand
TGTCTTTTTGAGACAGGGTCTCCCTGTAGCCCCAGCTGTCCTGGAACTCACTATGTAGACCAGGCTGGCCTCGAACTCACAAAGATCCTCCTGCCTCTGCCTCCCAAGTGCTGGGATTAAAGGCGTGCGCCACCACGCCAGGCACGTCTCTATGCATTTCTGCATGTGGATCCTGCAGCAGGAGGCAGTTGTCTGGACCATGTGTGCCCCCAGCTTGACTGGCAAGATTGGCATCCTGGTTGGCATGTGCCCTCTAGCGCCAAAGGTAAACCCATTAGCAGGTCTAGAGTCCATAGGCCTGCAGGAGGAGGGGAGGTTGCCAGACGCATAGAAGGAGTGTCTCTAGGCATGCGCATGCATCCACACATGCAAGAACTTCGATGCTGCACCACGACACGCAGACCCCAGCCATGGTGTCACACAGTGTTGATAGGTGCTCCAGATCCTGCTCACTCACACCCCACTAGCAGGGCCTCTTGCCAGTGTAGACCTTGTGGTGCTAAGGATTGAAGGTGCCGCCCACCATGGGGACCTTCCCTGGTCCTTTGGCGGATGACGGCGCTGGTGTCTACTGAGACGGGCAAGTAGGCCCAGTGTCCACCCTTTTGTATATTCAAGTTGCTGCTAGGCTTCACCTACAGGCATCCTCAGGCGCTCCCTCTGGTCCGTGTCTTGCCTAAAGCCCCATAGTTTTAGGCCCTTGACAAGCATGACCTACGATTCGGGGCAGGTGGAGGGCTGCTCACCCCCATGTGCCCGCGGCAGACGTCCAGCTGAGAAGCTCTTTCCATTGTTGAGTGGTGTGGCTGGATCTTGAGGCAGCTAAGGAAAACCTAGGGGCCTCACCTTGACGGGTGGTCGGCTCACCTCCCCTTCCCTTGGGGTATCGTCCTGGGTGCCCTCTGGGCCTTGCTCCCACCCACCGGAGCTCTGGGGTCCAGCACTGAACTAGGCCGAGCGTTTGTCCGGAGGCCCCTCCTGGGAAGAAGCCTTCTGAGGGGCTCAGTTTTCAAGCCTTTCTCCTGCAGGGCTCTCCTTGTCAGTCTCACTCCGGAATCCTGCAGGGAGAAAAGAAAATCCAGGTAAATGCCTTCCTCCTCACCCTGTACCAGGCCAGGAAGACCATGCCCTGGGCGTTCTAAATGGGACAACTTGGTAGAAGGTATTTTTCAAACAGCTACATTCTGTATTTTTGTATATGTGCATGTTTGTGTGTGCAGGTGCACTTAAAGCCAGAGGGCACCCTTGGTTGTCTTAATTGTTTTCCGCCTTCTTTTTTGAAACAGGGTTTCTTGCTGAACTGGAGCCCACAGACTAGGACCTGAGTTCAGTTCCCAGCACCCACATCAGGTGGCTCACAACCTCCTGTAACTCTAGCCCCAGCTTCTGGTCTCTGAAGGTACCTGCACTCATGTGCATAACCCACACACAGACAACTACAAACACATAATTTAAAATAATTAAAAATAGGGGCTGGAGAGATGAGTGAGTGGTAAAGAGCCCTGGCTGCTCTTATAGAGGACCTGGGTTCGGTTCCCAGCACCCACATAGCAGCTAACAACCACTGTAAACCCAGTTCCAGGGAATCTGATGCCCTCTTCTGGCCTTCATAGGTACTGCACACATGGGCACATTTACATACATGCAGGCAAAACACTCATAAAATATAAAGTAAAAATAATCTTTTAAAAAATAAATGAAAAAATGAAAAAAAATCTATGAAAAATGTCAGAGAACAGGCTGGGCATGGCAGCACACACCTTTAATCCCACTCTTGGGAAGCAGAGGCAGGAGGATATCTTTGAGTTTGGGGTCAGTCTGGTCTACATAGCAAGTTCTAGGACAGCCAGGGAGACATAATGAGACCCTGTCTCAAAAAAAAAAAAATTCAGAGAAGAAAAATCTAGAGGAAAATACATCTGTGACAACAGCCAGAGAGTGCAGGTTGGGCAGCTGGAATGAGGTGGTCTACCTGGCTTAGGCTGCACTGCACACCTCCTGGGTGTGTCATTCATTTCCGGAAAAACACAGATCTGGGTATTTATTACAACAATTTTATAACAGACAATAGCAAAATTGTTTTAAATAAAGGGCACTTTTTTCCAATTCACACAGAGTGGCTAAGGATTTATATACCTGGCTGGGGATGCTAGCTCAGTGGTAGAATACTTGCCTAGCTTGTGTGAGGACCTGGGTTTTGATCCTCAGTTCTGAAAAAAAATATTATAGGTACATACACACCAACTTGAAACTGACTGAAGTCTCTGGAGCTTGTATCACACTTTCTGTTCCTTTTAAAAAATATTTTGTTTATTATTTTTATTTTATGTGTATGAGTGTATCACTTGCATGTGTGTAAGTGCACCTGGTCATGTGTCATGTAATGCCCAAGGAAGTCAGAAGAGGGCATTGGATTCCCCTGGAATTGTAGTTACGGATGGTTGTTAGTTGCCATGGGGGTCCTGGGAATTGAACCTGGGTCCCCTGCAAGAACAGCCAGTGCTCCTAACTACTGAGCCATCTCTCCAGCCCCTCTGTTCCTTTTATGAGACAAGGTCTCACTATGTAATCCTGGCTAGCTTGACACTCTCTATGTAGACCAGGCTGGCCTTGAACTCACAGAGCCTGCCTTTGCTTCCTGAGTGCTGGGATTAAAGACTTTTTTTCATATTTTTTTCTTTTGTGCTAGGTTGGGACCTAAGAAACCTGTGGCAAAGAGGTCTCTTGAGGTCTGAAGCAAGAGAGATTTCTTGGTGTGCCAGGCAGAACTCTGAAGATGCCCCAAACAAAGATTCCTGTCCTTCTCAAACAAAGTTATGAATCTAGGTATTACTGTGAAAGATCTTTGCAAATGTAATTAAAGTTCCACATGAGTTGACATTAAAATACAGAGATTCATCTCCCAGCTGGCCAGCTTACATCATGCTGGAAGGTGCTATGCAGACTTCTGGGGGAGAAAAGACATCAATGGTCTCACCCAGTGCTGGATCCTGCATGCTATTACACCGGCCTGCTGACAAGATGTGCCCTCTGGTGCTGTAGTGGTGTGACAGTTAGGGAGACAACCAACCACATTCTGCTTGGATATGAGGCCTGCTCCACAGGAGGGATTTCATGCCTGGTACTATGAACCTGGTCCAAAGCCCATGAGGGGAGATTTTAGGCCCTAATGGAGAACTTACTGTTACTGTTTTGCTAAATGGTCATGTTGCTAAGCTACTTTCTAAGTATTATGTTTATACCATAGATTTATGTTTCTCTCAGTTTTGGTCAGAGAAGCTTCTTTTTGCAGTGGGTAATGGCTAATGCAGAGACATAACTGGCCAAAGTGCTGAGTGTAAGTAATTATGAGTGCTCAGCTGTGTATGAATCATTTATATCAGCTTCTTCCCATCCAAGGCTCAGGGAACATCATGGAAGAAGGGGTGGAAAAATGTAAAAGCTCTCGGATGGGGAGGAAGTTGTGAGATGCTGACTTCTGGGCATTGCATGACTGTTGCACAACTCACATAGCTGTGGTTACCTGAAAAAAACCTGCACAAGATCAAGCTGGTCAAAATTCCAGCATATCTAGGGAAGGGGCTCTCAAGACCCCACCCTTGGTGGAGGACTACTGGCAGTTGATGGCTGTTGAGGGAGGGAGAGTCACTCTCCTTTGGGGACATGGCTACTGATAGGTTTGCCCACACCCCAGTATAGATGGCTCTACCTGTATGCACATATGGGCAACACCAACTGGACTCAGGGTTGTTAATTTTAAAAAATGATACCAGGTATGCTGGTACACACCTTTAATCCCAACACTTTGGAGGGAGGTGCAGGCAGATCTCTGTGAGCTATAGGCCAGCCTACTCTACATAGCGTTCTAGGCCATCCAGGGCTGTATAATGGGAACTTGTCTAAAAAAAAAATGCCAAACAGAGACAGAGGACACAAAATTGGGAGGGAGTCAGGTAGCCACTTGAAGGTAGCCATTTTTCTGAGAAGGATGAAGCAGATGGATCCCTTGAGCTCAGGATTTTGATGCCATCTTGGGCAACATAACAAGACCCTATCTCAAAATCCAACCAATCTGGGCTGGAGAGATGACTCAAGAGTTAAGAGCAATTACTGCACAACAGGAAACCCGAGTCCAGATCCCGGCATTCACACAAGCCAGACACCCAACACATCTCCACAACAGGAAACCCGAGTCCAGATCCCGGCATTCACACAAGCCAGACACCCAACTCATCTCCACAACAGGAAACCCGAGTCCAGATCCCGGCATTCACACAAGCCAGACACCCAACACATCTCCACAACAGGAAACCCGAGTCCAGATCCCGGCATTCACACAAGCCAGACACCCAACACATCTCCACAACAGGAAACCCGAGTCCAGATCCCGGCATTCACACAAGCCAGACACCCAACATATCTCCACAACAGGAAGACCCGAGTCCAGATCCCAGCATTCACACAAGCCAGACACCCAACACATCTCCACAACAGGAAACCCGAGTCCAGATCCCGGCATTCACCCAAGCCAGACACCCAACATATCTCCACAACAGGAAGCCCAGAGTCAAGATCCCAGAATTCGCACAAGCCAGACACCCAACACATCTCCACAACAGGAAGCCTGAGCTCAGATCCCGGCATTCACACAAGCCAGACACCCAACTCATCTCCACAACAGGAAACCCGAGTCCAGATCCCGGCATTCACCCAAGCCAGACACCCAACATATCTCCACAACAGGAAGCCCAGAGTCAAGATCCCAGAATTCGCACAAGCCAGACACCCAACACATCTCCACAACAGGAAGCCTGAGCTCAGATCCCGGCATTCACACAAGCCAGACACCCAACTCATCTCCACAACAGGAAACCCGAGTCCAGATCCCGGCATTCACCCAAGCCAGACACCCAACATATCTCCACAACAGGAAGCCCAGAGTCAAGATCCCAGAATTCGCACAAGCCAGACACCCAACACATCTCCACAACAGGAAGCCTGAGCTCAGATCCCGGCATTCACACAAGCCAGACACCCAACAAATCTCCACAACAGGAAGACCCGAGTTCAGATCCCGGCATTCACACAAGCCAGACACCCAACAAATCTCCACAACAGGACACCTGAGCTCAGATCCCAGCATTCACATAACAAGCCAGATATCCAACACACCTAACCACAGTTCAGAGGTGCAAGAGACAAAGGAGGCTCACTGGGGCCTGCTGGAGCCAGCCCAGCCAAGAAAACACAAGCCCCAGCCAGATTCAGGGAGAAACTCTACCTCAAAGGAACAGGCAGTGAGTGATAGAGGAGGATGCCCATTACCCTCTTCTGGATTCTGTGCCTGTACACAGGTGATGCATGTGCACTTATGTGTGCACGTGCACACAAATAAATATTTTTTAAAAACCCAACTAGGTCAGGCATGGTAGCGCACGCCTTTAATACCAGCACTTGGGAGGCAGAAGCAGGTGGATCTTGTGAGTTCAAGGACAGCCTGGTCTACATAGTGAGTGCCAGGACAGCTGGAGCTACAAGGAGCCCCTGTCTCAAAAAAAGACACACACACACAAAAACAAAAACAAAAACAAACAAACAAAAAAAACCAACATACATACATAGTTTTCTCCAGTTGAGAAGAGGAAACCAGAAACTCCAAGCACACAAGGCATTAGAACCACTGCTGGGCTGTGAAGGAGGGAGGCATGTAATAATAATGTGTGGGATCAAGAGAACTGCCCTTAGCTAGCAGACAAAGGCAGGAATATGCCTGTGAAGCACAGAATTCAGCCAACAAACTAAATGAGGTCAGAATACCCTTCCCCGGACCTCCAACTGGAGCCCGACTCAGCCAATGCCTTGACTTTGGCCCCAGAGACCCTGAGCTGAGAATCTAGTCAGTCGAGTCTGTGCTCTGACCTGGGAAACTGCGAAACAACAAACAGCTGTTATCTTAGGCTGCAAAGTGTGTGGCAGTTGCCCCCTTCTTTCTGAATTCTTCTACCGAACAGTGACATAGAAATTTGTAATTTTGTAATGAAGAGCCCTAAGCGTGCCTCCCCCTTATGTAGTATACCTCTTTTGAATGGTAAAATTTTACATTTTCTTTTTAAAGAACTTTTTATTGATTCCAGAATTTCATACAATGTATTTTGATCACATTCAGATGCCCCCCCTCAAGTCCTAACCCATTCAGTATAGTCCTCCCCAAACATAAATAATAAATAGTAAATAATTTTGTAAATTCTTTATAAATTTATACATAATAAAGATTTTGGAATAAACCTAACCAAGTCAGTGAAGGACTTGTTTGTTCTGAGACAGGACCTCGCTTTGGACCTCCGGCCAACTTGGAACTCAGAGACCTGCCTGGCTCTGCCTGCAGTGCTGGGATTAAAGGCTGGCACCACCACACCTGGCTTGTGGCAGGAAGAAAAAACAAATGCACTTTGTTCCATGAGGAGAGCACATCTGCCACAGTCCTGTGGTTTCCTTTTATGCAGAAGGAAGCCCAAAGGTGAAAGACTCCTAACCTTTTCCTGACTTACTTAAGAAACAATGGAGCCATTTAGGAAGAATAAATGATGTATTATGTGCTGTTCATTCCCCCATTATTCTCCCTAAAGAGGGAACCTGTGAAGTGAAGGGTAGAAAATTCTCTTCTATTTTCTCCAAGTTCCAATTTTTACTGAGGAGGCCTATGTGGCCTATGAAAATCAGATGAGTAAGTCATTAACTCTGTAACATGGTCCAGAACTCAAGAAGAGGGGTGATTAATGGGTGCCTTCCCCCTTCCCCCTCAAATGCCAAACAAATAACAAAACTCTCTTACCACAAGCAGCCCTGAAAGAGCCTACACACTCCACTCACATTTTTAAAAATTTTATTTATTTTTTTATTTTATGTGTATGTGTGTATTGCCTGCATGTAGGTAGGTGCACCCATGTCATGCAATGCCCTGGGAGGTCAGAAGAGGCTGTCGGATGCCCTGGGACTGGAGTTATGGATAGTTATTAGCTGCTGTGTGGGTGCTGAGATTCGAACCCAGGTCTTCTGCAAGAACAACCAGTGTTCTTAACCACTGAGCCATCTCTCCAGCCCCTCCACTCACTTTTGAAGACAGGGAAGGGAGCTATTCTTGCAGGCTGACTAAAGAAAACCATTCTTTACCCTTCCCAGGTCCTGTAAGTCAGACTTCTCTTCGTGCTTTAGCAATAGAAAAAAAATGTGTTCAGATTTATCCAACATGTTCTGTCAGGTCCTGAATTGAAGCCTCCCTTCAAATGCAGATGTTGAAGTCTTAACTCCTAGTGAGTTCCAGAAAGTGATCACATCTGAATACAGTCTTTAAAGAGATAACTGAATGAAAAAAGAGATCATTAGAGCAGGCTCTAATCCATCATAACTAATGAAATCTGGGTACAGCACACACCAGGGAAGACCATGTGAAGATAGAACAGCCATCCACAGGACAAGGGACCTCAGATGGAGCCAGTCCAGCCAAGACTCTGTCTCAGATGTCCAGCACCATGACAAAGTTTCTGCCATGTAAACCATCAAACCCCTGACAGTCACCACAGCCCTGGCACACTAACACATTGGCCCACTGGGAATGACACAACTATCCTGAAACATTTGCCTGTGTTTCAAAGAACTTCATCTCTTGTTCTGGCTGCCAAGAAGCAGTAAAATCAGGAAAAAAGTCAGGGCTCAAGAGACGGCTCAGCAGGAAAAGGCTCTTACAGCCAAACATGAGGACCTGAGTTTGATTCCTGGAACCCACAAGGTAAATGGAAAGAACCGACTCCTATAAGTTGTCCTCTGACCTCCACACAATTGCATCACATACACACACACACACACACACACACACAATTTTTAAAAAGAAAAACAGACTGTAGTGGTTTTTGTCACAACAAAATTCTTGAGAAAAACACCTTTCACAAAAGAAAGATTTCTTTTGTCTCACAGTTTCAGAGGTTCCGCCCACAGTCAGCCATCTCCATTATATCCGAACTTGTGGTAAAGCCTAGAGTGTCATGGGAGAAGGTGATGGAGCAGAGATGCTGATCTCATGGTGGCCAGGAAACAAAGTGGGAGACAGGAAGGGGCCAGAGAAAAGACAGCCTTTGAAGGCACAGTCCTAGGGACCTAGTCCTCGAGCTAGACCCCACATCCTACGTTTCTACCATTTCCCAAAATAGCACAACCAATGAGGGGCCAAACCTCGAGCACATGAGCTGGGACATTTCATATATAAACTGTAACAGCCCATCTAAATGATGTAGAAAGAATACTTGTAGTTTGGATGTAGGACACCCCCACAGTTCAAGTGTGTAAACACTTGGTCCCCCAGCCAGTGGTACTGTTTTGGGAGGCTGTGGAACCTCTGGGACATGGAGCCTGGCTGTCTGTCACAGGCCTCGAAGGTCAGGCCTTAAAGGATATCCTGCCTCCAGTTACAGTCTAGCTCTGCTTTCCTGATCTGCTGAGATGTGAAAAGCCTTTGCTCCATGTTCCTGCTGACATGACTTTGGCCATGCCCTCCCCAACACGATGGACTAAACCAGAGCTGGAATAACTCATTCCTTAAGCTGTCACAGTTTCTGTCAGGTACTCTGTTACAGCAGTGAACATTCAGCAAAGTAATTAGTACAAAGACCAAGTTCCAGCTGAAGTTACATTGAGGGCTATTAAAAAAAAGTTACCGGAACTCAGGCTTCATTGACACTACTCTTCCAATTCTATTCTTTCCAGTGTTTGGTCATCTAGCCAAACCATTAGCAGTTCTCCTTGAAACTTCGGCTCATTTCTCATATCAAGTACAGAAAATAAAGAGCTACAATTGCTGCTCAAGGTTGTCTACTGTGTTGAGTTTTCCTTCCTCACTGTTCAGGTTCATCAAGTGGGTTGCAATGCTAACAGCTTTCAGACATCAGATCGTAACATCTCATGCAAATTCATCTGTACATAGGCCTGAGTTTGTTTGATCCGATGAACTGGTCATAAAGAACACACCAGGGCATCAGAATTAACTAAGGGAGAAACAGTGCAGCAGAAGTTGTTGAAAGGGCGTGAGCCACCTGCTCATGTAGCAGCTTATACCTTCTGGACCTTTCCATGTGTGGTTTATATACCATTTCCATTTGATGATGGACTGCTGCTGTATACAACTAACCTTATGGCTGGACTGGTCCAGACAGCCCTCCATTTATGAGAAGCTCAAATCACATGGTCATTTGATATTCCTTGATTAGATGTTTACTCTCTATCAAGGTCTAGTAGCAATCAAAAACTGTTTCTTCAAAACAGAATAGTTGGGGCTGGAGAGATGGCTCAGTGGCTAAGAGCACTGGCTGCTCTTGTAGAGGACCCAGGTTCAATTCCTAGCACATACATGGTTGCTAACAACCGTCTGAAACTCCAGTTCCAGGGGATCCAATGCCCTCTTCTGACCTCCTTGGGCATTGCACGACACAGGTGCACTTACACACATGCAGGCAATATAAGCACACACATAAAATAAAAATAATAAATAAAATACTTTTTTTTAAAACCCAGAATAGTTGTCACAACAAGTGTGGTGGCACATATCTTTCATGCCAGAAATTAAGGAGGCAAAGGCAGGTGAATCTCTGTGAATTGAGGCCAGCCTGGTCTACATAGTGAGTTCCAGGCCAGTTGGGGCTACAGGGAGATCCTATCTCAAAAAAAAAAAAAAAAAGTTGTCAACAAACATGGCCTTGATTTATTTTTAATTCTTTAAATAGTTGGGTGTGGTAGTACACACCTTTAATCCTAGCCCTCAGGAAGCAGGGGCAAGCGGGTTTTCTATGAGTTGGAGGTCAGCCTGATCTACATAGTGAGTTCCAATTTAGGCAGGACTGCATAGTAAGACCCCGTCTCAAAAAAAAAAAAGAAGTCCTCTGAACCTAGGTCTCCTGCTGGTGCTTGCTAGAGGTGCCCCACAACACTACCCACCATTTACCATGGACACGTTGAGTGTCCGTTGATTGGCTGGATCATAAGTGCCAAGTGCAGTGCAACATGAATAGCTTACAGCTTGGGTTTGCAGTGGGGCAGATTCTGTCAAGTTGTCTTTTACTGTGGAGGAGCTACCTTTACGTATTCTAAGCCACTCAGTCTACAGAAAGAAACTTTCACTGAGTACAAGCCCTGAAGTTTGGAGGAGATGGTAGAAAGGAAACAGGGTCTCGGCCTACAGCCTAGGCTGGCCTGGAACTCACGTTTGTAGCAATGCTTCTGTCTCAGCCTCCTGAATGCTGGGATTATAGATGCTAGCCACCATGTCTAGAAGGCCCTGAAACTTACCATTCTACTTTGTATATGTCTTATTAAGGTGATTAAAGTACGTGTTACTTTGTTTATCAGATCCAATGTCCGTATAGTGAATCACAGTGGATCAGAAATCTCTATGGGCTTGGTGGTACACCTTTAATCCCAACACTCAGGAGGCAGAGGCAGCCTGGTGAAGGTTTTCCCAGCCCTGCCCTCTCACTGAGTGTGCATGGCCATTGCTTGATCTCTGTACTGACACATCTTTCTATAGTGTTTGACCCCTTCCAATAGGGCTCCGAAAGATATGCAGGTATTCCCCAGGCAGAAAGCCAGTCTAGTTTTGCTGGAATATGGGCCGAGCTCTCCAGGGCTAGGCTCCTTGCTGTATTTCATGGTTCCAGAAGTGCTCACTGACCAGCAGCTTCACCTGACACTCCAGAAGACAAATCTTAGGAAGTTTCACTGGTGAGGTGCATCAGTGGCGTCTTTGTCAAGCTTTTTCAAATTGAGCCTGGATTTTAGGTCTGCTGGGAGGACCCTTTCTTAATGCTCTCAGCTTTGGGGATAGCAGCCAATCTTTATATCTGAACCTTTGTACTCTCTAGACTTGTCTTTAGCCCTCTATAGTCAATTCCCTGCATTAAAGTCCCTTATTAATAACTCTTTGTTTGTTTGAGACAAGGTCTTACTAAATTGCCCAGGCTAGCCTTGAACTTGTGACCCTCCTGCCTGAGCTTCCCAAGTGGTGGGATTACAGGTATGAGCCATGCTACTCAGCAACAATTCTGTACGTGAAACAAATCTATAGCTCTCTGGTTGTAGCTGCTGTTTCCTAGTTGAAGTCTGACTATTATAATTGGTACTAGGAATGGTCTCAGGAAGGCTTGAAAAGAAGAGATCTGGGAGATTAGTTTGGTCACACTTGGGCTTGAGCACAGTGCTGAACTCTTTGCCAGAAGAAAAGTGAATGCTAGTGAGCTCAGTGCACCCTGGGATCACGGCTGATCACGCTGTGGCCTATATGGCTATGAAGTGCCAAAGGAAGCAGGGACGTTGGGAACCCAAATCATTGCTACCCATGACTGCCAAGGCAGGTTCTGTCTGGTACGCCAAGTGATGGCAGAGAAAAAAGGACGAGCTTGGGTCTGTCAGCTCAAAGCTCAGGTCACAATCTAGGAACTACAGTGCTTCAGCAACAGGCCTAAAACAATGTTTTGAGTTTATAGACCCTAGGCTGATACTACTGAAAGGCAAGCACAAAATTTAATTGTATGATTTGCTGAATTACAATATCAGTGGAATTCAGTCTTAACAGATTTATTGTGGAAAAAATAAGGAATTAACCAAGAAGGAATTGATCTAGAAATTTGAAACAATGTACTTGGTTGCACCTGGGGGTGACAGCTAGTCTTGATCTACTAAGTCATTCTGAGTCTTTCTTGTGAGTGGTAGTTACCTACTCTTCAGGCTCAGAGAGACTAAGTTTTCTCTGTGGAAGTTCTGTGATATTGATATCTAAGCCAATGCCTTGAAAGTAGATGCTCACCCCCTCAAAAGCCATGAAAACTGCCAGGCCTGATGGGCATACCTGTAATCCAGGCATTGAGGAGGCAAGAGGCTGAGGCAGGAGGTTGTAAAGTTGGAGGCCAGCTTGTGCTACACAGAGAGACATTGTCTAAAACAAAACAAACAAAAACACCCACACTACTCTAGTGCACTAGGGTCAAATCTTAGCATGTATCAGGAGTGTAAGGGACAGGTACACACTATAGCCCAGGAGAAAACAGCTTACACACTAAAAAAATTATAAGATGTTGGCAACATGTTGGCAGAAACACAGGGAGTATGAAAAATGAATTTTATTTTTGTTGTTTTTTGTTTTGTTTATTCCTTGTTTTAAGACAGGGTCTTGTTGTGTTGCCCAAGCTGACCTTGAATTTGAAATCCTCCTGCCTCACCTTCTGAGTGTGGAGACTGTAAGTTGTGCTACCATGCCCAACTGAAAAAAAATGGATTCTAAGGGCAGTAATATTCCGCCCAACAAGCGAGACTATTAACATGAGATAGTGCTGAGTTCATTGTCAGGAATTCTATTACTAAAGATTCCAGATTCTCTGTATTTGTGTATCTGAAATTGGCTCTGAAAGGCTATTTGGTTGGTTGACTGAAACTTGGACTTAATGGTAGCCTGCAGTTAGTGAACTGAGATGCTAAAGCTTTGATGGCATCACATGGACCAGTGATCCAAAGGCTGGGTTTATCTGTGAGAGGATACAGGAAATATCCTCTTTAAGACACTGAAGGAAGCACTTTCATCTTTGGCAATCTCTCTGGTTACCATTGTTTGCTAGGGAAGATACCACTGAGATGAACTCCTTGATCTCAGGGTATTCAGGGGATTGAAGCGGACATGTAAACTCCAAAGGCAGCAGAGACTACAAGGCAATTTGACTTCTCACCTGGCAGAGGCCTTTTGTACGTCTGTCTGTCTATATGCATTTGTGTCTTTCTCAATTGTTCTCCATCTTATTTTTTGAAATAGGGCCTCTCACTGAACCTGAAGCTCTCACTGAACCTGAAGCTCACTGATGGACTAGACCAACTGGCCAGCAAGCCCCAGGGAACCTCCTATTTCTCTTTCCAGCACAGGAATTATGGGCACATGTTGCCATGCTTGGCTTTTTATGTGGGTGCTAGGGGTCTGATCTCAGGCCCTCACACCTGTGCAGCAAGCACTTTACCCACTGAGCCATCTCCCTGGCCATGCCTTGCAAACGTCTCAGTCAGTGGTCAGTGTCCTTGAACCTGAAATAAACTCCAGGGCTGCTTGATCAATTTCCTACTTTTCTAATTATTCTGCGTACTTTTAAAAGTCAGGTATGAGCTGGGCATGTGTGGTGGTACACACCTTTAATCCTAGCACTCAGGAGGCAGAGACAGGCTAATCTCTTTGAGTTCAAGGCCAGCCTGGTCTACGTAGTGAGTTCCAGGCCAGCTGGAGCTACAAAGGAACTCTGTCTCAAAAAAGACCAAAAAAAAAAAAAAAAGTCAGGTACGGAGTCTTCAATAATTATTCCGGAACTGCCTATTTCTCCCTTCAGTTCAGTCAGTATCTGCTTCCTGTGCTTAGGGCATGGTTGTCAGGGTCATCTCTATTCTGTCTTCCTGATGGACTGACTCTTGTATCATAAAATCTCCTTTATTTATAGTAACAATTTTGGTGTTAAATGCTGTTTTGTCTGATATTCGTATAGCCACTCCATATTTGTCATTGTTATTTTTGTTATTTTGTCATTGTGTCTTATTTCACTGTTTTTGTGTGTGGTTGGTTGGTTTGTTTAGGTGTGGTCTCACTATGTAGGCTGGGCTGGCCTCCAACCCAGTATCCTGTCTCTGTTCCCAAATCCTGGGAGTACAAGTATGCTCCACCATCCTGGTTTATCTTACCTTTTGGCATCTTTAAGTACATATACAGAAAATTGTTACGTTTGTGTGTATATATGTTTGTATGTGTGTAGGTGTCAGAGGTCAACATCATCGTGTGTCTTCCTCAATCATTCTCCACCTTATTTTCTGAGACAGGGTCGCTCACTGAACCTGGAGCTTGGATTCCATTCGGGAAGAGCTATCTAGCAGGCCCCAGGAATCCCTCTGTTTCTGCCTCTCCCAGGGATTACAGGTGCACACCACTGTACCCAGGTTCCCTGCTTCCCCTTATAGGTTCTAGGGGATCTAACTCTGGTCTTTATGTTTGTATAGCAAGCACTTTACCAACTGAGCAATATCTCTAGCCCCAGCTGAATCATTTTTTAAAAATCTTGACTGGGAGGTAAAGACAGGAGAATTAGGAGTTCAAGGTCAGCCTCAGTTACATTAGTGAGTTTCAGACGGCTGAGTTACATGAAACTGTCTTAAAAACAAAAGAAATCCAGGGCTGGAGAAATGCTCAGTGGTTAAGAGCACTGACCGCTCTTGAGAGGACCCAGGTGTGATTCCCAGTACCCACATAGCAGCTAACAATCATCAGTAACTCCAGTTCCAGGGGATCAGATGCCTCCTTCTGACCTCTGCAGGAATTGCACAACCCTGGTGCATGTACATACATGCATGCAATACACTCAGACAGATAAAATAAAAATAATAAATAAGGGCTGGAGAGATGGCACAGCGGTTAAGAGCACTGACTGCTCTTGCAGAGGACCCAGGTTTGATTCCCAGCAGCCACATGGCAGCTACAAACCATCCTTAACTGCAGTTCCAGGGGAATCTGAAGCCCTCTTCTAACCACAGCATTGCATGACATGGGTGCATTCACATGCAGGCAATACATTCATACACATGAAAATAAAAATAATAAATAATTAAAAAATAATAATAAAATAATAAATAAAATTTTTTAAAAAACAAACAAATCTAGAAAATCAAGCACATGAGTACTGCAAGCACAGGAGTCCCCCTTATCTGTGGAGAATGCATTGTAAGGCTCCACAGTACCGTCTGAACCTGCAGATAGCGCCAAACCTTATATGTACTGTTTTTCCCTATACACTCACAAACATTCAGCAAAGCATAGTTTATAAATAAGGTGTACCAGGATATTAGCAATAACTAAGAATAAAATGGAAAAATATCTTTTTTGAGAATTTCATACATGCATATAAGGTGTTTTGATCAAATCCACACACACTCCCTCCCCTCCAACGCCTCTTATATCTTCCCATCACTTTTAACCCACAAATCTATTCTGCCAATCTTTTTCTTTCTCTTTCTTTCTTTCTTTCTTTCTTTCTTTCTTTCTTTCTTTCTTTCTTTCTTTCTTTCTTTCTTTCTTTCTTTCATTCTAATGCCATGAATGAATTGAACCCATAGCTTCACACAGGGTCAAAGGACTCATCATACTGTAGAGATACCTGTACACAAGTGATTCAAGCTCTCCTTCATCTGTGGATTGTAGCACCAATCTCTTACATATGAGTATATAAATTCTGATGTAACACCAGGAGCCAGGAAAATGGAAAGGATACACAGAGGTAAGGGAAAAGAAAGAAACTGAAAGGGGGATAGCAGGGAACAGATGTTACTGGGGGAGGTGGGAAAAGTGGGAGTGTTCAGCAGGGAGGAGAGGAGGGACATGCAAGGGGTCATGATGGGTGGAGGAGGGAAGCTAGGAGAGGGACAATGGTCAGAGGTAGGTGTTACTGGAGGGAGGGTGGGGATAATAGGGGCGCTGGGACTGGGGAGGGAGGAGGGAGGCTGGATGGGAGGAAAAAGAATCGAGTTGAATGAATCTTGGGGGGCTAGGAAACCTAGAGAGAAATGTGATGCCCTCAAAACCCCATGAGAAATGGCCATACAGTGTCTAAATGCTAGTGCATATGTATATCTGGGGGCTGCTTGGCAAGAAACAAAGTGCCAGACAGAAGAGACCTCCCTTTGAGTGGTTGCTGAGGGTGGCAGGAGACCCCAAAATAACACAGGCTATTGCCAGAGTTCTTGGTTATCTCCAAGAAGTAGTAGATAAGACCCTACTGCTAACAATCAATGGTCCAACCCAGACCTAAAGCGTAATAACCATAATGACCAGCATGGCAAACTACCTCTATCAGTACAATAGTGACACTGTTATCTGGTGTGTGTGTGGGTAATCAACAGCTATCTAATTGGACTTAAAACCTCAATGGACGTGAACTCATGGGTAGTACTATAAACTCAGCCAAAAACACATGGCAGGAGAAGACATAGATCCTAGAGAAAACCCTACCTCTTTCTACCTCATCAAAGAAGCTTCTTTTTGCAACAGACAGAGGCTACTGCAGAATTGCACAATTGGTCAGACACAGAGAATGTATGTCTGAGAGATGCCCAGTACTAGGCAGCACATCTACAGTTGAACCTCTACAACTAAGGCTCATGGAACATAGTGGAACAAGAGCTAGAAAGAAAACTAATGCATCTCTCAACCCTCAGCAGTAAAGCTGCCTTACACAGCAGAATGTGATGCACACAGAAGGCCACAACCGGCCAAGTGTAAGAGACTGCAGCATGTGTATCCTTGTAGAGGACTCCTATACTGAACCTCACCCACCCACGGCTCAGGGACCACTGTGGAAGAGGGGGCAGAAAGGTTCTAAGAGCCAGGGCTGGTTCAGGAACACAGGGAAGCAGAGGCTTTCGGACCACTGGAAGCTATTCACACGTGAATTTGTGGCAATGGTGGCATCAAGCACAGGACCCGTGCCAATTCAATTAAACAAGGGCCCAGTGGGGAGGAGAGAAATGGGTATCAGATGGCACTAGACTGAGAATTACTGGAGACTGATTGCTGCTGAGTGAGGGAGAGTATGCCTTACATACGATCTCTATTTGGGCTGACTAGACTCCAGTGGACAAATTTACACTGAGAGACATCTGGGTACAAATGCTTGACTGGATAGGACTTAACATGTATGGAGGAATACATGAGGTCTGGTGGAGGGATGGGAGAAGTATGGATGGTGGGGTGTGTGTGTGCATCTAAATTTGGCTAAGAACTGTTATATAAAATTACAAAAGCTCAATAAAAAATAATAAAATAATTTTTTAAAAAGGCAGGGTCTCCCTATGTGGCCCTGGGTGGCCTGGAACTTGCTATATAGACCACACTGCCAGAGATCCACCTGCCTTTGCCTCCTGAATGCTGTGATCGTGTGTGTGTGTGGGATTGTATGTGTGTGTGATCATGCCCAGCTCCCACTGTCTTTTTAAAATTAATTTGTTTATTTTTTATATGTATGAGTGTTTTGCCTGGGTGTAAGTGCATTTATTTTTATTTTATGTGTACAATGCAATCATGTCACTTAATGCCCACTGAGGCCAGAAGAGGTTGTCAGAACCCCTGAAACTGAAGTTACAGACCGTTGTTAACCACCATGTGGGTA
Source organism: Nannospalax galili (assembly GCF_000622305.1). NCBI lineage: Eukaryota > Metazoa > Chordata > Mammalia > Rodentia > Spalacidae > Nannospalax > Nannospalax galili. The sequence goes on along the minus strand of NW_008359996.1, from coordinate 975,004 downwards.
CTGGGAACTGAAACCAGGTTATCTGCAAAAACAGCCAGTGCTCTTAACTGCTGAGCCATCTCTCCAGCCCCCCCGCCCCCCGCCACTTTTAACAGCAAGCAGGTTTATGGAAATGCACTCACAAGGGATACAAACAGACCATTCAAAGGAGGAGTGCCTGGAATGTTTAGTTCTTCACATTCCATCTCATTACTAGTAAGATCTGGTTTCCACCACATGCTATTTGTCATAGATATATGCTTTCTATTTGACAGTCCTATAATCCTTCATTATTGCCTTATCTTTAAAATATTTTCTACTATTTCATTATAATTTCCTTGTATTCTTTTTTTTTTTCCAAAACACTATTTCATATAACACAAGGTGTCTTCAAACTCCCTGTGTAGCTGAGGCAGGTCTTAAACTGCTGGACTTCCTGCCTTTACCTCCTGAGTGCTGGGACAACAGGCATTGGCCACCATGTCTGGCTTTTTACTCAATTCTTTTAAGGTTTTTTTTTTTTTTTTTTAAGTGCAGGAGTATCCTTTTGAAGAAAAGTTTATTATTCTGTTTGTACATGATGTGTGTGTATGGGCATATGTGTGCCACAGTGTGTGTGTGTGTGTGTGTGTGTGTGTGTGTAAGTCAAAGGACAATTTTGTGGAGTTGGTTTTCTCCTTCCACCTTTACATGGGTTCCAGGACTGAATTCAGGTTGTCAGGCTTTTATGGCAAGCATTTTGTCTGCTGAGCTGTCTCATAGCCTGAGTTCTTTTCTTTTTCTTTTTTCTAAAGATTTATTTTTATTTTCAATTATGTATGTGTGTGTTGTCTCTCTGTGTGTATATGCACGTGAGTGCAGGTAACTCTGGAGGCCAGAAAGTGGGAGGTTGTTGGATCCCCTGAAGCTGAAGTTATAGGAGGTTGTGAGCTGCCAGATGTGGGTGCTGGGAAATGAACTTGGGTCCTTTGGAAGAACAGCAAGTGCTCTTAACTGCTGAGTCATCTTTCCAGTCCCAAGTTTTCTTTTTTAAAAAATAATTACTTGGGGATAGAAAGATGGCTCAGTGGTTAAGAACACTGGTTGTTTTTGCAGAAGACCCAGGTTCGAAAGGAACCCACATGGCAGCTAACAACTGTCCATAACTCCAGTCCCAGGGGATCTGACAACCTCTTTTGTCCTCTAACAGGCATTGCATGACACGGGTGCACTTACCTACATGCAGGCAATACATGAATATACATAAAATAAAAATAATAAAAAACCCCAGTGTGGTGGTGCACGCCTTTAATCCCAGCAACTTGGGAGGCAGAGGCAGGCAGATCTCTGTGAGTTCAAGGCCAGCCTGGTCTACATAGTGAGTTCCAGGACAGCTGGGGCTTCAGGGAGACCCTGTCTCAAAAAGACTGAAAAAAAAAAAAATAAATTAAAAAAATACTTATAGCTGGGCATGGTGGCACATGCCTTTAGTCCCAGCACTCCAGGACGCAGAGGCAGGCGGATCCCTGTGAGTTCAGGGCCAGCTTGGTCTACATAGTGAGTTCCGGGCCTGTTGGGGCTACAGGGAGACCCTGTCTCAAAAAGACCAAAGAAAAAATAGTGATTATTATCATTTCTTTTGTGAAGGGTGTGCATGTCACGATGCACGCGGAGGTCAGAGGACAACTTGCAGCAGTTGATTTTCTTCCACCTTGTGGGTCCCAGGGATCTAACTCAAGTCATCAGGCTTGGTGGCAAATGCCCTTATCCACTGAGGCATCTCACCTGCCCATGAGTTTTCTGTATTCTTTTTTTATGTGTATGAGTGTATTACCTGCATGTGTGTAAGTGGACCCATGTCATGCAATGCCCACAGCAGATGTCAGAAGAAGGTGGTAGATCTCCTGGAACTGGAGTTATGGATAGTTGGTTAGCCACCACCATCTCTCCAGCCTGAGTTATTTTCTTAATAGTTCTTCCATTTCATTACAGTTCACTTAAAGCATGCCCATTTCATTTCAGTGGGACATGAAAACTTTGCTCCTATATAACCGTTTCCTTTCTCCTCTTTTGCACTGTTATTATCTTAAATTTACATCTTTACATAGTGTAGGTCCACAAAGAGTTTCATAATGGCAGATGGTCCTCCTCTTAGGTTTCCACAAGACTTTCAGCTTTATGATGGTGCAAAGGGGTATATATTCAGTAGACGTTGTATTTTGAATTTTGATATTTTCCTTGCTAACGTCTCTTAACAGTACCCTCATGTGTTGGTCCAGCTCCCAGTCACCCATGTAATTACCAGGGTAAACAGCTGATACTCTGCATTGCACTGTATGTGTACATAACACTGTGATGTTATGTGTGCTGGACACATTAAACACAGGGCTTCAGATATAGCTGTAGTACAGCATTCCCCTTATGTGGCCCTTGGTTCCATCTCTAGCACTGCAGAAAAAATTAACAACGTGACAACTCTGAAAACCAGACTCCACTCTGCCCCAGGCTTTATTGCTCTTAAGTGACTTTCCTAGACTCATTCAATAAAGTCTGTATTCTTTGTTGTCTGGTTACTGGTCTGCTAAATTAGTCTAGAGATAAGCTAATAATTAGACAAAGATTTCCTGAATTATGTTCAATTAGTAACTCTCCTTCTTAGCTTTTTCTGAGTCGTCTACGTGTGCATACATGTGCATGTGTGTGTGTGTGTGTGTGTGTGTGTGTTAAGAGTCGTGTGTCATGTTTGTAACACCTAGTCTCCACTTCCTCCCTGCATAGAGCCTCAAGGTCAGCTGGATAGGAAAGGAGACTCAGGCCTTTCCTGGCATGTTCACAGGCTTATATGCTCTGGGTGGTTTTCTAGGAATTCCCAAGCATCTGCCAGTTTTTCAAAGCTCTCTATAGCAGTCAAGTCCCAGGGTCCCCCTTTTAAGCTTTTTGTCAGCCTCTACTCCCAACTGGTGTGACACGCACCCCCCTCCCGGGGCAGCTGTGATGTTGAACAGCTGCAAATTGCCATTGTTTTTTTTCAACAAATGCCCATGCTGTTAACTCAGGGAATGTTCCAATCATGTCAAATAAGATAAATTCTGAGAACTGGGGTTTTCAGTCACCAACAGGTCAATCCTGAGCCTTCCGGGGGCGGAGCTTCGGGAGAAAGTCACACCTGCCCTGCCTCCTCCAATAGCTGCTAGACTACAGGCTCTCAGAGGTGTGGTCCTGAGGCTCTTTACTGTCAAGGTAACTGCAGGCTTCTAGGAAGGAGAGAGATACCACCAAGGGGCTGGAGTATGCTAGAACATTTGCCTTAGCATACTGAAGCTCTGGGGTTTGATTCTCAACACCACAAAAACAAAACAAAAAGCCTACAAGCCTGAGTCTTTTACTAAGAAACAGCCACTTTTCTTGAAACAACAGGCCTGGAATCATGGCTTAAGTTTGGTTAATTTCCAGAGATCTGAAAATGCTGACTTTGATCATTTCCTTCAGTGTTCTCAATGCCTTTATGGAGAAGTAGACTGTTAGAGGTCCTACCTAATTCCACTATTCTGAAAGCGTTTCTGTCCTTCCATACTCTAGAAGAAATCTATATTGGAAGAGTGCTTGCCCAGCATGCACAAAGCTCTAGGTTTGATCCTAGGGTTATGCGTGGAGGTTCATGCCTTGTAATCCAGGCACTCAGGAGACTGGGGCAAGAAGATCTGAAGTTCAAGATCATGAGTAGTCATAGCCTCTCACTAGTCTCCAAGTACCACTAACCCAGGCCTCCTCGATTGAAAGTCCTCTTGAGAAAGGATCTGGAACCAGTGCCTCAAGTACTCATTATAAATGCCCCTCCAAGCTTTTCCCAAAGGGACCTTTGGCCTTTACTGGGAAGGCTGTGCAGTGGGGAAAATGAAATATGTAGACCTTTTGGGGATTACTAAATACTAGCTATAAATGCTAGTATTACACAGATGCTTATTCACAGAGAACAAAAATATCTCACTGATCTGACATTCAAAGCAGCAGCTTTCAGAGATGGGTGTTAGATGTAGTCTCAACTCCAGACCAACTCGGTGCATTCTGCTGGTCCACAGGTTCATTCTATGGCTCTTTCCTCAGTGCTTGAATTTTCAGAATAGGCATGCTTGGGAATTGGAGCAGTTGACAATTAAACACAGTAGGAAATTATATAATAAGTCAGAAATACAGAGCTGGGCATGGTGGCTTATATCTATAATCCCAACACTTGGGAGACTGAGGCAAGAGGATTACTATGGGTTCAAGGCCAGCCTGGGATACACAGCAAGTCTGAGACCAGTCTGAGTTGCAGTGTGAGAACTTGTCTAAAAAAAAAGAAGTTATGGATGCAAGAGAGAAATCATGTTATTAAGTGTGAATTTGGGAGTCCAACCCAGAAGATCTAACATATGAATAGGAGTCCCAGAAGAAAGTAATGGGTGGAGTGAGACATTCTCCTTTAAAGACTAAAAGGAGCCAGATGTGTTAGCAGATGCCTTTAGTCTTGGGAGGCAGAGGCAGGCGGATCTCTGTGAGATGGAGGCGAGCCTGGTCTACATATCGAGTGCCAGGCCAGCGGGGGCTACAAGAAGACCCTGTCTCAAAAATACCAAAAAAATTTAAAAACTAAAATTAAAAAAAAAAGGCTAAAGGGACTCACAGGAACAAAAAACATCTAGACATATCTTGACAAAATTCTGAATTAAAAAAGAAGTAAAAGAAAACTAACTTGGAAGCTTCTAGACAGAAAGACTTAGAAAGTAAGAGGAATTACATACTACGAACAGCCAATTGCAGTGCTCAGTTGGGGGACAAGAATCTATAGACTTGGAGGAAAGGAACTGAACCCAGAACCAAAGCCAGTTATACATCAGTCCCCAACCAGGGCAAAGGGAAGATGTTTTGTGTGCCTGTCACCCACCTGTCTTATCTGAGGAAGTCCCCAAGGAGAGTTCTCTTTATACTGGTTAAGATCTCAAATCCTTAACACTAGGGAGGCTGTGGCAGGAGGTTCTTGAAGCCAGCCTGGACTATACAGGGAGATGCTTGACTCAAAATGAAAACAAAAACAAAAGCAACAACAAAACCCTTTTTGATAATGTTAGAAGAAGATATCAAGTTACAAGGATGTGCAATGAATCTTTAACACATATAGTAAAATACTGATAATTTATCCTTTAAGTATAAGGTAGAGATGATTCTGCAAAAGTGATTGAGGAAAAATTCATTACAAATCAAACAAACAAAACACCTGTAAGCTTTCTCAATAGAACCCCAGGAGTAGGAAAGCATGGGAAAGCTACTTCCTGTAGCTGTCCCCTTCCAGGGAGCTGTGGAGGACAGAGCAACAGACATGTGTGAGGGGAAAGGGTTATCAGGATGTACTGTGACAGCAGTTTTAGGATAATTATGATTGTAAGGAAAGAAGACAAACACTAGTAGGTCAACAAAGGGAAAAGAGAGTGAATAGAAACTTGAACAGGTGGACAACAAACCTTTAAAAAGATAAAGAGGAAAAATATTAATGACACACACTTTTAATCCTAGTACTCAGAGGCAGAGGCAGGCAGATCTCTGTGAAATGGTGGCCAGTCTAGTCTATATAGTTAGTTCCAGGTCAGCTGGGACTACAAAAGGACTCTGACTCCAAAAAAAACAAAACAAGGGCTAGAGAACTGACTCAGCGGTTAAGCACACTGGCTGCTCTTGCAGAAGATATGGGCTTGGTTCCCAGCACGCACATGGTGGCTAACAACCATCTTATAACTCCCGTTCCAGGGGATCCAACGCCCTCTTCTGACCTCCTCGGGCATTGCACAACATGGCTGCACTTCCATACATGTAGGCAATGCACTCATACACATAAAAAAGAAAAAAAAGAAAGTTAAAGGGTAAATAGAGAACTGGGTATAGTGCCGGGCGTGGTGGCACATGCCTTTAGTCCCAGAGGCAGGCCAGCCTGGTCTATGTAGTGAGTTCTACTACAGCTGGGGTTACAGGAAGACCCTGTCTCAAAAAGGCCAAAAAAAAAAAGAGAACTTGGTATAGTTCAATGATGGCATGTCTAGCATGTGCAAGGCCCTGTGTTCAATCCCAAACACTGCAAATCAAAATGAACAAAAAAAAAATGAAAATAAATTGGAAAAATTTAAAGAATATTGGTTATTGCTCTAAGCATGAGTAGGACAGATGACCTTTTATAAGTTGGAGCTTGTCAGACTCTATTATTATTATGTTTTAGACTGTCTCATGTAGCTCAGGCTGGCCTCACGATGTAGCCAAGGATGACCTTGAACTTATGATCCTCCTGCCTCTATCTTCCAAGTGTTAGAATTACAGCATGCCTGGTATATGTGGTGCTGGGGATGGAACACAGGGTTTTGTGCATGAAAGGTAAGCACTGTATCAGCTGAACTCCATCCCCAGCCAGACTCTATTTTTAAATATTTTTTTATTTACTATTTTCATCTTTTATGTGTATGTGTGTATTGTCTGCATGTAGGCAAGTACACCCGTGTCGTGCAACACCCAAGGAGGTCAGAAGAGGCCGTCAGATCCCCGGGACTGGAGCCACGGACAGCTGTTAGCTGCCATGTGGGTGCTGGGATCTGAACCCGGGTCTTCTGCAAGAACAACCAGTGTTTTTTTAACTGCTGAGTCATCTCTCCAGCCCCCAGACTCTATTTTTAAAATCTAGCATTCTCTCTTTCTCTCCACATATACATATAATTTATATATACATTACATATATATACTTGTTTTATATATATATATAATTTATAAGAAGCACACATAAAAACAAACTGCTAAAAAAGCTTAAAATAGTTAGGGAGCTCAGTGGTGAGTACTTGCTTATCATGTGTAAGGCCCTGGGCTCTACTTTTATGTGTATGAGTGTTTGCCTGCATGTATGTATGTGCACCACATACATGCAGTGCCCACAGAGGCCAGCACTGCAAATACATAAATAGACAAAACATTTCAGGGAAAGAATATATTATATTCAGGTATGAAATTGTCAAATATAAAATTAATCAATAAAAATGTTATATGCCATAAAAATTTTCAGGCAAATGCAATCCAAAAACATAACTGAAGTGCAGACGTATCACTGAGATTCTGAAAATGTTTATTTCTTAGTTTGGGCAGTGCTTATAGGGATATTTATATTTGTAGTAAGCAGAATAATAGCCTTTGTCCTTGGTTCCTAAAATATCCCTACTCTAGTCCCTGGAGTTGGTGAAAATGTTACTTTACATGGCAAAGGAGTTTTGTAAGGTCACTGTGATGGGGAGATTAGCATGGACCTTTCAGGTGGCTCAGTGTAAACTAGTGAAATCAGAGAACTGTTTCTGATTGGGATCAGAAGAGATATGACTGCAAAAGGGTGATTCAAATGGCAGAAGGGGCCATTATATGCAAGTAAAAAGGTCAATGACAAATTCCCCTCATGGCCTCCAGATAGGAACACACACAGCCCTGACTATAGCAAGAGAGAACAGACTAATACTTGACTTCTTACCTACAGAACTGTAACATAATATATGTCTTATTTATTTGAGACAGGGTCTGCTATGAAGCTTAGGCTGGCCTTGAACTTCTGACCTTCCCACCTCAGTCTCCCGAGTGAGTACTGGGATTATAGGCATGCATTGTCACCCCTAGTTATCTGTGTTGTCTTTTTTTTCGGTCTCTTTGAGACAGGGTCTTCCTGTAGCCCCAGCTGACCTGGAACTCACTATGTAGACTAGGCTGGCCTTGAACTCACAGAGATCACCTGCCTCTGCTGGGATTAAAGGCGTGCGCCACCACGCCCGGCTTATTTCTTTATTTTTATGTATATATTTTGCCTATGTGTATGTAAGGCATCTGTGTAGTGCAATGATCATGAAGGCCAAAAGGTATCAGACCCTGTAGAACTGGAGTTACAGGTGGTTGTGAGCTACTATGTGTGTGTGTGTGTGCTGGGAACTGAACCAGGATCCTCTGAAAGAGCAGTCAGTGCTCTTAAGAGCTGAGCCATTTCTCTAGCCACTCAGTCTATCTACTATTCGAGGTTTTTGTTTTTATTTGTTTTGTGTTTGTTTTTGTTTTGAGACAAGGCCTCTTATAACCTGCCCAGGCTAACCTGGAATTCACTATTTTAGCCGAGGATAACCTTGAATTTCTCATCATCTTGCCTCTGCCTCCCCAGTGCTAGGATTATAAGTGCGCACAGTTTTATATGGTGCTGGGGACTGAACCCAGGGCTTATTTTTAGTGCATGTGTATCACCTGCATGTATGTAAGTGCACCCGTGTCATGCAATACCAGCAGAGGTCAGAAGAGGGTGTTGGATCTCCTGGAACTGGAGTTACAGATGGTTGTTAGCTGCCATGTGGGTGCTGGGAATTGAACCCCTGTCATCTGCAAAAGCAGCCAGTGCTCTTAACCACTGAGCCATCTCTCCAGCCCCATCAACTGTAAATATTCTTTAAAAAATATGTACAATCCCACCATGGTGGCACACAATTTTAATTCCAGAACTTGGGAGGCAGATCTCTGTGAGATCTTGAGGCCAACCTGGTCTACATAGAGGGTTCCAGGCCAGCTGGGGCTACAAGGAGACCCTGTCTCAAAACAAACAGACAAAAAATATTACAGCTGGGTGTGGTGACATACACTTTTCATGCCAGCACTGGAGACAGAGGCAGGCTGATCTCTCTGAGTTCAAGGTCAGCCTATCTACGTAGCGAGTTCCAGGCTTCAGACCTTTCTGAAATGTGAAGACCCAGTGCTGCAGTGTTGAGAATCACTGCTATGGAAAGTCAAATTCAGATACTAGTCTCTAGGTTAGCTGGGTTTGGAGGAAGAAAATGGGATATTCTAACATTTGGTCCCTTCACTCAGGAAGGGGCCACAGATGTGGTTGTCATCTGAATCAGACGTACTTCCTTTCTGGTATTGCTCCCAACATGCAGGCTTTGAGGCACATAATTTACTTACTTACTTACGTATTTGTGTGTGCATGTGTATATACAGATGGAGGCCAGAGGTTTTCTTCCTTAATCATTCACCTTATTTTTTTTGAGACAGGGTCTCATTGGGCCTGGAGTGCATCAATTCAGCTAGACTGGGTGGTCAGCAAGCTCCAGGGATCCTCCTGTCTCCACCTCCCAGCACTGGGATTACAAGTGTGGCTGGCCTCTTGCATCCAGCTTTTTATGTGGGTCATAAGGATCCAAACTCACGTCTTCATATTTGCAGTCCTATACTAGTAGAGACATGCTTTTTGGCATGGTACTGATTTTTATTTTATTACAAAAGCCATATGTGTACACTATGGAAAGTTAGGAGATACAGATAAGCAAAAATAAGAGTGATTGTTAGTGGAACACAACAGTGCACACCTGAAACAGGAGGATCGCTCCTGCCTGGGACTTTGAGACTATCCTTGGCAACATAGCAAGACCAGGAAAGAGGTGGCAGAGCAGGGAGAAACCTGTTCCTGCCAGCTAGAGATTCCTGCTGCTAACAGGAATCTTGCACTTGGAACACCGTGCACTGGTCTTTTCTACCTTCTTTAAGAGCACAGAATAAGTCTAGCATAGAATGGAACCTCGATTACTGAAGGAGTGAACAGAAATGACTCCTTGCTTTTAAATTAGCATGAAGTTATCACTAAGAAGACTCCCTTCTCAAAACAAAATTAGAGTGGGGAAGTGGAAAATCACAGCTATACAATGTGTTGTATGCTGACACACATGAACACATCTCTCTGACCAAGCCCAGGGCCTGGTACCTGAGGAAGATGAGCTAAGTGGGAGGCATCATTACTGTCGTGTCTGCATTCCTCAAGCAGGCTCAAGGGTCCCCAGGCTCCTTCTGTTGGATTCTATGACAAGTGCTGTTCTAGAAGCCTATATGGGAGGCCGTCCTTCAAGAAGGCCTTATGACCCCCCAAAATGTAAAATACTTGAGTTCATATTTTGAAATTCAGGGGGAGGGCTCTGGGGTTGGGAATGTAGCTCAGTTGACAGAGTGCTTGTCTACCATGCACGAAACCTTGTTTGATCCCTAATACTGCATAAAATAGAAGTGGTGGCAGAGACTGTAAATCCCAGCACTCAGGAGGTGGAGGCAGGAGGATCACAAGCCCAGGATCACCCTCTGCTACATAGTAAATAGCCCAGGCTACGTAAGACCCTATCTTTTTTTTTTTTTTTTTTTTTTTTTTTGAGACAGGGCCTCCTTGTAGGCCCAGCTGTACTGGAACTCACTATGTAGATCAGGCTGGCCTCGAACTCACAAAGATCCACTTGCCTCTGCCTCCCAAGTGCTGGGATTAAAGGTGTGTGGCACCATGCCTGGCCGGGCTGACCCTATCTTTTTTCAAAGCATGCTTTTATTAGAATGTTTTGGGGGGTTACAGATATGAAAATGTAATCATAGAGAGCAAGGGCCTTGCTGGGTAGCACAGCCCCTCACCAACTCCCTCATGTATGCAGCACCCTAACCAACAAGGTCCATGAATAGTTCACAGAGCAGTAGTCTCTTGGATGGGCCTCCAGGTTCCAATCCTTGGTGTGAGCACTGGTTGTGTGGCCTAGGTAAATCATTTCCCTGTCCTAAACCTCAGTTTACTTGTCTGTAAAATAGAAACAGCTCCTTGTTGGGTAGTTGCAAGGAACAAAGAAATTGTAAATGAACCTAGCCCAAGGCTGATGTATAGTGACTACAGGTGGTAGTAATAGACACAGTAGTTATTTCATCCTCAGAGAGGCAGGACTAGGGAGGGGAACATGTCTTGGGTAACAGAGCCAGGTCTTAGGGTACTCGGACTCCTTTTGGGAAGGGCCACCCTCAATTCCACTTCTCAAGCACTTAAAGACCACCTCAGAGAATCCCAGCATTCAAGGAACAGTAAAATATTGCTGCAAAATTTGTGTAGAAGAGAGCACACTCTGGCTCAGGTCTGAAGAGCACTGTCTGGTCTTGGAGAGGAACAAAGTTCAGTTCCCAGCACCCACATGGTGGCTAACAACCATCTGTAACTCCAGTTCCAGGGGACACGGTGCCCTCCTCTGGCCTCTGCAGGCATTGCATGCATGCATGTCATGCATTACATACATGCAAGCAAACCGCTCATACACATAAAATTTAAAATTTAAAAATAATTCTTTTTTTTTTTTTTTTTTTTTTGGTCTTTTTGAGATGGTCTTCCTGTAGCCCCAACTGACCCGGAACTCACTATGTAGACCAGGCTGGCCTTGAACTCACAGAGATCCACCTGCCTCTGCCTCCCAAGTGCTGGGATTAAAGGCGTGTGCCACCACTTTTTTTTTTTAAAGTTACCTGTCCTCTTGATCAAGGAGGCCATGGCGACCCCACCAGATGGACTCGAACCAGTGTCCAGTCCAGGACCTTTGGCTTATCTTCACATAGATGGAACTGGTAAAAGAAAGGAGCCAGGAGCTCCTCCCAAGCCCACGTGACCCCCGAGGAACAGATCCTCAAATGACCTTAAGAGTAAAAATAAATTGGTTTATCTGGGCCAATTGTAGGGTCTTAAACACCCAAAAGGAAAGTATAACCAAAGATTAATGGGGTCAACATAATTTTTTAAGACTCCATATGTATAGCTAAAGGCTACATAACAAGCAACAATGCCAGACGGGCAATACTTTCTTTTGAGTTGTTGGCCAGAGTGGCCAAAGGGACTCCCAGATAGTAACCCAGCATAGAACTGGGAAAGTGAACAGCAGAACCCAATCTTATCTAAAGGAATATTGGCAATTGACTGCTGCTAGGTGAGGAAGAGCTGATTTTCCTAAAACAAGGAACTCTAGATAGGCTGACTAGATTTAGCAGATGGAATAGCACTGGGTAACAGCTGAGGGCACTAATAACACAGTGGACAGTAACAGGGATGACAGAGTATATGCGCTCCAGTAGGGTTGGGGGGGGGAGGCTATGGGAGGGTACCATTTGGGACGTGGGTATAAAGATGAGTAAGATTGTTTGGGATGTTCTATATGAAATACATACACAAATACACACAAATCAATTTAAAAAAAATTGTTTTTAAAGTGCACACTAGCCGGGTGTGGTGGCATACACCTTTAGTCCCAGCACTCAGGAGGCAGAAGCAGGCAGATCTCTGTGAGTTCAAGGCCAGCCTGGTCTACATAGAGAGTTCCAGACTGGCTGGAGCTACAAGGAAACCCTGTCTCAAAAAAACAAAAAACAAACAAAAAAAAACCAAAAAAACAAACAAACAAAAAAAAAACAGAGAAAAAGACAAAACAAAAAGATAATACCTGGGGGCTGGAGAAATCGTTCAGTGGCACTGGCTCCTCCTGCAGAGGATCCAGGTTCAGCTCCCAGAACCCATATGGCAGCTAACAACCATCCATAACTCCAATTCTAGGGGATCCAATGCTCTCTTCTGACCTCCTTGGGCACTGCACAACACGGGTGCACCTACACACATGCAGGCAAAACATTCACACACATAAAATAAAATAAATTTCTTTTTAAAGAGTGCACACTCGGGCCAGAGAGATGGCTCAGCAGTTAAGAGCACTGGCTGCTCCTGCAGAGGACCTGGGTTCAATCCCCAGCACCCACATGGCAGCTAACAACTGTCTGTAACTCCAATTCTAGGGGATCCAATGCCCTCTTCTGACCTCTGTGGACATTGTACAACATGGGTAGACTTACACTCATACACATAAAATAAAAATAATTTTTTTAAAAAAGAGTGCACACTCTAAAGTCAGGCTATATAACTCTACTATTTACTAACTAGGGGACAAATGGATTAACTTCTGTGCCTCAGTTTTCTCATCTATAAAATGGAAATAATAGTACTTACCTCATGAAGTTCAAATGATTTTTGTGAGATTATGTACACACATAGTGCTCAAATATTACCTAGCTCACTGGTAGTGGACAGCCCCTGCTCCCATCACACCATGTAACCCAGTCTGGCCTGGCCTGGAATTTGCCTTTTTGCTGCCTCTCCACCTCCCTGCTGGGACTGCAAGCACACACCACCATGTCCGGTTTTATATGATGCTGGGAATCAAACAACACAGAAGCTATCAACTTAACCATATCTCTAGTTCTTGAGGTTTTAAAAATATACTAATTATTATGTGTGTGTGTGAGTGTGTGTGTGTGTGTGTGTGTGTGTAAGGGGTTGATGTTGGGTGTCCTCCTCTATGCCTTCCCATTTTATTCTTGAGACAGGGTCTTCCACTGAACCTGGAGTTCATGCACACACTGGCGCCTACATGCCCTGTAAAATCTGGGGACCGAATTCAGCTGTTAGGCTTATGTGGCAACTGCTTTTTATCCACTGAGTCATCTCACCAGCCTGTGTTACTTGTTTTTTTAGATAAGGTCTCATTATGTGGTTCAGGCTAGTCTCAAATTGGTGATCCTCCTGCCATACACATAAAGGTTGGCCATGACATCATGGCCAACCCCAGTGCTGGGGGCGGGGGTGTTGTGAGGCAGATCCCTAGAGCTCAATGGCCAGCAAACGTAGCCAAAGTTATGAGCTCCAGGTTCAGTGAAAGACCCTGTCTTCAAGAATAAGGTGGAGAGGGTGGAAAGGAATAAAGGAAGACATCCGACATCAACATCCCTCTACACCCATGCACAGAAGTGAACATGTACCTACACCTGTATGTACACAATGCTCGCGCCTGCACATCCACACACAAAGAAATAAATGTATCAGATAACAGTAGCTATTATGTAGCTCAGGGGTAGATACTTGCCTAGAACGTGTGAGGTCCTGGGTTTCACCCCAGCAGTTGGGGGTGGGGGTGGGGCTGTAGGTTGAGGATATAGCTAAATTGGCCCCGGATTCTGTCCTTAGCACCACATAAAACCAGATGAAGCAACACACTCCTGTTATTCTAGCACTTGGGAAGTGGAAACAGAAGGATCAAAAGTTCAAGGCCAGCCTAGTGACCCTCTCAGAAGGAAGGAAAGGGGGAAATAGGAAATAGGAAGAAAGGAGGGATAAAGGGAGTGTAAGGAAGGAGGGAGGTGAAGGGTCTTGGCTTCCTTGACTGTACTGGGGAATCAGGAGATCCTAGAGTGCAAGTTGAAAAGAATGGACTGTCCTCAGCTAGCCTGGGGGGTGCACACGTCACCACGGCCCGGAAAACCAAGGCCCAGAGGGGTTAAGATGCTGCCCAGGTCATGGGGGTGCACCGACAGCGGGCAGGGCGCCGGGCTGTCCTCACCGCACGAGCGCCGGAGACTGGCGGCGTGGGGAACAGCCGCGCCCCGCCCCACCGGAAGTCCGCCCGGGCCGGTCTAGCGCGCCCGTCGGTGGCCTTAACCCTTCTCCGGCCGGGGCACATGGCTCTCCTTTGTCTCCTCGCAGGAGACGGTGCAGGAAGCGAGGCCCTCGCCACCGCCACAGAAAGCCCCGGCCCAGCGCCCGTCCGGGTCCCGGTCCAGCCCCAGCCGCACTCCCGGCCCAGCCCCGGTCCCTTGGGGCTTTCACTGAATCCAATCACATCTTTCCGGCTCCTTCCTAAATTCTTAAACTGCATTAAAACCTCAACCAGGGTCATTATGGATTCGACAACGTTTTAAGTTGCCGCCGAATTTCCTGAACTCCCTGGAGCGGATGTAATATTGCCACGAATTCTAATCAATAGTAAAGTGAACGTTGAAAAGTGGTGTGCAAAAATCAAACCAGGTCTGACTGGAAAGGCCTGGAATCCCAGTTCTGTAGGGGGCTGAGTCTGGGTGAGTTCTAGACCAGACCCTGCCTCAAAACAACCAACTAACTTACAGATTCACTCTCTGGACCTGGTCCACAGTTTTCCTGGCATAGTTCAGACAGATGACCCCAATTTGAGGAAATGACTGACTATTGGATTACTGTCTCCACTCTTTTAGGGCAACTAAGATCTAGGCAGGCAAAGTGACAATGAATACAAATCAGCTTGAATCGGGGAATAACTTCATTCTATCCTGCCTCATGACCCTTCACCACACTAGAGGTGCTTACCTGAGGGGAGCAAAGGACCAGAAAGGCTAAGACCTGACAACCTGAAAAATCCATAGACAAATGCAAAAGAATGGGAAGTAGATCACTGTGCTCTTCCTATGCTGTGTGGAGTCTTGGGGTCATGAGCCAGTAACATCCCTGCCTTCCCAACCTTGCAGATTCCTAGTTAACTGCTGCAGGGTCAGTTGAGGGCATATTTCAAGTACACATTCTGACCTAGGAAAGTAGCCACAGGAGGCTTGGACAACCCAAAGGGCTCAAGGTGAGAGGTACTTGAGCTAACACTCCTTTGGTCGCCTGACCTTGGTGACCTCCGGGAGTCTCCAAGACAGCAGAGTCAGATACTATATTAACATCTTGGGACTGGAGAGATGGCTAAGCAGTTAAGAGCACTAGCTGCTCTTGCAGGGGACCTGGGTTTGATTCCCAACAACCATATAGAGGCTAACAACCATCCCTAACTCCAGTTCCAGGGGATCCAATGCCCTCTTCTGACTTCCTCAGGCATTGCTCGACACAGGCACACTTACATACATGCAGGCAATACACTCATACAAATAAAATAGAAATACAGATAAAATATTTAAAAATAAATTAGTAAATAAATAAAACCTTGAGAAGTGATTAAAAAAAAAAAAAAAAAAGACCCACATATATCCCAGGCTGGCCTCAAACCTGCTATATAGCCAAGAGTGACCACCAGGCCTAGTTTACGTGGGACTAGGGTTTGAACCTGGGACTTTAGGCATGCCAGGCAAATATTCTACCAACTCAGCTCCATGCCCAGCCCTGACACTGTATCAGCAATGTAACCTGAAAATAAGCAGAGCTTCACCAGAGGAAGAGATGTGCTGCTTGTGTTAGTTATTAATCGCTTATCACTAATGAAAAGTGAAATTCTGCACACAATACTAGGCCCTAGGGGACTAGATATGGCTTTCTAACAGCAAGATTCAATAAAAGGGGAAGTACAGTGACTTACCAAGGACCTGACCTAGTTGGAAGGTCAAGGAACCTTCCAGTAGGAGGTGAGAGGACTGCAAAGTCTGAAAGGTAAGTGTTGGCTAGAAAGAGAGGACAGGAAGAGCTTTTGAGGCAGAGGAAGCAGCAAGTAGGATCACCCTGGGCAGTTTCAGTGTTTTATTTTTAAAAAAAAAAATATATATATATATATATATTTACATATGTATATATAGGGGTGGGGTCTCATGTAGCCCATGCAGGTTTGGAGCTTTCTGTATAGTTGAGGATGACCTTGAACTCCTGATCTTCCTGCCTCTACTTTCCAAGTGATGAGATTATAGGCCTGTGCTACCATGCCCAGCTCAGCTTCAGTGTTAAAAGTTAGGTAGAGAACCATGGGAAGAGAGGCAAGAGAGAGGGCAGGAGCCAAACTAAACAGAGGCTGGTTTGCCATGCCAAGGCATTTGGTGGGAGAACACCACAGACAAAGACAGGTGTGAAAGAGTGCCATGGCTGAAGGATAGAAAGTAAGATATTACTAGAACACTAGGTGAGGAGGCTGAAATTGATCAGCTAGTAACATGAGGCCATGCAGGGGCCACACACAAGATGAACTGTCTAGAGCCCATCCTACCCAGGAGTAGCCTGTACTCTGCAGCACTCTGTAATAACCACTCTGAGAGGCACATGTAATGCCTCAGAACTGCTGCTTTCAAGAGCAGCCAAGAGTCCAGATTTGTATATGAAATCATTTTCTTTTTGGCAACTTATTCAACATTATATAAATAAGCAATCATATCTCTAGGCCAATTCTTAAAAAGTGGCAGTACATGAGTACTGCCTAGGGAGCTTTCAAAACTCCTAATGGACAGAGTCACCCATTGTACCACAAAACGTATCTGGAGTAGAAGCCAAGCATCAGATTTATAAATGATTCTCATGGTGATTCCAATGCATATTAGTTTAGGAAACACAGTATGTTCTTGACAGGCCAGGGCATAATAAGCCACTAAGGTTTTAGAGCAGGACAGTACTACACCAGTTTGGATTTTAAGAAAACTCAGAGCCAGGTATGATGGTGCATACCTTTAATCCTGGCACTGGGGAGGCAGAAGTAGGCAGTTCTCTGTGAGATTGAGGCCAGCCTGGTCTATATAACAAGTTCCAGGTCAGATGGGGCTACAGGGAGACCTTGTCTCAAAAGACCGGGGAAAAAAAAATAAAAAAGAAAACTAAATCATTGTAGGGAACATGATCTTGGGTGAGAATGGGATGGGCCTGGAGCCGAGGGGCAGTGACAGAATCCCACTAGGGTGACCAGCCATCCCAGTTTGTCCAGGACTGAGGAATTTCCTGGGATGTGGAACTTAAAATGCTAAAGTGAAGAAGAAAGTCTTTGGTAAATTGGGTGCTTGATCACCTTAGATCCTGCCTCTGATTCAGTGGTAACCCCAGATTTCTGGGAATGTCATAGACTGTTCATTCTAAAAAGATTCTTCAGAAAGGCTGTTTATCTCCATGGAGTGCACTCACCTAGGACAATCCCTAGGCTTATACAGACTTGTTCTCAGAGCTAGGTAGGGACTCAGATCCACCTGTTCTCTACCTAGAGTTATCTTGGTCAAACTGAGGACTATAGAGTTCAGTTTAGCAATAAAAAGGAACAACTATGACCTGCAAAACAATATGGACAATGATAATGAATACTGTAGTGAGGGCTGAGGATGTAGCTTAGTTGGTAGAGTGCTTGTCAAGCATGTATGAAGTCCTGGGTTCGATCCCCAGAATCTCATAAACCAGGTGTGGTGGCACATGCCTGTAATTCTGGTGTTTGGGAGGCAGATGCTAGAAGGTCACCACAAGTTCAAGTCTAGCCTGCTCTACATGGCTAGTTCCAGCCTGGACTATATAGGAAGACCCTATCTCAAAGGCAAAAAAAAAAAAAGGCCTGGTGAGATGGATTACTGGGTAAAGTGTCTTTGCACTTGCCACCAAGCCTGATGACCTGAGTCCTGAGTTCCATCCTGGGTACCCACATAGTGAAAGGAGAAAAGTAACTCCTTCACACTGTCCTCTGACATCCATGTACATGCCATAACGCGAGCGCACACACACACACACACACACACACACACACACACACACACACACACAATGTAAAAGAAAGTTTAATAAATATTAAATGCAGTTAACTTTTTTACCGTCTCCCAGCCTGAAAGATATATTCTGTGCTTGTCCTGCCTGGGAGGCTCTGCCATCTGAACTCAATTCCCACTGCTCTCTTCTCCCTCCAGCTCCGGCCACACTGACCCTATTGCCAGGCATGTTCTAGCTCAGGGCCTTTGCATTGGCTATTCCCTCTCCCTGAAATGCTCTTTACCCAGAACTTCATGTGGCTCTGTAGCCTCGCTTCAAACTGTTCTTCAAACTTCTCCCCAGTGAGGCCTCTTCTGAGCTCTCTAAAATTGCAACACGCTCTTTCCCCACCTCTCTTACTCTGCATGACTGTTTGAAAGTACAGTCACAAATCACACAACAATGTTTTGGTCAACAACAGGCAGCAGAGATGGTGCCCCATAAGATAATATCATCCAGGGACATTATAGTTACCTTAGTTTGTGTTCAGACACTCTCCAATGTCACAGAACAATGAAAATGCCCAAGGTGCATTTCTCAGGGCATATCCCCTTCCTTAAAGGACTAGGAGTGTACTTCTGTCTTCCTACCAGTGGCCCCAATATCCCAAGGATGGACTCCAGAAGGGTGGGGTTCTTTTATGTTTTACGTTTCCCCAGGGCCCAGAGCAGAGCTCAGCAAACAGTACCTACAAATCATCGATTCAGAGAATTCCTCTGTCCTCCAGCTGACACAGACCATTGCAAGGCAACACTCAGAGCAAGGGGAGGGGAGCCGAGAGAGAGACTAGAGGATACCACCGGGAAGCAAGGTTTGGGAAACAAGGGGAACCTGTCTGGTGAGGAGAGGAAGGGGCTGTGGCAACGCAGATACATTGAATGAGGCCTCAGAGATGAGACCTTGGTGCAGTGCATCTGAGGGAGTAGTGGGGGTGTGAAGGCAGCAGAGCATGGGCTCTGTCCTGCATATAAGCAGCACCACAGCACTGTGGAAAGATGTAGGCTTCTGAAGAACTGCGCACTGCAGAGCAAAGAAGCTTGGGTAGAAGCAGGCAGGGTTGGAAGCAAGAAACTAGTTTTCTTGGCACCTAAAAAATGTAGAGGCCTGGAGAAATGGCCCAGTGGTTAAAAGCACTGGCTGCTCTTGCAGAGGACCTAAATTCAGTTCCTAGCACCTACAGATGCTAGGTGGCTAACAACCATCTGTAACTCCTGTTCCAGGGGATCTTATGCCCTCTTCTGGCCACCATGGAAAATGCATGTATGTGGTGCACTTACATACATGCAGGCAAAACATTTGTACTCATAAAGTACAAATAAATAAAATTACAAAAAGAAAAAAAGTAGAGTAGGACTGGGGGTGTAGCTCAGTTGGTAGAGTGCTTGCTTAGCATGCACAAAGCCCCAGATTCCACCCCCAGCACTGTATAAAACCAAGCATGGTGATGCATGCCTGTAATCCCAGCGTTAGGAAGATGGAAGGAGAACCAGAAACTCAGGCTGCATTGTAATAGGATGGAGACATAAGATATGCTGGCTAGGGAAGGGGATGGGGGTGGTGGGGGGATGATGAGCACAGAAGATGGAAAGGATAAGTTGGAAGGAAAATGAGCCTGAAGTCCATGGGACATCTCAGGGGATGTGCCACCATTTGGCTATTTGAGTCTGGAGGCTCAGAGCAAAATCTGGAAGTATGGACCATTAACTCCCTTGAGTAGGTGCCAGTCCCCAAGGGAGAGTGTTCATGAAGAGAAAAGCCAGGATAGGGCAGCAAGCATTTAGGAAGCATGGATGGGCATAGGGTAGGGAAGACAGCAGAGCCCCAAATGTAAGTAGAATTTCCAGAAAGAAAGAATGTGAATGTGGGGAGAGAAGAGAGGGCACAGCAGTTGAGACATCGGGATGTGACTAAGGAAGGGATGGCTTGTAGATCGAGACAGGGAGTAGGCCAGAGAAAGCTGGAGCAAAGTGGGTTGGAACAGGAGGGACAGAAGTGGGGGGGACAGAAGCTGAGAAGATTCAAACTCCAGTCTCTTAAGGCTACTCAGAAATGGATACCTGATACAGGGCCAGAACCCTCCCCAGTTTTGCTGAGAAGAGGGTCTCTGGTACCTCTCTCCGCACCTTAGTATCTTCATGAGTAATATGGGGCAATGTGTAAAAAGGCTGCCATTGACCGAGCACTTAATACACACTACATGAAGGGCTCTTTCCATGCACTGTCTCATTTAATCCTTAGAATAGTCTCACTAGGTTCACATTACTATTAGCCCCCATTTCACAGATGACACAACAAAGTGTTTATAGTGCACTTATATTACTCCACAGCTTCACTGGGGGCAGTAATGGGATGACGCACCCAGAAAATTGCTGAGGTTACAACGTGTGGCATACTAAACAACAGCCCTCCAGAGACATCACATCCCAAGCTCCACTTTACATGGCAATGAAATTTTCAAATGGATTCAATTCCAAGATAGAGGAAGGGCCTGGATATCTAGGCGGGCCAGTGTGATCACAGGGCCCATGCAAGAAGCAGCAGGTGATGTAACAATGAAAACAGAAAGAGAGAGGTTAGGAGAAGCTGCATGCGGGATTTGAAGAGAGAAAGGCCACAAGCTGGAAAGTATGCCTTGAATGCAGGCAGCTTCTAGAAGCTGAAAAGACATGGTAGATTTTCCCTGGCAGCTGACGGGAGGAGCCAGTCCTGGGACTCCTTGAGGTTAGCACTGTGACACTAATTTGGGCTTCTGACCTCCAGGATGACTACATAATGAATCTGGGTAGCACTAGCCAGTGATTTTTGGTATTTATTAGACAGCAATACGAACAAATATATCACATCCCTACACTGGCTGTCCTGGCCAGCCCTGGCACCTGTCACATAGGGAGTACTTTGACATTTTTAAACGTTTCTATAGTTCTACTTTTGCCCTCTCTAAACTTCAGTCTCTCCTTTTGTTAAAAATAAGAATGCAGCTAATACACCTGACCCTGCTTCTCTTAAAAGCACAGATTGAGGAGTTCTTATGTGGTTTGAAGTTTCCCACCTACCATTGGAGCAGGTGAGGCCTGGCTATTGTCCCCATTGCTCAAATGAACAAAGGCTCAGAGAGTAGAAATGGCCTGCCTAGAACCGTAAGATGTGAGTGACAGAGCCAGGACCTGAACCAGGGCTCCAGATTTTAGATCTGCCATATTGGGAGTCATACCTCAGAGCCCATCTCACATGCCACCTCCTCAGAGCTTTTCCTGGATAACCCCAGGCTACTCACTCTTTCCTGTTTTTCTTTTGAGATAGGTCTCACTATGTAGCCCACACCACCTGGAACCCACAATTCTCCTGCCTCAGCCTCCTGAGTACTGTGATTACAAATGTGTGCCACCATGCCCAGCCCCATATTCATTCATTCATGAGGCAGTTGCTAGGCTTGCTCCATTCTCCATGTTAAGCAAGGTAAGGCCAGGGACCATTTCTGCCCTTGAGGTGCCTGTGGCAAGACAGAAATACAACCTGATGGTCCCAAACAGCCTGATAAATGCTGAGACAAAGGGAAGGAAGCTCATGGGGTTGTAGACTTCAAAGGGAATGATGTTGATCAAGTCTAGGATCAGGGACTGTGTCTAACAGGAGGTGACAAGGAGGGATCAGCCCAGAAGTGTGGGCCTGGATTCTGCATGGTTCAGCTGGAGACAAAATGCTTCTGCTTCCTGAGGGCAGGGAAGGGGTTGGACATTCAAGGCCTCTCTGTCCCTCTGTCCTATGTTCCTGTGAGTGAAATGTAAACCATGGGCCTTACTGCCCAGAACTTTAACAACTGCTGGACCTAGGGGAGAGTTGAATCTTGGGATTCCCAGAAGAGTTGGGTAAGGTAAGAAAGGGTCAAAGGTCAGGGGAGAAGGGCACAGTGGGAGTACAAGGGAGGTGGGGTCCTGGCTAAAGCCCTCACTGCACATCTAATCTTGGTATGAATATAGGTCATCTCAGAGCCTCAGTGACCCCATCTGAGGAACAGAGCATGAGCCAAAATTGTCTCCAAAGACCCTCCCCAGCCTTGACAGGGAAATGACATGACACAAAATTACAAAAGGGTCTTTATTTATAAAAAGCCAAAGGGGCCCCTGGAGCAACAGGACAGGAGGCAGGCGACTTCTCAGGGGTCAGGGGCATTTGGGCAGATGCGCTTGAGTGGGGGGGCGCCCTCCGAGTCCTCTGTGTCACCCTGGGCTGCCTCGGGGACGGGTGGCACTGGCTCAAAGACAGGGTAAGCTTCAGGGGCCTGAAGAGGAAGGGCGGACAGGTGTGAGCTCCACTCTAACCCAGGAGTCCAGCCTCCTAGCCTCCGCCTTCTCCACTCTACTCCCCTGGGGACCCAGAGTCTGGCCCAGGACCAAGTGACCACAATGTAGATTAGGGCACCAAAAACAATGACAGCACCGTTTGGAGGAAAGAATTTGATTTTTCTTAAAAGTGCATCAAAGTAGTCCTTGTGAGAAAAGGCAAGGTGATTTCTTAAACTAATTTTATGGTTCAGAATTCTATGTGACTTTCAATGCTGGGGAGGGGGGGTGTCTCATGCATGCTGAGTGTGCGCAGTACCACTGATCTGTACTCCAAGTGAGTCCTCAAAGGAGCACCGAGATCATTTCAGGCTATTTTTTAAATTCAGATTTAGTTTTATTTTTAATTATATGTGTGTGTGCCTGCATGTGGGTATGTAAATGTGAGCGCAGGTGCCCCACAGAGCCCAGAGGAGGCAGATCCTCTGGAGGTGGAGTTACAGGTGGTTGTGAACTGCCTGACGTGGGTGCTGGGAACAGAACTTGGGTTCTCTACAAGAGCAGTACATACTCTTAACCACTGAGCCATCTCCTCAGTCCCCTCATTTCAGGCTTTTAATGCTCCTAAATGAGCTGTGATCCAGCCCTCAGGACTTTGTTTCTAGAACACTTTCTTTTTTTCAGTCTCAAGAATCCAACTAAGCTTCTTACTAGGTTCTAGGTCCACGTCTCCCTCCTGGAATGCAGGCTCCCTGTGCCCGAGTCCCACTCCTGCCCAGGCCAGGGAGTCCAGCCTCTGGCCTCTCTCACCTCAGCTTCCAGCAATTCTGGCACAGGCTCCTCCTTGGTCAGCTTCGGGGGTTCATCAGTGCCGCCTGCAGGTGTTCCCCCAGGGTCTGGAATGCCAAATGAACAGAAATCCCCTGAGCAGCCACTCTACCACAGAGAGGCAAGTACCAATCACATACAACAGGGCACAAGAAAGAAGACTCAAGTTGGATCTTGAACTGTGAGTAGGGAGTGAGCCCATAGGGCAGAATTTAGACAGAAGGGATTCTGTGTTGTTCTGAGTTCAATCCTGACCTTAAGGAAGCTATTTCTCAGAGCCTCAATGAAATCATCTGCAAAAGGGGGACAGCAATACCACAAGATACTGCCTTGAGGATTAAGTAAGGGAATATTAAGAAAGGTAATATGGGTAAAGCCTTTAGCATAGTATCTGCACATAGTAGGTGCCCAGTAAGTGCTAGCTATCATTTGTGGTACTAGAGATATGGAGTAGGAAACTGGAGTATGATAGATAAACACTGGACCACAGACCTATATCCCCAGTTCTTTTTTTTTTTTGAGACAAGGTCTCTCTGTAGCCCCAGCTGGCCTGGAACTCTCTATGTAGATCAGGCTGGCCTCAATCTCACAGACACCAGCCTGCCTCTGCCTCCCAAGTTCTGGGATTAAAGGTGTGTGCCACCAAGCTCATCTAAGTCCTATCATTTTATATTAATAAAAATGTTTGTAACAATCTAGACATGATTCCAAAGCCCATGCCATAGCGTTCTTGGCAGGAAACAATGCCAGCAGGCAACAGTTTGTAAAGGCCCCAAGAGTCAAACTAAGGAATCAAAGGCCATGGGGAGCCACTGAAGGATACGAAGCAGGAAAATGACCATCCAGTTTTGTGCTTAAGAAAAGCTGTTCTGCAGCTGTGTGGAAGCCACAGAAGACAAGTGAGGAGGCTAGAGCAGGTCCAAGTGAGTAGTGAGAAGGCAGAGCCCAAGGCAGGTAAGTCAGAAGGGAACCAACTTTATGAAGACAGAGGAGCCGAAGAGGGCTCAGGCCCAAGATGTTGGCTCACCAGCTCTGTGAGTCTGGGCACCTTTCTCTAGATTTCCATCTCCTCATGTATAAATAGGAATCATAATAGGATCATCACTTCCATAAGGTGATAGTGAAGAGAAAAAAGTGAATATAGTGAATGAGGAAAAAAATGTGAAGTGCTTAGAAGAATGCCTGGCATAGAAGGGGCTCAGTGAGTATTAGGTACCATTCTCTCTACTGCTATTCTTCACTACTATGATTATCAGTGCAAGTTATTCCCTTACAAATATTCACTGAACACCTATTATGGGTCCCACAGTTACAGGAATGTTACAAGAATGAACAAAACCAGTATGGCCCCAACATGCAGGAAGCTGATTTTAGGTGGAAGTGGGGGGAAGAGACAGTAAGCTAGCAAAGAAATAAATTTACATGGAAATCTCAGACGGTGACATGTTACCTACAGATTTAAGAGGCCAGAGGAATGAGAGACAGTAGCTAGAAGTAATTTCTGCCAGGGTCAGGGAAGGTTCCCTGGGAAGCAGCACTGGGAGCGGGGTCATGACACAGGTACAAGGACAAGATGGTGGGTTTAATTTTAGAGATAAGACAGAGGCAAGAGCTCCTGGCAGGCACATGGTCCTACCTCTCTCTTGACCAAGTTGTGGGGGCTGAGTTTCCTCAGTAATCCCTTCTAGGGGTCCAGTTGGTGACGCTGGGCGGCTGGGCTGGGGAGTCCCCCCAGGACTGGGCTCAGTGCCCTTTTGCAAGGAACCTTCAGAATGGAAACTCTGATTGCTGTTCTCATCTGTGGAAGCAAGAGCCAAGATGTTTGGCCTGAGCAACCCGCCCCAAAGTAGCCTCCTTCGGGTCCCACAATCACTGAATTCCAGAATCTCTACATACCATTGAGATCCAGCAGGATGAGAGGGCCACCCCCTCTGGGACTGGTGCCCCTGCCCCGCCTCTCCCGTCCACGAGATCTCTCTGCCCCGCCACCTGCCCGCCGTCTCTCCTGAGGGGGTTAGAGGGATAAAGTCTGAGCCATTTGTCTAGGAAGCTCTTGCAAAGTCCCTCTGTACAAATAAGGAAACTGAGGCACAGAGAAGCAAAAGGAGCTATCTGAGGTTATGTGGCTGCGTTGGGTCTTGAACTACGGGAATCTAGAGCAGGAAAAAGGCAAAGGGGAAGGAGGTGCTAATAAACGTTACCATCTGCCTGAGCTCCACACTGTAGTCTCCAAGAGCAAAAGTACTGAAGGCCAAGGTGGGGAGGGGATTGCCTGAGGTTGCACAGATACAGGGCCTGGTGGGGGTGGGGCATGCTCACCTCCTCCTGGGGGTCCACCACAGGCACCCATTTGAAGATTCGAAGGGAAGTGTCACCCACAGTCACCCAGCGCTTCTCCCTGTGGGAGGGTAGGGGGCTGGGTCAGGGAGGCCCAAGAGTAATCCCCACAGAGCTGGAGGTACCTGCAGAGGTCGGGGAGATGAGCTAGGGTAGGGATAATTTCGCTAATACGGCATAGAAGCAGAAAGAGCCCTGCAAATCCCAGGGCGTAGATGGAGGTGCCCCTAGGGAGAGGCTACGACTTGGAGCTGTGGTCTTGCAAACCCCAGGGGCACTCTACTCGGCATCAAAAAGGGCCTGGCTGGAGATTATCTAGCAAGGAAGATCAAGAGGCACACTTGCAGGAGGAGTGTCAAAGCTTCAGGGGGCGGGGCATAGATGAGGGCTCCCGCTCCGGGAGGGCACGACTCGGGACCACGCTTTGTAGACCTCTGGGAATTGCCAAGGATGGAGGAACAGAGCCCTGTCCACCCGGAGCACAGCTGCTGGGTGGGGGCAGCTGGCTAGGGAAGGGGGGACGCGCCTGGAGGAGGTGGCTCTGCCGCGTCCCTGGCCCAGGGGCAGCGCTCACCATCTCCGGACCTTCTCGATGGTCGCCATCACCTTCTTGATGTCATCCTTGGCCCGGCTCCGGGTCTCGGCTCGCACGGTCCGGCCGGCCATGCTCGCGGGACTGGGGCCGGGGCCGAGCCCGCGGCGGGGCTGCCTGGAGTCCGGCGGGCTCAGGCTGGGCGCCAGGCCCGGGCGCCGCTCTCTTGGCCTGCCGTCCCTCCGGGAGTTGGCCGCGCCCTCCCCCGCTCCCCAACGCCTCCGCGAGTCCCCGCCCGGCTTCCTGCTGCCGCGCC
>NW_008359996.1:921502-948619 GCF_000622305.1 Nannospalax galili | reverse complement strand
GCCCAGGCCTGGAAGCCCGTCCAGCCCCGCCCCGGCCCGGCCCGCCCCTCCGGGCGCACGGACGCGCAGCGCCCCCTGCCCGCCGCCGAGAGGGGGAGTGAGGGCAGCGGTGTGGCCCGACTACCCGACTCGCGCGGCGCGGCCGGGCGGTGCGTTCAGACCACGTGGGCGCAGGGGTGCACGCGAGGGACCGTGTCCCGCGTTAGTCCTCTGCGGATGGACGTCCCTGAAAAGCCGAGTGTGCGCGCGTCCGCCCTCGCCCGGCTGGGTGCGTCTACGCCGCCCAACTTGTTCATCCATTCATTCCGGAGTCTCAGGAACTGCCGAGGGCACTGCCGGAACGCGGTGGGTCCCCAGCCAGGATGGTGAAAAGGACAGGTAGAAGTGAGGAAGCAGAGCAGCCTGACGCTCTTTACATTGTTCGGAGTGTACTTGGTAGAGCTGCTTTGGAAAACTGGCAGCTTTCGCGTAGAGCTGAGCATACGCCAGCCCTGACCCAGCTATTCCACTGACTTGTCAACACCCAACAAAAGAAAAGCATAGGTATGACATCAAGAAATGTGCGCTGGAAAGTTTGTAGCCCTTCTCACAACAGCACCAGCTTGGAAGCAACCCATCAACAGAATGGAAAACTATGGACACAGACACCACCAGAATGACCAAAGTGCTGCTATATATACCCAATAGTGGGGACAAATCTTGGAGCAAATGTTGAGTAAAAGAGGCCAAATGTGGCAGCATACATTACATAATTCTACTTATATAAATTCAAAACCAAACCAAACCAATGTGTGGTGTGAGAAATAGGACAGTGGTCACCCTTGGAACTGGAAGAAGAAATGAAGGGGACTTCTGTCATGCTCTCTTTTATAATCTGGTGCTTAACCATATATATTTATTCTGTGAAAATCTGTCAAGTTGTACACTTTGATGTGTGTAACTTTCCTTTTGTATGTTACAGTTTAGTTAAAATTTTGCTTGAAAGCAGGCATGGTGGTGCGAGCCTTTAATCCCAGCACTCCAGAGGCAGATCTCTGTGAAATTGAGACCAGCCTGGGACTACCCTGTTTCAAAAAAGAGTTTACTTGAGCCAGGTATGGTGGCACACGCCTTTAATACCAGCACTCAGGAGGCAGAGGCAGGGAGATCTCAGTGAGTTCAAGGCCACCCTGGTCTACATAGTGAGTTCCAGGACAGCTGGGGCTACAGAGAGACCCTGTCTCAAAAAGACCAAAAGAAAAAAAAAAAAGTTCACTTGAAGAAAACGAGGGCTAACAAAATGGCTCAGCAGGTAAAGGCACAAGCCCCCAAGTCTGATGACCTGAGTTCAGTCCCTGGGGCCCACATGGTAGAAGGAGAGAACCAACTCCCACAAATTGTCCTCTTACCCCCATGTGTGCACTATGGCATGAGAGCACACACACACATATATACACACACATATAAAATATGTGTAATTTATAATTTTTATTTTATGTGTATGAATGCATTGCCTGCATGTATGAAGTGCACCCATGTTGTGCAATGCCTGCAGAGATCAGAAGAGGGCATCAGGTACCCTAGAACTGGAGTTGGAATGGTTGTTAGCCACCTTGTGGGTGCTGGGAACTGAACCCGAGTCCTCTGCAAGAGCAGCCAGTGCTGTTAACCACTGAGCCATCTCTCCAGCCCCTGAATGTAATTTAAAAAAAAAAAAGAAAAAAGAAAGAAAGAAAATGGTATGGAAGACATGACTCAGCAGTTAAGAACTATTGCTGGGTTTTCTTGGTTTTGTTTTTAATGTGTATGAGTATATTGCCTTCATGTATGTGAGTGCACCCGTGTCATGCAATGCTGCAGAGGTCAGAAGAGGGTGTCGGATTCCCCTGGAACTGGAGTTAAGGACAACTCCTAGCCGCCATGTGGGTGCTGGGAATCGAACCCAGGTCCTCTGTAAGAGCAGTCAGTGCTCTTAACTTCTGAGCCCCCTATTGCTGGTCTTACAGAGGACAGGACTTTGATTCTCAGTATCCAGGTAGGTGGGGCAGCTCACAACTCCCTGTAACTCCAGCTCCAGGGGATCTAACACCCTCTCTGGCCTCCCCAGGCACTTGTACTCATTTGTACACACCCCCCACACAGGCACACACACACATACACATAAATAAAAGGAAAATTAGTGTATATTGGTTTACTTATTTGAAGCTGGCCAATCAGTAGATTAGACCATGTCTGTTATGCTGTGTGTGTGTTTCAGAGATGTGTCTGTGTGTTTTGGTGTGATCATGCCCACCATATCTGACAGCATTTCTGAGGGCTTTTTTGTTGGTGTTTGTGTTGTTTTGTTTTTGTTTGAGACAGGGTCTCCCTGTAGCTCCACCTGGCCTGGAACTCACTATGTAGACCAGGTTGGCCTCAAACTCACAGAGATCAGCCTGCCTCTGCCTCCACAGTGCTGAGATTAAAGATATGTGCCACCATGCCCAGTTTCTGACAGCCAAATTGTAAGAGGTAAAACCTTGGGCAAGTCATTTGTCTCTATGCCTCATCTATAACATGGAAGAAAGTCACTGTACATCTACCACTAAGGACTGTGTCTGACATACAGTGAGAACCCAATAGTGTATAGTTGTGTCCACTGCTGACAGTCTGGCTTTAAGTATACCTGTTATGGCCTCTGCCAGTGAAATCCTTTGTTCTGATAGTTTGCTCATGGTCGCATCCTCACACAAGCCCCTGTCCCTTTGCTTGCTCACAAACTCCATGACCTGTTTATGGTCCCCTCTATCACACTGTTAGCTCCTTGGATTTGATTCTCACTGTGTCAGAGCCCAAGACAGTAGGTAGAGGTAAGTCCAGTCCTTTCAGTGTCTATGCCAGTGAATGAATTGCTGTTTGAGTGTGACCTGTCTGAAGCTTGCTCTCACCCTTGTGAGAGCATCTTGTGGATTCCTCAACACTTAAGTAGATGCATGTGTGTGAGGGGTCTGTTACTGGGCCTGGCAAGGTGAGGTGAAGTGCTGTCTGTCTCCCTCCTAGTAGGTGTGAGAAGGAAGGTGGAAGGCATCTAAGATAAGATAGGTCAGGAGGTGAGTGACTTAGGTGTGCCCCAAGTTAGACAGGGCTGTCTGTGGCCCATCTCTCTCACTGGGCCTGGCCCCGAAGGTGGGCCTGCCTGCATTCCTATCCTGACAGCCCCAAAGCTGTCCTCTCCTGTTGCCCAGCTCTCCCTTCAAAAGAGCCCTGTGTCAAGCTTTACCTCAGGTCGGAGCCTGAATCTCCACCTCCCAGCCAGACACAGGGCTGCTTTAAAAGCCCAAGGTCCCACTGACTGTGCCAACACCTGCCTCTTCCTCAGGCGGGTTACTGAGCTCAGGGCCAAGGAATCTTGCCTGAAAGTAGTGGTGGGGGAGGAAATGTTTGGGGTCTGGGCTATGATTGGAGGAGACCGGGCCACGCCCTCATCCCTCTCCCCTTTCTCCCCCCTCCCCCTAGGAAGGGGGGTGTGGAGGGAACCGGGATCAGCCGGGGGCCAGCATGAGCCAGAGGGAGGGAAATCTGGGTAAGGGACTGAGGAACTGGATTTTGGGTCCCCAAAGGGAACAGGAGTCAGTGGGGTGGGAAGCTGGGGTCTGGGTCTCTGCCACTACCACATAGCCCGGGTCTGAGAGGGGAGAGGCCTGGGCGGGGGACAGCAGACTCCGGTGTCAGGTAACAAGTGGGTGAGTGGGGAGAAAGGGCAGGCCCAGGGTTTTAGCGGAGGCCTAGGCTTGAGGCTTCAGGGGCTTGGGCTCAGGTGTTAGGTCACCGAGTACCTCGGTGAGTACACCCTGAGGAAGGGCTGGGGTCGGGCTGGTGCAGGTACTTAGAACAGTACTGAGAAAGAATCGGATAGGAGAGGGAGAGGGAGAGTTCGGGAAGGGAATCTGATCCATAGGCATAGAGTGTCAACAGGAGGCGAAAGTCCAGGCTGCTGAGATCCCGGAGAGCGGTGGGAAACACAGACGGAAGGGGCAGTTGCCGGGTCAGAACTACATTCCCCAGCATGCATTGGGGCGCCCACACTGTGCATCTTGGGAAATGTAATCCTCTTCCTGTGGCGCCACCCTACGGTTTGTACCAGAGTAGGCTGGTCTGAAATCCATTGATGCAGGTCAATCTAGCGTCTCTCATAGAAGGGACATTAGGAAGGGACTGGGGTTTCGGTCTCTCTGTCTGTAAACTGGGCCTTAAACGCACATTCCAGTTTGAAGTTTTGTACTTCAGTGATGCTGAATTCCACCAATAGTCATAAAAGTCCATACATATGTTAACCTTGTCGTAAAAGGTCTTAAAAGATAAAGCAGATTCACACAGGCAAAAAAGCTACCTTGGAAGTATAAATAAACATCCTAAAGTCGAAGGAAAAAGTTGATTTAAGGGTAGGGGGGATCTGGAGGCTGCATAGGATTTCATCTGTGATTTGGGGACAAGAGAGACATTTCAGGTAGAGAAACTGCTTGAAAAGGTCTGGTGCCTCTCTTTCCATCCGTTGGAATGGGACAGATTCTGTCTGGTTTGAATGTTAGCGCATCCATCCAGAGCAGAGCCTTCTGGGTTCAGGAAGAAAGAACCAGCCTTGGAGAGGCGGTTCAGGAATGGGGCTTGGGCTGCCAATATTCCCCCTCTTTCCTACCAGAAGACCCCCAGTCTGACTCCTCAGTCTCACTCCTTCCCCACTTGGAGGCCAAGATTCGCCAGACACACAGCCTTGCCCGCCTCCTGACCAAATATGCTGAGCAGCTGCTGGAGGAATATGTGAGTGGGAATGGGGGTCTGGGCTCTGGAAGGGGGAAACACAGATCACAGAGGTCTTCAACCACCCATTTCTTCCACTGTGTTCTCAGCTGTGGAAATCACAGTTCCCAAGGGGAACATTAGCTTTCTCTTGGCCACACAGCAAATCAGAGAACCCTGTGAACTTGGAGGCTCCATTTTTGGTACTGGAAATGAAAGGCCAGTCTGACTGGTCTGGAGTTCGGAAGTCTAGATTTGGACTTGGTGTGATCTTCTTGCCTCACTTCTATGGGCTCTAAAATAAAGCAGGTGGACAATATGAACTGTGAACACTTCCACTTGGCAACATTCAGAGAGGCCAAGAAAGGGTTTCAATCTGGGACAAAAATTCTATCCTATGAGGGGACTTTCAAAGAAGAAAGAGATCTGCCAGCAGTTGGATGGGCCAAGGACCCTGTCCTGGCCACATAAAAAAGATTCCTCTAAATTATCTTGGTATAGTGAAAGAAGGCTACAGTTTTGATTCAGACAGACTGTAGGGCTGCCAGCTTGTGACCTTGGGCAGTGATGATAACATTAAAAATAGTAATGTAACAAGTATGGTGGTGGACAGAAGGATAATACAGCTAGCTTTTTGGACCTACCAACTTTGGTTCAAATTCCAGCTCTGCCACTTCCTGAGTGAATAACCTAAGGCAAGTGGCAAGTCACTGTTTGTACTCAGCCCAGTTTTCGTCCTTCCTTCCTTTTTTTTTTCTTTTTTTTCCATTTTATTAAGAGAGAGAGAGAGAGAGAGAGAGAGAGAGAGAGAGAGAGAGAGAGAGAGAGAGAGAGAGAGAGTCTGAAGAAAACTTGGGTTGTCAGGGCCAGGAATAGTGCCACACTCCTTTAATCCCAGGAGGCAAAGACAGGCAAATCTCTACAAGTTCAAAATTGGCCTGGTCTGCATAGTGAGTTATAGGCCAGCCAGGGTTATGTGGTGAGACCCTGTCTCAAAAAAACAAAACAAAACAGGCACACCCTTAGGTTGTCAAGTGGGTGGCAGGTGCCTTTCTCACTGTGTAATCCTGGCTGGTCTGGAACTTGCTATGTAGACCAGGCTGGCCTCCAACTCACAGAGCTCTACCTGCTTCTGCCTCCCTAGTGCTGGGATTAAAGGGATATGCCACCATGTCCAGCCCAATTTTCTTATTTACAAAGCTACTATCATCATCATCATACCCATTTTTAGGAAATACATTCAAAGCAGCAACCACAGTGCCTGCACCAGAAGCAGGATACTTGCAAACAACAAATTGCTTTTATCTTTCATTTGTTCGGTCATATGACAATTGTTGCATTAAGAAGGAGGGAATGAGATTGACTGGGGAGGAGGAAGGGAATTTGAGGAGGAAGGAGTGGGATTGCCTGCTTCCCTGCACTGTTTCTGAAGGTCTCAGGAGACCTCTGATAGGAAGGACAGGGAGTGTTCTTTAACTTGACAGATAAGACAAGCTGAAAGAAAAAGGAAATGGTTTTGCAGGAAAAGTCACAGCTACTAAGTGGCATAGACAGGATTTAAATCTAGGTCTGAGGCCAATGAGACAGGTCAGGGGGTAAAGACTCTTGTTGGACAAGCCTGGAGACCAGAATTTGATCCCCAGAACCCACATAATGGAAAAAGGAGAGAACCAAAAAAAAGTTGTCCTTTGAACTCCACATGTGCACTGTGGCACGTGCCAAGCCGAGCACACACACAGACACACACACACACACCAAGTGCACACGCATACACACACTCAGCTCTTACACACAAATAAGTAAATAGCTACTATTTACTGAGCCCTTTCTAGGGGCCTACACCGGTCTTAACTGCCTTACCAAGTTGATATTGTTATGAGCTGGTAGATAAGGAAACACTGTTTTGCAAAGCCCATACGTTTTTGCTTTTTGTCTCAAGCACAAGAGCTCTTTTATGAGGGATTTATCTTTGGAAGATGAGGAAACCGAGTGCCCCGGAGACGGGTGGGGGGCTGTTCCAGTAAAGGAGCACCCCGCCGGGTCCGAGGAGCCCTGCTGACCGGTGGCCATGTCTCCGCAGGTGCGCCACCAGGGAGACCCTTTTGGGCTGCCGGGCTTCTCACCCCCGAGGCTGCCGGTGGCGGGCCTGAGCGCCCCGGCTCCCACCCACGCGGGGCTGCCAGTGCGCGAGCGCCTGCGGCTGGACGCGGCGGCCTTGGATGCGCTGCCCGGGCTGCTGGACGCTGTGCGCCGCCACCAGGCGGAGCTGAACCCCAGCGCCCCGCGCCTGCTGCGGCGCCTGGAGGACGCGGCGCGCCAGGCTCGCGCGCTGGGCGCCGCTGTGGACACCGTGCTGGCTGCTCTGGGCGCTCTGGGCGCCCGTGGGCCCGGACCGGAGCCCGCCGCCGCCGCAGCTGCCACCGTTACCAACACGGCTGCGGGCATCTTCTCGGCCAAGGTGCTGGGGCTGCGCGTGTGCGGCCTCTACGGCGAGTGGGTGAGCCGCACCGAGGGCGACCTGGGCCAGCTGGTGCCCGGGGGCCTCGCCTGACCACGCTGCCCCGCGCTCTCCAGCTGCGTGCGCTCTGGAGCTATCCACGTCTGTCTGCCTTGTCCTGTCTTCCTGGCTCTCCTGGTCTCAGGGAGTGTCCTGTGCCCACCAGCTTTCTCCTGTTCTCTGCTCTCCCTTCTTGGCGTCTTTGATGTTTCCCGGACTCTGTAGCTCTTGCTCCGTCCGACCTTCATCCCCCTTCAGTCCATGTGAGTGTGTGTACCCCTAGTCTCATCTCTTATAGGTGACACTTGATTTCACTCCCTTGGTTTCTTTGTCCTTTCCCAGGCAGAGAAGTGCCTGCTGGTCCTTCGGTGGCAAGACCACCCACCTCCAGGGTAATACCCTCCTGGGCTTTCCTCTCCACTAGTTCCTTTCGTTCCTGACCTTTCTCCCTTTGATGTCCTTCCCTTTCCTGTCTCCCTACCCTAGAAACCCCATCAGTAACCCCAGTCTATGGGGGAGGAAAGGGGAGGGGGGAAGAGAGAGAAAGAGAGAGAGAGAGAGAGAGAGAGAGAGAGAGAGAGAGGACAAATAACATCTTAGAGTTTTATTTGAGAATAAATTAATTTTTGGTAAATAAATGTTTTAAAATAAAACTAAAGTTATTTGTACATACAGTTGTTGCAAATGGGGAAACAGATTTGAGGAAAATAGAATCTTTAGGGTATGGGGTGGTCCCATACATACACCCACCCAAAAAGGCACAGTACAGATAAATTCACAAAGACCCGGCCAGGGATGCCCTCTGTCAGTCCTAGACATGAGCTGGATGTCCTGAGCAGGAAATAGGCTGAGTCCTAGTAGTTGTAACTGGGAATTGGACTTCCGTGGACCAGGGAGTGAAGCTCCTTCATTTGGAAAACATAACAGAAGGCCACAGACAGAGAGGTAGATCAGGAGAGAATGGGCTCCAGC
Organism: Nannospalax galili; assembly: GCF_000622305.1. Taxonomy (NCBI): domain Eukaryota; kingdom Metazoa; phylum Chordata; class Mammalia; order Rodentia; family Spalacidae; genus Nannospalax; species Nannospalax galili. Next base: position 940,395 of record NW_008359996.1, on the reverse strand, counting down.
AAAAAGAGGCCCATTTGTTCAGAAAGCCATACCTTCAAACAGGACTTGAGGTAGACAGACACAGGAAGAGAAGCCTCTGGACTTCCCCAAAATTATAGGAAGGGGAAGGTCTCCAGACAAGCCCAGGAAGGAGACCAGCTGTCCTGTCCCTAGAGTGGGACATGAAGCCAGTACTACTGACTTGGTGATCCCCAAGCAGGATCCAAGGATCCCCTCCCAGATCTGGAAAGGAGGCTGTGGGACCTGCAGGCTTCCCTGGCAAAAGGAGTGAAGGTTTCCAGGAAATACTACCAAGTACATGGCACACAGGTCCATCTGCTAAGTAAAATGTCATTCCTTCTCTGTCTCAGAAATAAGGCAGAAAAGAATCCTTTGAAAGAGCAAGTGTTAGAGCTCAGACAGGAAGGCCTACCCCTCTAAGCTGGATATTTGGCCTTGAGTAGAGCCAAGTCCCTCACAGCCCGATCTGTCCAGTGACCGTATTCCCGGGTCACTATGTAGCCTCTGCATTTCCTCTCAAAGGTGGAGGCTCCAAAAGGAACAAGCCCCAGAGTATCCTCTTCTGGGGGGATAGGCAGCCCCAGGGCAGTCATGATAGCAGCCATGTTGCCCATCAGGCCTTGGGCCCTGAGTCTTGCAGCTCCTAGCTGGGTCAGCAGGATAGGACTGCCAGGGTTCAGGTCACTCTGATCATCCCCCACAAGCTGGAGGTGCTGGGTCAAGGCCAGGAAGGCTTCCTGGACACGGTTTAGCCGCTCTGCATCATCCATTGCATGCCAGATCTTGAAGGAGACTGCAGCAGGGGGCAGGCTGCTGAGCTGGAGCTCAGGTGCTGAAAAGCCAGGGTCACTAAAGGGGCTGCCCTGGTACTGGAGCTGCATGAGTAACAAAGACAGGCATAAAGGGGTTGAAGGAGTGTGGAACTCTAGGGCCACATCATCCCTCTGAGACTGGCATCTTCCCACAGAGAGCCACCACTTGCCATGTATGGATGTTCTAACAGAGCAGGGGCATATAGGCACCAGTGTGTCTTCTGGGTACCAGCTGTGCAGCACTGAATCACAAGACTCCATAGCTCCACCTGGCAGTATTGTGACTGATAGGAAGCAATACACATACGGACTCAGCACAGCATCTGACATGCAATAAGGAGGTGAAAGCCACCATTAATCAGTGGAATATATCAATGAATAGTGTAGTTACATGTTCAATCCAAGTCTGTTATTGAAATGTATAACATCCCAGTGTTTCTTATTTATAGCATTTAGTTGCTTATATTCTCACCTGCACAAACCAAGATCCACAGAACCTTGTTTTTCTTTTTCTCTACACCTGCCTCCATGTTTGTCCGCTAATCCATGGAACTTTAAGGTGTTCAGAGGGAGGAGCTATGCCATGAGTCACCTTTGCATTATACGTATCAGCATAAAGGAGCCTTGTCTTAACAAACTAACAGTACCTGTAACTATCAACTATAACCTAAAATAAGTTTATACATGGTAAGAAGATAACAATTTGGAGAAGCTGGGATTTTTTTTCCATCTTGAAAACTTGAAAACTCCCTAAATCTAAAATTTTAGGAAAACTGCGAGTATGGTATAGGTTTAAAAAGCCATTTCATAATGACTTACACTTCTCATATAAAATCTTCAAATGCATTCTTATTATTTTTTTTTTGGTTGTCTTTTTGAAACAGGGTTTTCCTGTAGCCCCAGCTGTCCTGGAACTCGCTATGTAGACCAGGCTGGCCTTGAACTCAGAGATCTGCCTGCCTCTGCCTCCCAAGTGCTGGGACTACAGGCTGTGCCACCACGCTCGGCTGGCTTTTCTTAAGACAGGGTCTATGTAACCCAGGATGGCCTTGAACATGCAGTCCTCCTTCCTCTGCTTCCTGAGTGCTGGGATGACGGGTACATGACCACATCAGACTTACACATAGAATATAGAACTTTTTCTTCTGCTTTTTTTTTAATCTTTAAATATTTATTCTGTATATGTGTGTGCACACATGCATGCAGGTGAGGGGGCTCTCTCCTTCCACCATGTGGGATCCCTAGATCCAACTTAGGTTGTTATGCTTAGTAGCACCAAGCCATCCTGCCAGCCCCTTTTTCTGGTGTTTTTATTTATTTATTTTTATTGTTGTTGTCTGTTTCTTGTTTTTTAGAAAAGCTCTCATGCAGCACAGGCTGATCTTGAACTCACCATGTAGCCAAGGATGACCTTGAACTCCTGATCCTGCAGCTTCCACCTCCCAAGGCTGAGATCACATGTGTGTGTATTGTGCACAGCTTGACACAGAATCTTTCAATTCTTTATTTTTATTTGTGTTTGTGACCCTTGGAAATCATCTGAAAGTGCAGGATTCCCTGGAACTGGAGTTACAGACTGTTGTGAGCTGCCATGTGGATGCTGGGAACCAACTGGGCCTGGATCCTCTGCAGGATCACCAAATGGTCTGAGCCATCTGTCCAGTACCCCCACATTTTCTTTTTTTGAGAGTCTCATTATGTAGCCCTGGCTGGCCTGGAATTCACACTGTAGACCAACCAGAATGGCCCCAAACTCATGGAGTTCAGACTGCCCCCAACTCCCTAGTATCAAGATTAAAGGCATGTACCACCATGCCCAGCAACACAGAATCTTTTTTAAAAAAAATATTTTATTATTTTTTAACTTTTTTCTAGATTTTATTTTTTATTTTTATGTGTATGTGTGTTGTCTGCATGTAGGTAAGTGCACCCATGTCGTGCAATGCCCTCGAAGGTCAGAAGAGCCTGTCGAATCTCCTAGGACGGGAGTTATGGACAGTTGTTAGTTGCCATGTGGGTGCTGGGATTCGAACCCAGGTCTTCTGCAAGAACAGCCAGTGTTCTTAACCACTGAGCCATCTCTCCAGCCCCTTATTTATTATTTTTATTTTATGTTTATGTATGTATTGCCTGAATGTAGGTAAGTGCACCCGTGTTGTGCAATGCCTGCGGAGGACAGAAGAGACTGTCGGATCCCCTGGAATTGGAGTTATGGACAGTTGTTAGCTGCCAATTAGGTGCTGGGATTCAAACCCCGGTCTTCTGTAAGAACAGTCGGTGTTCTTAACTGCTGAGCCATCACTCCAGTCCCAACACAGAATCTTAATACACATTAATAGACCTAGTGCATAGATCACCTAGTCTCATATCCCCATTTTACAGGTAGAGAAACTGAGGCTTAGGGTGTACGTGGCTTTGCAAAGAATAGTGGTAGATATGGGACTAGAACCTAAATTTTGTGAACACATTGACACAATGTACAATAGAGTGGAAGAACTGCAAACCTCAGGGTCTCAGGACCAGGCAGATATGTGCTTTCAGAAGGAACAGGTCTGAGATAGAGTTTGGGCCCATGGGAACCCCACTCCTGCTTTAGACAGAAGTTCATACTCAGAATGGAAACCAAGACCACATGGGCCAAATAAAAAACATTCATGAGTCAGCGAGTACGCTGCCAGGTTTAGAGCAAATAGGGGAAAATGGGTATGGGGCTTATGGAGCAGCGTTCCACAGATGTGGTTTCACTTACTGGCACTGCCGGTTACTACCTCAGTGCCCTCAGGCCAATTATCTACCTCCCCTAAGAGTCCGTTTTTTTCATCTTTAATATGGATTTTAGTTCCACCTCTCAGAAGAGTGGAATCATCCCTCCTCCATTCATAAAACAATGTGAATGGAGCACCCAGCATGGCATAGGGCTCAAGTGAGCACATGGCATGAGTCTGGAATTATGACTGCCTAAAGCTTTTCCTTCTTGGGGCTTCCTATGTACTGTGTAACAGGGAGCAAAGGCAGGATCACAGCTTTACAATTGAGGAAGCCAAGGCCAAGGGAGGAGGGATGATCAGCCCAACATCACCCAGCCATCCGTGACAACACTCAAATGAGTGTGTCTCTGTCAAGAGCCCCTGTCCCCTCAGGCTCACAGACAGGTCTGGACTTGCTCTGCTCCCCCTACCCAGGTCAGCACCTCCTCCCCAGCCCCCTGCATGCCCAGTGTCACTCACATACGTCTGTAGCAATGTCGAGGTGTTCTTCTGCATATAGAGGGCCAGACTATAGGCTTGACTGATGGGCTCTGATGGGGAGATGGGGGCTGCAGGACTGAGGGGTGGCAGCAACAGGCTCAGTAGGCAGAGAGGGGCTGGTGGAGGACATCAGAGGGTCAGCACCAAGTCCCTGACCCTCTGCCGATTAATCATTCATTCATTCCAACAGTCTTTCAAAGGGTACAGCTCTTGTGGCCTGTGATATCTTATCTATTCAAGTCAAGGCAGAAATTTGGTAAGCAGAACTACTTAGAACACCACTTGAACTTTTCTTGAACACCAGACTCCTGTATTGTTTTGTTTTTGTTTTGTATATGTCACTAGACTAGCTTAGAACTCAATTATCTTGCCATTGCCTCCCCAGTGCTAGAATTACAGGTCAGTACCACCTTGCCCAGCTGTGCAAGTGTTTCTTCATCTGAACACTCATTACAAGGGTATACTCCCTTTGTCAAAATCCATGCAGCAGCCGGTCATGGTGGTGCATGCCTTTAATCCCAAGCACTGAGGAGACAGAGGCAGGCAGATCTCAGAGATTGAGGCCAGCCTGGTTACATAGCAAGTTCCAGGCCAGCTGTGGCTACAGGGAGACCCTGTCTCAAAAAAATAAATAAATCAAAAAGCAAACACAAAATCCATTCAGCTGTACTAAACTACCTACAAGTATAACTTGTATACTTTTCAGCTTATTTGTTATGTTCAATAAAAACTCTGCAACAACTGACAAGATGTATCCAGAATCTATTCATTTCTCTGTCTCCTCTCACTGCTGGCACCTTAGGCTGAGTGCCATTACCTCTCCCTTCTTCCCTGGTCTGTTTCTGCCTGGGCCCCTCTCCCCCCACATAGTCCCTCATGTCAAAGCATGTCCCTCTCCTGCTCAAATATGGCCAGGTTCCCCTCACTCATAATAAAAACAAGTCCTTAGCATGGACAGCAAAGATACTATTCTTTACGTTCTTGTCCATCTCCCTTCCTCAGATCCTCACCCCTGTTCTGCCCCATCAGGAAACACCCAAAATTCCTAAGGCTATTAGTTCCTTCCTGTTCTTCAGGCCTCAGCTAAGCAAAGCCACCCTGACCCCCATATCCAAAATCCCTTTCTCTTAAATTCAGTGAGTCAAAGCACTTGCCAAGCAAGCCTGATGGCTTGAGTTTGATCCTTGGAACCTACAATGGAAGGAGAGAATGAATTCCCAAAAGTTGTCCTCTGACAGCCACATGTCCCTGCCGGCGTACACACGCTTGTTGCATACACAAAGAATGAATAATTTTTTTTTTTGGTCTTTTTGAGACAGGGTCTCCCTGTAGCCCCAGCTGACCTGGAACTCACTATGTAGACCAGGCTGGCCTTGAACTCACAGAGATCTGCCTGCCTCTGCCTCCCAAGTGCTGGGATTAAAGGTGTGTGCCACCACGCCCGGTGAGAGAGGGCCTTTTAAATATTTTATTAGCCGGGCGTGGTGGCACACACCTTTAGTGCCAGCACTTGGGAGGCAGAGGCAGGCAGATCTCTGTGAGTTCAAGGCCAGCCTGGTCTACATAGTGCGTTCAGGTCAGCTGGGACTACAGGGAGACCCTGTCTCAAAAAGACAAAAAATAAATAAATAAATAAAAGGCCCTCTCCCCTGATTTATAGTCTTCAGAGATCTGTTGCCCCAAATTACCCATTTGTCTATTTACCAGCTTGTTGCTTCTCTTCCATCAGACTGTCACCCCAGGAAAGAGAGAACCTTACCTGGCTCATTGCATGATCCCCTAATAAATATTTGTTGAGAGAATGTGGCCACAAATAGCCTTACTTTCAGCCTCCTTCTCTCTCTCCCCTACCTCTCTCTTTTTCTCTTTCAAACTCCTCTCTTTTCACTGCACCTCCTCACTGTTTATTTCTTTAATATTTTGGCTATTGTGCAAAGAAATGGGTCTCATTGTGACATTTTCATCCATATACAAACATACATATTTGTTCTTATTGGCCCCCTCCTCCCCCTAGAGCCCTGCTCTGCTCCCATGTCCTCCCCTCCCTCTGGCTGGCCCCCCTCCTCCCCCTAGAGCCCCATGTCCTTCTTCCCTTCTTCCCTCGTCTCTTTTCTATTTTCACGTCCTATATATGTAAATTTAAAGCTAGATTCTGCATATGAGAAAAAAACATGCAATATTTGTCTGAGTCTGGCTTATTTTGCATAGCATAATGATTTCAGTTCCATTCATTTTTTTTTGAAAATATAATTTCATTCTTTTTGTAGCTGAATAAGTACCACATTTTTTTATCCATTCATCTGTCAATGAACATCTAGGCTGGTTCCAGATCTTGGCTATTGTGACTAGCAAGAAACATGGATGGGCAGATAACCCTGAGGTATTCCAGCTTCCTATTTATTTATTTATACAGCATGTAGACCAGACTCACTAAATAGGGGAAGATGATGACCTTGAACTCCTGATCCTCCTGTTTCTATCTCACGAATGAGGAGATTACAGTCTTGTACCACCATACTCACTTTATAAAATGCTGGGCATTGAATCTAAAGTTTTGTGCATGCTATACAAGCACTCTGCCCGCTGAGCTACACCTCCAAGCCCCAGCATTCTTTTCGCTTGCTGTTTTGAGAGTAGGATCTCACATTGCTCAGGCTGACCTTAAATTTTTATCCTCCGACTCTAGTTCCTTGGTGCTGAGATTACGGGCACATGCCATTACAGCTGGTGTGATTTACTTGTTTCCATAGCATGAATCTGCACAACAAAATCACCATCACATCACAAATTTTTGTCTGTTCCCTGCTGTATAACCAAAAGCTCAGAACAGTATGGTTGGGCCTCTGCATCTGCACCCATATCTTCAGTGGTTGCACATGGAAAGTTGTGGTAGTAGTAGACATGTACAGACATTTTTCCCCCTCAATTTAGTCCTTTAAAAATACAATATAAGGGGCTGGAGAGATGGCTCAGTGGTTAAGAACACTGGTTGTTCCTGCAGAAGACCCAGGTTCGAATCCCAGCACCCACATGGCAGCTAACAACTGCCTGAAACTCCAGTTCCAGGGGATCCAACAGCCTCTTCTGTCCTCCTCGGGCATTGCACAACATAGGTGCACTTACCTACACACAGGAAATACATGCATACACATAAAATTATAAATAAAATATTTTTAAAAAAATACAATATAAGCCAGGTGTGGTGGTGCATGCCTTTAATCCCAACACTCGGGAGGCAGAGGCAGGTGGATCTCTGTGAGTTCAAGGCCAGCCTGGGCTTCATAGTAAGTTCCAGGCCAGCTGGTGCTGCAGGGAGATCCTGTCATAAAAAGACCAAGAGGAAAAAAAAAAAGAAAAAAAAATATAGAACATAGTACTGCCAGGCGTGGTGGCGCACGCCTTTAATCCCAGCACTTGGGAGGCAGAGGCAGGCAGATCTCTGTGAGTTCAAGGCCAGCCTGGTCTACATAGTGAGTTCCAGGCCAGCTGGGGCTACAGGGAGACCCTGTCTCAAAAAGACCAAAAAAACAAACAAACAAAACATAGTACTGACATTTATCAGTTATTTATTTATTTATTTATTTGTTTTTGGTCTTTTTGAGACAGGGTTTCAAGCCTGTAGCCCCGGCTGCCTGGAACTCACCATGTAGACCTGGATGGTCTTGAACTCACAGAGGTCCTCCTGCCTCTGCCTTCTGAATGCTGGAATTAAAGGCGTGCACCACCACGCCCAGCCTGACATTTATCAGTTATTATAAATGGTCTAGAGATGACCTCAAGTACATGAAAGGAAATACATAGGCTAAATGCAAATATCGCATTATAGTCAAGGGACTGGAGCATCCTTGAAGTTTGGTGTTCTGGTGGGGCAGTTCTGGAGCCAATCCTCTGTGGATGTCAAGAAACACCTATATTATTAGCACATAACAGGCCTTAAAACATACTCATTGAATGCATGGTGGGTGAGTAGATCCTTCTGTGTATAAGGATGTGGAGGTTTCCATCAGGTGCACAATCACTGGGTACTGAGACCCAGCAGCCAGAAGCAGCGGGCAGGGCTTCCTCCCATCCTGGTGTCTGGGCCCTGCTGCCCTGTCCCCTCACTCACCCAGCAGACAGCACATGCTCCCTCCTCGGCTGCTTCCTCTGGAGCTTCTGGGTCTCTCCAGGGCACCTGTTCTCCCGTCCCTCAGGTAGCTTTATACTGGGACCAAGCCCTAGAGCCACCCAGGAGGGAGGGGAAGCTACACCCTAGGAAAGGAGGGCAGACAGGGTCCTGGCAAAGAATGAAGCAGACCCAGCCAGAGGACAGGACAGAGAGAAGTTTGGGAGGGACCAAGATGAGGGCATATATTTCAGGCCAACCAGAAGATCCTGAGGCAGGGAATAGCCAAGGAAGGGGACACTAAGCTGACACCTTAGACCCCTACAAACCCCAAACTGGACCTAAAACCCTGGTGGTTGGGAGGGAGGGGGCAAGGGCGGGGAGAGGATTATGGGGGACAAAGGGGCAGCCCTGCTCCACCTGCTGCTCCGCACGTCCTGGGATCCAGTTTCCCATGAAGAGGCCGCCCCCTGCTCCGCCCAGGCATTGGGCCCTGACTTCCAAGGACTTTGGAAAAGGAACAGGAGGAGTGGTGTGGGAGCCTCATCATCTATACCCAGGTGTGCCCCTGGACACAGGCGCATGCATGCATTCACCCATGTACTGGCACATAGCAAACCTGTGCACACAGTTTTATGTATTCATTTGTTCAAGTACGTATGTACCCTACTGTCTGTCAGCCCCTATTCTAGATGCTTGGCACAGAGCATGGAACAAGACAGACAAAAATCCCTGCCCTCATAGAGCTGACACTCTTGGGCATGCTTTGTGTGTCTTATCAGGCCTTTACATGTCATAAACCCAGTCCTAGGCAGATGAGTACTCATCTGTACAGATGCACACACATACTCAAATACAAGCCAAACACTAGAATCCCAGCCATAGGCATCTGCACAGAGCCAATATGCACTCACAGATGATTAGCACCCCATGTGCATACCTGTGTACACAGACACAGGCTGCCCGAAATCAGGAATTGTGATTTAACCACATCTCAGCCTCTGACAGATTAGGAAAACTGTCCCTATATACAGGTACAATATACAAGGACACACATACACATGACCTCATATATACTCTCCTGGACATCCTCCCTGGAGAAGCCTGTGGCAGAGGGGCAGAGTGGAGGACAGAGATGCTGGCTCTGGCACCACCTCAGAGCTTGCACAGTCTCTGTGTGATGGAATAATGCTCGGTTTTCACTCCCTACTTTGGAGTGTGGTCAGCCATCCTTACCCCTTCCAAGGATGAGAAGACGGTTCCACCCTACCTCCCCCAGTCAAGGGTGGTGTGGAGGGAAGGTAGCACACATTCATTTAATAGATACAGTGCAACATCTACTGTGTGGCACTGGGGTGAATGGAAAGTGTTCCTGGTGGGTAAGACCAACAATAAACGTATAAGCTAACAAAAACTAACATCTCAGGTATGGTGGCACAAACCTGCAATTCCAGCACTTGGGAGGCTAAAGCAGGGAAAAATCTCAATTTGAGGCCAACCTGGGTTTCCTAATGAGAGCCTGTCTCAAAATGAAATGGAATGAAATCAAACAACCCAAAGTTTCCTAAAGCGACAAAGGGCTGAGAAGCCAAAAGGGGGTCAAAGTGGTTAGTTGGGAGTGGGGGGTGGGTAAGGAGAACTTAGCTAAGGAGCCCAAGGTCCTGAAAAGGGTAGCTGCTTACCTGATGTCACACAGCAAAGCCAGGACAAATCCTAGGCCCTGGCTTCAGCTTGGCGCTGGAAGTGGGTGTCCTGTATCTGAACTGTGGATTCAAACAGGAAGGAGGTTGAAGAAACAGACAGTTCTGAGTTGGGGGGTTTCTAAACAGCATCTACAAGGATGGGGGCTGCCAGGGTGGCAGGTAGGGCCTGTGCAGGGCAGGCGATGATGTCAGGGGATTAGGATAGGCCCATTGAGTGGGTGCACTGAGGCGTGGACTGGGCCATGGCAATGGAGTGGGAGAAGGAGGAGAAAAGGGAGGAGATACTCGATCTGTACTATTTACAGGTGAAGGTGTACGTGGGCCTCAGCCAATAGGGCAGGTCAACCCCTACCTAGCCTGACCACTGCCTGCCCCTCTCAGGAGTTTCACTTTCCCCCCAGGTGTCCTTCAAAGCTGGAAGATTCCATCCCCACCCCCAAACCAGCCCTTTTTGTCCAAAGCGACCATGTTGGTGTCAGCAAGGTCACAGCTCTGCCCCTCTGTCCTGCTCTGCCCTGTGGGTCCACTGATCTCAACTCTGTTCTGATCTCACCAGAAGCCAATCCCTTGGGGATTCTGGAAGTTTAGGAGTCAGCAGACATGGACTCAAGTCCTGCCTTTGTTCATCACTAACTTGAACAAGTTAATCTCTCTGAGCTTTGGTCTCCTCTTTCCTTCCTTCCTTGTCTGTGGTACTAAAAATGGAACCCAAGGACTTTCCTGGACTACCCAAATGCTCTTTCACTGAACTACATTCCCAGTGCACCACCTTGTTTTAAAATTTTTATTTTATGTTACGATGTTTTGTCTGGATGTATGTATGTGTACCACATTCATGCAGTGCCCATGGAGGCCAGAAGAGGGCATCAGATCCCTAGAACTGGAGTTACAAATAGTTTTGTGCCACCATGTGGGTGCTGAGAACCAAACCCCGGTCCTCTTAAGAGCAGCCAGTGCTCTTAACTGCTCTCCAGCCCTTGTTTTGTTTTTGAGATAGGACTCAGTAGCTGGCCACTAACTGTACCACTAGCTGGCATGGAACTTACTATGTAGACCAGGCTGGCTTTGGACTCACAGAACTCCAACTGCCTCTCTCTCCTGAGTACTGGTATTAAATTGTGCACCACCATACCCAAGCTACTTTGTTTTGTTATTGTTGTTCTTTGTGATACTAAATCTTTTTTAAAAAAATTTAATAAAATCCACTAATACAATGGATTTACTAATTTACTAATTCCTAATTTATTAATACAGTGGATACGGTCTGTTCAAATTCTATTAAGGAAAATTTTATTTATATTTTATTTTATGTGTATGAGTGTTTTGCCTTCATGTGTATAGGTGCACCATGTACATGCAAAGCCTGAGGAAGACCAGAAAAAGGCATCGGATCATTTGGAACTGGAGTTATGGACTGTTGTTAGCTGTGATGGGGGTGCCGGAACTGAACCCAGGTCCTCTGTAAGAGCAGCCAGTGCTCTTAACTGCTGAGCCATGTCTCCAGTCCTACTAAATCTTTTCTTTTCTTTTTTTTTTTTTCTTTTATCTTTTGGGTCTTTTTGAGACAGGGTCTCCCTGTAGCCGCAGCTGGTCTGCCTGGATTTGCTATGGAGACCAGGCTGGCCTCTGCCTCCCGGAACTCACAGAGATCTGTCTACCTCTGCCTCCCAAGTGCTGGGACTACAGGCGTGCACCACCATGCCCAGCCTGATTTTTTTTAAAAAAATATTTATTTAGCCTGGTATGGTGGTGCAAACCTTTAATCCCAGCACTGGGGCAGTAGAGGCAGGCAGATCTCTATGAGTTCAAGGCCAGCCTGGTCTACATAGTGAGTTCCAGGACAGCTGGGGCTACAGGGAGACCCTGTCTCAAAAAAAAAAAAAAAGGATTTATTTATTTTTATCTGTTTTGGCTCCTGTTTGCAATGTCTCCATTATTCTAAGGTTTATGGCAAGGCAGAAATGCAAGGTAGAAGGGCATTGTGCAAGAAGCTATTTACCTCTTGGCAACCAGAAGCAAAGAGGAGTAGTAAGAGGGGACAGGGACAAGATGAATACTTCAATGACATAACCCCAGTGACCAGGCCCTACTAACACAGTTCCACCAACCTCCCAAGAGTCTATTAAAAAACAGAATCTAAGCTGGGCATGGTGGTGCTTGCCTTTAATTCCAGCACTCAAGAAGCAGAGTTTGAGGCCAGCCTGGACTACAGAGCAAATTCCAGGCCAGCTGGGGCTGCAAGGAGACTCTGTCTCAAAAAGCCCCACCCCCGCAAAAAAGGAATCCATCAGGTCAGAGAAGACTCCGTGAGCTCATGAGCTAATCCTGTGTGGAACACCTCACTGACACATACAGAGGCATGGTTTATTCATTTCCTAGGCATCTCTCAACCCAATCAAGTTGACAATCAATATAAAGTATCAAAACACCAGATGTGGCAGTACATGGCTATGATCTTGATCTTGGCACTTGTGATAGAAGCAGGAGGATCAAGAATTCAAGGCCAGGGCTGACCAGATGGTTCAGCAGGTAAAGGCAACTGCTGAAAATCATGACAATCTAAGTTCGATCCAGGAACCCACATGGTGGAAGGAAAGAACTGATGTAACTTGTCCACTGACATGCAATTCCCCCCCAGTAAATTTTCTAAAATATAATTTAAAAAAAAGAAGGGGCTGGAGAGATGCCTCAGAAGTTAAGAAGACTGTCTGCTCTTGCAGAAGACCCGGGTTCAATTCCCAGCACCCACATGGCAGCTACGAACCATCCTTAACTCCAGTTCCAGGGGATAGGACACCCTCTTCTGACCTCTGTGGCATTGCACAACACGGGTGCACTCACATACATGCAGGCAATATACTCATACACATAATATAAAAATAATAAATAAAATATTTTTAAAAAATTTTTTGAAAAAAGAGTTCACAGCCAGTCTGGGGTATATAAGACTCTATTTTTTTTGTGTGTGTGTGTAAATTTTTAATTGAATTTTTGTGTATTTCATACAGAATATCTTTTTTTTTCTTTTTCTTTTTCTTTTTTTTTTTTTTTTGGTTTTTTTGAGACAGGGTCTCCCTCTAGCCCCAGCTGGCCTGGAACTCACTATGTAGACCATGCTGGCCTTGAACACACAGGGATCCACCTGCTTCTGCCTTCCAAGTGCTGGGAGTACAGGCGTGCACCACCATGCCCGGCTCATACAGAACATCTTAATCATCTTTTTTAAGAGCCTGTCTTAAAAAAAAAAAAAAAAAAAAAAAACAGAACAAAATACAACAAAAACAACAAGAAAACAAACAAACAAAACCTAAAGGGGAGAGGTCTGTGGTTCCAATTAGGGACTCAACTAAGACACATGCAAGAGTCTGATCTTTGAAAAGACTGCTTGGCTTCAGGAAATGCCCACACCAGTGCCTCCTCTGGATGGGGTGGCAGGGCAAAGGGGCAGCAAGTGTAGTGCATGGATGGAGACCCCAAGTCAGCCATCATCTGAGCAAGGAGCCCAGCTCACTCTGTTAATCGATTCTACAAACTTAAAAAAAATTTTATTATTTTTATTTTATGTATATGAGTGTATTACCTGCATGTATGTGAGTGCACTTGTATCTTACAATGTCTGCAGAGATCAGAAGAGAGCATCAGAGTCCCCTGGAACTAGAGTTATGGACAGTTGTTAGCTATCATGTGGGTGCTGGGAATCAAACCTGGGTCCTCTACAAGAGCAGCCAGTGCTCTTAACCACTGAGCCATCTCTCCAGCCCCTTGAGTCTGTGAATTTTTGAGACAGGGTCTCCCTGTAGCCCCAGCTGGCCTGGAACTCACTATGTAGACCAAGCTGGTCTTAAACTCACAGAGACCTGCCTGCCTCTGCCTCCCCAGTGCTGGGATTAAAGGCTTGCGCCACCATGCCTGGCTGTTCTGTGAACTTTTATAGCACCTTTCTAGATGCTGGGAGATGTCGGTGAATAAGATGGAGAAGGTCCCTGTCCTCCTGGAGCACACAGCCTTGCAGCTCAACCATTTCTATCAGCATTGTCATCACCACCACTATTTCCTCTATTTTACTGGCAATCTAAACTTGTTGTAGGCTGGTGTTTTCTACATACACCCCTTAAACAGGGCAGTATTGCTTCCTGCTCAGATGAGAAAATTGAGGCACAGCAAGGTGAAACAATTAGTTCAGCATCACACAGCTAGCAGGCAACAGTGCCTAGCATTTGAACCCAGGCTCCAGAGCTAGAGCTCTAGCCTGTCTCCAGTACTTCTGGTCTTTGAGGGCTTTCCAAAGCCTTTGTTGCCCCAAAGGGTATCTGGCAAGGAGCTATCACCCACATTCCTTAGAAGAGACGTAGAATGAAAAGTTATCTTTTCTTAGCCTTTATTATTTGTAGTCATTATAAAATGACAGATATTCTCAATTAATCTGTATAACAATTCTGAGCACTGGATCTCAACATGTTTTCTTGTTCATTGCTCTTTATAAATTCTGCAATGCTGGGGTTTGAACCTGGGGCCTCACTCATATTAGGCAAATACTCTACCACCAAGCTACATCTCCAATCTTGTTTGTTTGCTGAGGGTCTAGCTATGCAGCTCAGGTAAATACTATGCCTCAGACTCACAATTCTCTGACCTCATCCTCCCTTACTGGATGCTGGAATTGCAGGTGTGAACCATTACACATATTTTTTGTTTGTCATCTGTTTTAATGTAGTGATAGTGACAGAGCCTAGAGCCTCATGCATGCATGCCACACATGCAGTCCTGTGGCTGAGCTGCAATCCAGTCCCTCACTAGGTAAGTGCCCCACTGCTGAACCACACCCCTAAAAACTCAGTTTTACAATGAGGTTCAGGGGAATTTGGTGACTTGCCACAGTCACTTGAAAGATGAGCTGTAGAAAACATGAACTCAGAAGTAGCTCCAGGGACTGGGGTGCAACCTGCCATTTTGAGATGTAGAGTTTTGCTGTTCCAACATCAGTATCAAAATCTGTTCCTGTGCTGGGTACATATGATAGACATTATGAGGAAGTGGGGGGCACAGATCTGGCAGTGGTTAACACATGTCCTAACCCAGCCTCAGCAGCACAGTGTTTGGCAACCTTTGGGACCCGACCAAACTTTGCCTCTGCTTCATGAACTGGCCTGGGTATGATGAGCAGGTCCAAGAAAGAAGAGCAGTAAGCCTACACCAGGAGTATGGAGTCTGATGGGAAACAGCAGTGTGCTGGGTTTTTGTTTTGTTTGTTTGAGTCAGGGTCTCCCTGTAGCACCAGCTGGCCTGAAACTCACTATGTAGACCAGGCTGGCCTTAATCTCACAGAGATCTCCCTGCCTCTGCCTCCAGGTGCTGGGATCAAAGCCGTGCACCACCATGCCTGGCAGTGTTCTGGTTTTAAAACTGGGAGACAGCAGACCCAACAGGATTGTCCATCACTCAGCAATTACACACTGAATGGCCACTGTGTGACCTGAACATCTAAGAGGTGATGCATGAACTGAGTCTAGTCAAAGGAGTAGACCTAACAAGCAACAAGAGCTACCTCAGACTCTAGCATGTGCAAGGCCCTAGGTTCCACTCCCAATACCATAAAACACAACACACACAAAGCAAAATACTGTTTGATAAGGACACAGAACTAAATAAGTCATTGGAACAACAGAAAAGCAAGGGACAGACTCATGTGTATCCTTGAGATATGATAAAACTGACCCTTCAAATACAGGAGGACAGAAGACGCTATTTAAAATAAAAGGCATTGAGAGCTGGGGAGACTGCTCAGTGGATAAGAGTACTTACTGCCCAATGATGCAAGCCTGATGACCCGAGTTCAACCCCTGGAACCCACATAAAGGTGGAAAGAACCAGCTCCATAGAATTGTCCCCTAATCTCCACATGTACCCTCGTACACATAATGCACACATACACAATAATAGTAATTTAAAATTGTAAAAAGCATCAAGTAGTGTGTGGTGGTTCATGCTTGTAATCTCAGCACTTGGGAAATTGAAATAGGAGGATGTCAAATTCAAGGTCAGCCAGGCTACATAGGAAGATATTGTTCAAAAAAGGAGGAGGAGGTGGGGGAGGAAGAGAAGGAAGAGGAGGAAGAGAAAGAAGAGTGCACATCTATAATCCTAGCACTTGGGAGATGTAGGCAGGAGGATCAAGAGTCCAAGACCATCCTAAGCTACAGCAGGCTCAGTTTCAAAGCAAACAAACAAAAACCTTTAAGAAAGGCCCGGGCCTGGCACTGTGGCACAGGCCTTTAATCCCAGCACTTGGGAGGCAGAGGCAGGTGGTGGTGGATCTCTGTGAGTTCGAGGCCAGCCTGGTCTATATAGCAAGTTCCAGGTCAGTTGGAGCTACAGGGAGACCCTGTCTCAAAAAAAAAAAAAAAAAAAAGCCATTTTATAGATGGAGGGAACCTGGGGTCCTTAACTATATACAATGGATACCTGATAGAGTCAAAATTCGAACTCAAGTCTATAGCCTCTGTTTAGAAACTACTACAACGAACCACTACAACACCCATAGGCATCAGATTCAGCTGTGTGTGTTTAATATAACTACAGGAAATTTCTCATGCAAAACTAGAGTTCCAAGTTTTCTTCAGAAATCCTGAAATCTGGTGTTCTGTATCAGTTTGCACTTTGATAAAGAAAGAGCTGAAGCCAAGCACTGCCTGCTCCTTTTGGACAAAACCTACACTCTTCCGCTAGAGAGATGGCTCAGTGGCTGAGAGCACTTGCAGTTCTTGCAGAAGACCAGAGTTTGCTTCTCAGCATCCACATCAGGAAACTCACAGCCACCTGGAACTCCAGTTCCAGGGGCCCTGATACCCTCTTCTCCCTTCTGAGGACACCCCCACCCACAACATGCATATGGTACCAGGTAGACACATACAAAAATAAATCTCTAATATTAGAATTTAGGTTTTAAAACAACTCTCCTCTCTCATTCCCCACATTTTTCATCTAGTTTGATCAGTCCTAACATAAGTTCTGTAGGCCCCATTCCATCTGGAACAACTAGAAGCAGCTTATTGAGTACCAGGACCAGTTCTTACACCATATAGTCCCTCAGTTCTGAGCGCTGTGCTTGCACCTGGGTAGGATTGCAAAAGGAGATCGCACAGGATACAGGAGGGGGTGTGGCTCAGTGGCAGCAGCAGTGGAGTACTTGGCTGGGATTAAAGCTGTGCACCACCACACCCAGCCTGTTTTGGTTTTTTGAGGTGGGGTCTCAAGTAGGCTAGGCTGGCCTCAAACTGGCTATGATGCTGAGATTGGCCTTCAAACTCCTGACCCTCCTACCTCCAACTCCTCCTACCTCCATCTCCTGTGTGCTGAGTCTCGTAGGTATATACTGCCATGTATGGCTTTGCATTAGTTCTATACCTTCAGAAAGATGGCTTAAGAACAGTGCATGGCAGTGGTTTCCTGTGTGAAAGCAGAAACACAGGATGGTGGGGCTGCAGATCAGTTTTGGAATCAGGCCCCACATTCATGCTAACAGCTTGTTCTTGTTATGACGTAGTTGACAGTGTCCACATAAAGCAGAATAGATTACAACTCAACTATGGCAAGTGTAAAGGAAATGGGCCTGCAAAGAGTTGGTGTCAGCAACGTGTGGCTTCATGTGGCCTTAGAACAAGTCATTGGAGTTCATTGTCCACTGCTCCTGGAGGATCATATATCAACAGTAGCTGGGTGTCTGCCAGCACTGATAACTTCTCCCTGAAGTTCCTTCTCTATTATTAATTATGGTTTTGGGTCTTTTTGAGACAGGGTCTCCCTGTAGCTCTTGCTGACCTGGAATTGGCTATGTAGTCCAGGCTGGCCTCAAACTCACAGAAGTCTACCTGCTTCTGCCTCTCAAGTGCTGGGATTAAAGGCCTGTGCCACAGCACCCAGCTAAAATAGGAGTCTTAGGGTTTGGTTTTTTTTTTTTTTTTTTTTTTTTTTTTTGTCTTTTGAGAGTGTTTCCCTGTAGCCCCACTGGCCTGGAACTCATTATGTAGACCAGGCTGACCTCTAACTCAGAGAGATCAGCCTGTCTCTGCCTCCCAAGTGCTGGGATTAAAGGCCTGTGCCACCATGCCTGGCCTCTCTTAAAAGTTTTTTGTTTGCTTTGAAACCTTGCCTCCTGTAGCTTAGAATGGTCTTGGACTCTTGATCCTCCTGCCTATACCTCCCAAGTGCTAGGATTACAGATGTGTACCCCTCCTCATCAACCTCCTCCTCCTTCTCAACCTCCCCCTCCCCCTCCTCCTTTTTTGAGACAATATCTTCCCATGTACCCTGGTTGGTCTTGAATTTGAAATCCTCCTATTTCAGTCTCCGAAGTGCTGAGATTACAGGTATGCACTACCACAGCAGCCTTATAGGATTCTTATAAAACTCAAATGAGATGCTGAAAGCATTTAGCAGTATGTGGGGTGGGGCTGGGCTGCAGCATAGTAGTAGAGTAGTAGAGATCCCCAGTTTGATTCCCAATGCTGAAAAAAAAAGAAAAAAAAAACTGTGCAGTGAAGCCAGAGCCTGTTCCAGGGGACACAACTCTCTGTTCTGGTCCCTACATTTACATACAAGCAGGCAAAACACTCACACACATTAAACAAAAGTTAAAAAAATTAAAAATCTGCCAGGTGTGGTGGTGCACATCTTTAATCCCAGAATTTGGGAGGGAGAGGCAGGTTGATCTCTGTGAGTTCAAGGCCAGCCTGGTCTACAAAGTGAGTTCCAGGACAGCTGGAGGTGGAGCTGGAGTCTCAAAAAAGACACCCCCCCCCCAAATTAAAAATCATTTATTAAAAAACAAAACAAACAAAAAAAAAAACCTATGCCGGGTGTGGTGGCAAGACTTGTAGATCCATGGAACAAAATAGAAGACCCAAACATGAGTGCATGCAATTTCAGCCACCTGATATTTGACAAAGAGATCAAGAACACACACTGGAGGATAGAGCATCTTTAACAAATGGTGCTGGCAATTTGGATCTCCACCTGTGGAAGAATG
>NW_008359996.1:880208-918829 GCF_000622305.1 Nannospalax galili | reverse complement strand
ACCAGGGGGACTGAGACCCCCCAACTGCCCCCACCCCTTCCTGCCTCTCCTCCATCCTTTCCTTCCACCCTCCGGTCTGAGGAGGGAATTTATTCAAATTTTATTTAAATCCCTATATCCCGAGGGTCGCGCGTTTGAGAGGGTGGGGGGGGGGCGCGCGCGGGCTTGGGGGGGCGGGGCCGGAGCAGCTTCCTTCACCCCCCTCTGCTCGCCCTGTCGCCGTAGGTCAGGGGGCCTCAATACAGGGGCGGACCCCGGGGAGGGGGGCAGGTTACCGCGACCCCCCCCTCCCCGGGAACCGGCGGTGGGCGGGGCTTGAACCCCGGAAACGGTGGGGGTCCCGGCCTGTCCCTTGGACCCCTGGGCAGTTGGAGCGGGGAAGGGGCCAGTTAAAGGGTCGGGGGCTCTGGGGAGAGGTGGGGGAGGGGAGCTGGGACTCGGACCCGGGACTGAGCGGGGTCCGGGCAGAAGCTGAGCACCCTGCGCCCGAGAAGCCCCCGTTGGCCTGGGGGGGCTGAGGGACTGAGCCCCCCAGAGCAGGACCTCCCCCTGGAAGGGCCGCGCCGCAGCCCGTGGGAGGGCCTCGCCCCCGGCGCTCCCCATCTCCACTCGCCGCCGTCCCGGCCTCCGCCGGAGGGAGGGGCCGAGCGCCCTCGGGGGGCCGTGGACCCCGGCGTTCTGAGCGTTCCGCGCCCCGCGCCGCCCGGCCCCCCCGCCGCCGATGGCCGCCGACCCGCCGGGAGCTGCCGAGAAGGGAGAGATGGCTCCCGGGACACGTGTGAGGTGGGTTCATGCGGCTCCTCCTCACCCCCAGACCTGGGCAGCTCCCACTCCCATTCATCCTGAGCCCGGCCTCTCCCTGCCTTCCCCGCCCCCAGCCTCACCCTCCCTTTGCTCCAAACTCTTCTCCAACCCTTTCCTATAACCTCTCCACCCTGGGGAACTGGCCTTCCTTCCCGGACCCTGCTGCCCCTGCAGACCCCCCTCCTGCCCCCCCCCCCGCCTCCCCCCCGCCTGCAGTCGCGGCTCTCTAGGCCTCTCCCCTGGAGTGCTGGAGGGCCCTTTACCCGGTGGATGGGTCTGGAAGTCCTTGGAAAGGGAGAAGTAAGGGGGAAGGGGGTCTAAGACTGACCGGGAAGAGACCCCTCCAGGCTTGCTGAGTCGGTGTGGGATCTTAGAGGATCTGGTTTCCATGGGCAGGAGAGCCCCAGGGATTCCAGACAATTAGGGATGAAAAGCAGCCTGGTAAGCTGGGGCATAGTGGGGGGAAACTAAAACGGAGCCTATCCTGAATTTTGTGGAGATGTCAGGCTGGATTCTAGAATCTGGGGAAAAACCTAGGTGATTGCCCAGGCTGCCTGAGGATCCTAGAGGATGTCCTGGAGCAGAGGGATTTCTGTGGTGGGAAAAGGAGTTGTGATTCTGCGATGTGAAGAGACACTTAAAGGGGTTTCAGCCCTGTGAAGTTGGGACCATAGTGGGTCATTAGGGGTGGAGTTGCAAGGATCCCATTGGATGTCGTGAGAGTGTCCAGTTTTGAAAGGAGAGGTTGGATGGCTGTATCTAGGAGAAAGAGAAAATAGGGAGGGAGAAAGAAATGTAAGGTGTTTCCAGCCCTGGAATCTGAAGGTAAATCTGTGTTCTACATTTGAATAACAGGTAAGAGTCGGGCCTCCGTGAGGTAATGGCGCAGACATGAAGCCCTTTCCAGGAACCTTGGCTTGGGGATCTTAGAGGAGGGGCCCAGTATCTCTCCTCCCAGGGTTTGGGATTGAGCTTGAGGGAGTGTTAGAGGAGAGGTCAGAGGAGGGAGGCCTTGAGCCGAGGGGAGTGGCCCTCCACGCCAGATATACACAGGAGTGCTGACCTCCTAGTCTCCTGGGTAGGAAGGGCAGCTCATCCAGACCAGGCCTGCAGGGAGCTTGCTACCAGGATTCTCTCAGGCCAGGCTTAGCAGGCCTGCCTGACCCTGCCACCATCTGCCCACAGCCCTCGGCGTTGCTGACGCCCCCAATGTCGTCGAGCAGCCGGGGGCCGGGGGCCGGAGCGCGCCGTCGCCGAACCCGCTGCCGTCGCTGCCGGGCCTGTGTGCGAACTGAGTGCGGGGACTGCCACTTCTGCCGAGACATGAAGAAGTTCGGGGGGCCCGGGCGCATGAAGCAGTCGTGCCTGCTTCGGCAGTGCACTGCGGTGAGTTCTGCCACCTATGCTTGGACTCCTCAGAGCCCCAGGCTAACATCCCCAGAGCACTATCAACATTGGCCCAGCAATTTCTGGGCCCCTGCTTCCCTGGATGTAGTTGAGAGGTGCTGTTTGTCCACTCATTCATTTCCTGGCTTCCTTCACTGATTTGTTTAATGTCCGTTTTGTCTTTATCACAAAGTGTGAGGTGCATGGAAGAATCTGCCTCAGGCCCATAGAAAGGTCAGTCCCTGCTGTATGCTCTTGCCCAGGTACCTGTGCAAGAGATACCTGTCTCCACACCTAGCACCAGAGAGTAGCTCCTGCCTTTCTCTGGTCTCTTTCACAAACCTTAGGATCTTGGATTTGAAGGAGGACCCTCTGTGACCTTGAGCAAATCATTTCAAACTTCACATACCTTCTCTGTAAAGGATTTCCCTTGCTGAGTTGCAAAGATTCAACAATAGGGTGATAATGCTATGAATGTGCCTAACAGGGCTCAGCACACAGCAGGTATTAGTGAAACATGGTTTCTTCCTTGCCTTCTTTGAGGAGCCCTGAGTAGCAGAGAGTGGCCATTCACCAGCAGCTATGAGAAATCAGCTGCATCCTGCACCCGCATCCCACAACACTGCCTCCCTCTCCCTCCAGCCACTCCCCCAACTGTACTTTTACTCCCACAGCCCCTTCTCTTCTTTGTCCCCCAACCTCTTGCCTCACTTTCCTGGTTCTTCTTTCTGTACTTTCTTCCATGATCTAGACTCATGGCCTTCAGCATCCCTGATATGATTCAGTTACCATTGTCCTCCCCAAAGTCACATTGTTTCCAGTCTGCTCTTTCTTTTCCCCTAAGATTAGGCAGCTGCCTTCAGTGTTCCCAGTTTTCCCAAAATGGTCTTTCTATGGGATCCAGAGTCATCCTTGGACCACCCACTGACCACCTCAGAATTACTGTAGGCTACTGTCATGTCGTCTCTAACTCACTCTGAGTAGTGTCATATTTACCTGTGGTCTCCCCCGCTCCAAGCCAGCTATAATTTCAGGGTCACACTAGCTCTGGATCCAGTGCTAATGATCACAACAGTGATAATAGCTGTGTATCCAATCCCCATCATGCTTTGTCCTATTTTGGTTTTTTTGTTGTTGTTGTTTTTGTCTTTTTCAGATAGGGTCCCTGTAGCCCCAGCTGGCCTGGAACTTGCTTTGTAGGCCAGGTTGGCCTTGAACTCACAAAGATCCATCTGTCTCTGCCTCCCTAATGCTGGGATTAGAGGCATGTGGTACCACACCTGGCGTGCTTTGTCCTATTAGGTTTTTTGGTCTTTTTTCTTTCTTTCTCTTTTTTTTTCAACAAAGTCTCATTCTATTTTAATGACTGAGGCCATTATGTACAGACACAAGAGCGGAGCTTCATTTCATAGCTTCTTCCTCCTTGGACAGAGCAGAGTCTTAATGATCTCTTTCTTGGCCTGGAGGTGCTCCTCACAGCAATTGCATGCTTCTTTGGTCTTAGACCTGCGAGCCTTAGCCTGGTCAGCCAGGAGCTTCTTGCTGGTCTTGTCTGCCTTCAGTTTGTGGATGTGTTCCATGAGAATCCGCTTGTTTTTGAACACATTCCCCTTCACCTTCAGGTACAGGCTATGGTACATGTGGCGGTCAATCTTCGATTCACGGTATCTCCTGAGAAGCCTTCGCAGAATCCGCATCCTTCTCATCCAAGTCACCTTCTCAGGCATTCTAGCATTGGTAGTACCCTTCCGCTTACCTATGCCCATATGCCTGCCCTTCCGGCGAGCCAAGGTGTTTTTCCGGCATCAAGCCCTGGAATGGACAGTCACAGGCTTCCGGATGATCAGCCCATCTTTGATCAACTTCCGGATCTGCCGACGTGAATTGGCATTGGCAATTTCATTGGTCTCATTGGGGTCCAACCAGACCTTCTTTTTGCCACAGCGGAGGACACTATAGAGGCAAGCCTCTTCTGAAGCTGGAGCATACTCATGGCTGTGGCCGCAGCAGCAAAAGGAAAGCTTTTTTTGGTCTTTTTGAGACAGGGTCTCCCTGTAGCCCCAGCTGGCCTGGAACTCACTATGTAGACCAGGCTGGCCTCAAACTCACAGAGATCCGCCTGCCTCTGCCTGAGTGCTGGGATTAAAGGCATGGGCCACCAGACCAACTTTATCCTATTTTTACTAGCTTTATCCTGTTTTTATGATGGTCCGGCAAGGAAAAGATCATTAGCCCCATTTTACAGAGGCAGAGACAGAGTGACGTTTAAATCAGTTGCTGAAGGTCATCCTGACAAAAGGGACCAAATTCAGAATTTGGCCAAGCCTGGCCTATAGGTTCTGAACCTGCTTCATCCTGCAGCTGACCAGGGTCCATAGAAGAAAGTTTTTCCCTTGCTACTTGGTGTTGGGGTCCCTGATGCCTCCTCTTTCCCAACAGCCCGTGCTGCCACACACAGCCGTGTGCCTCTTGTGTGGGGAGGCAGGGAAGGAGGACACAGTGGAGGGAGAGGAAGAGAAATTTGGTTTGAGCCTAATGGAGTGTACAATCTGCAATGAGATCGTCCACCCTGGCTGCCTGAAGGTGATGACCCTAGGGATCCTGCAGCCTGGGGTTGGGCAGACCATCAGGGAGGAAGGAGGTGGGCCATAGTATCTCTGGGCTTGTACTGGCACCTGGTACACCCTGTATCCATTACCTGGTCTCTTGCCTACAGATGGGAAAGGCTGAGGGTGTTATCAATGCAGAGATTCCCAACTGCTGGGAGTGCCCCCGCTGTACCCAGGAAGGGCGTACAAGCAAGGTAAAGTAGCAGCTGGGCTAGGGGCAGGGTTGGGGGGTAAGGAGCTAGGCAGGGCCTCATCCCTAGCTTACACTTTCCAGGATGCAGGTGAGGGGCCAGGCCGCCGTAGGGCTGACAATGGTGAGGAAGGTGCTAGCCTAGGGGGCGGATGGAAGCTGACAGAGGAGCCAACACCTCCACCACCCCCACCCAGACGAAAGGGACCCTTACCTGCTGGTCCTCCCCCTGATGATGTGCCTGGGCCCCCCAAACGGAAGGAGAGGGAGGCAGGGAATGAGCCCCCCACCCCAAGGAAAAAGGTGAGCAGAAGAGGCATGCTGACTGGTTCTAGCCCAAGGGATTCTGGGAACTGTAGTCTTGCCTTGGTGGGTGGGTTGGTTCTGGGGCAAGGGCCTGATTGGGAGGAGTTGTTGGGAGCTATAACTCAGGAGTAGTTGTGGGACGATGGATGGAGTGTGTTCATAGTGAAGGAGAAGCACACACAGAGGGTTAACTGGCATGAGCCAGGAGTCTTTGAGAAACCTGCATGGACTAGGGAAGAAGGACAGAGCATGCTCAAACTACTACTGTGGAGGAGGGAAGGGCTGGAAAGAGCCTGAGGGGGAAGAAAGAGATGAAAGCATGCTCAGTAAGCCAAGGCACTGATGCTAGGTGAGCATGCCCAGAGTTCTTCCTGGGATGGGGACTTCTGGGATTTGTAGTTCAAGAAAAAGAGGTCATAGACCTTAGTTTGTGGTTAGTAAGGCCCTCTAATGGGGTATCTTTCTTCCCCCATGTCTTTCTTTTCCATGGTAGGTGAAAGGAGGCCGAGAGAGGCACTTGAAGAAGGTGGGTGGAGATGCCTGCCTCCTCCGAGGAGCGGACCCAGGCAGCCCCGGCCTTCTGCCCCCCAGGGTTCTGAATCCGAGCCAGGCATTCTCATCCTGCCACCCTGGGCTCCCTCCCGAGAACTGGGAGGTGTGCCGGGGACCTCCTCCCTCCTGTTCCCACCCTTCCTTGCCCCACCCTTCATCTTGGAGACTAAGATCTTTCCCTTCCTGCTCACCTTTCTTGCTACAGCCCCACATAATCCTCATGTGCACCTAGACCCCCGGGAAGACCTTGGTGGGAGAGTAGACTGGTTCTGAGTCACAGGAGCCCCTATTTCCAGCAACCCTTAAGATATCATCTGGCCCACTTGCCTCAGTTTTGTAAGCCTTCAAGGGGAAAGAACTGAGTATCTCTTTGCCCACCACTGATTCTTTGTATGGTCTTGGCAGTTTGTCAGCTGCTCTGGGCTGACAAATGATTTCCTCATTTGTGAGATGAAGATGAAGCTACCTACTTAGCCCTTCCCCCATCCCACAGCACTAGATAAATCTAAAGAGGTACAAAAGTAAATGGGCTTTGCAAATCATAAAGTCTGTCTGGTTTCAAGGGAAATGAGGCCCAGAGAGGTTAGCCTCAGGACACACAGCAAAGCTGGAGTTCTGATGTTACTATACACTGACAGTCTAAACACAAAGGTCTGACTGTGTGCAAATCCTCTGCCCGTTATCAATCTGTAACCTTGGAAAATGCAGTTAGTCTTCTGCAGCCTGTTTCCTCATGTTTAAAGAGTGGCCCCAGTTGCCTGTACATGAGGCCACTTTGAAGACTTTAGGAGCCATACAGGAACAGATGATTATTGTTACTCCCACACTGTGGAATTGTCTAGTCTAGCTATTCCATGTTGTGGAGAATGAGGCAGGGCCTTCAACATCACATAGTTGAAAGGCAAGCCAGCACTCAGCACAAGGTCTCTGGGAGGTTCATGAGCCATGGAATAACCCACCAGGCTTTCCCTTTCTTTGAATGGTGCCTTTACATAGTAGATAAGGAAACTGAAGTCTGGAGATGGACTGTGTGGGAGCAGTTTAGAACTCAGGAGTATCATCTCCTAGACTGTTGATCCTCTGCTGACTCCTTTTGGGTGAGTGGTTGGGAAAGTGTGTCCTAGGCCCTGGTATAGCCTCACCCTGTCTCCTTGCAGAAACCAAAGCCACCTTTGGCCTCTGCTGAGGGCCCAGCAGTGCCATCTCCATCACCACAGAGGGAGAAGCTGGAGCGCTTCAAGCGGATGTGCCAACTGCTGGAGCGGGTGCCTGATACCTCTTCTTCTTCTTCGGACTCAGATTCTGACTCGGATTCATCTGGCACATCACTTAGTGAGGATGAGGCCCCTGGCGAGGCCCGGAATGGGCGACGGCCAGCCCGGGGCAGCTCTGGCGAGAAGGAGAACCGTGGGGGGCGCCGGGCTGTACGCCCTGGTAGTGGGGGGCCCCTGCTTAGCTGGCCCCTGGGCCCTGCCCCTCCACCGAGGCCTCCACAGCTGGAGCGACATGTGGTTCGGCCCCCTCCTCGAAGCCCCGAGCCTGACACTCTGCCTTTGGCTGCTGGATCCGACCACCCTCTTCCCCGGGCTGCCTGGCTTCGTGTCTTCCAGCACCTTGGACCCCGAGAGCTCTGTGTCTGCATGCGAGTCTGCCGGACCTGGAGCCGCTGGTGAGTGGCTTGACAGGCCTGAGTTCTGTTGGCACTAGCTTCTTGGCTGGCTAGCTGACCTACACAGTGGCCTTCTTTGGTGTGTTCCTACTGTAGTGCAGTTACTGTGAATAGTTACTGTGAATTAACTTAGTCCTCTTGGCAGCTCTGAGGAGCATATAATTCTCCCTCTTTCAGATGAATCTGAACTCCCAGGTCTTGTGGAGAGGAAGAACTAGAACCAGGCATTTGAGTTGGCCCTTGAGGCCATTTTGTAGTAGCTTTTACTATGCTGAGGGTTAGTGTGTGCCAAGTATAGTGTCAAGTGTGGTGTTACATTATTGCACTTTTCTAACTCCATCTTCTGAAGACAGTCTAATTTGGGCCCGTTTACATATGAGAAAGCCCTTTCCTGGGTAGCCCTTGCCCTCTAAGGCAGCCATGCTTGTGCCTCCTGATTCAGCCCATCTTCCTGTCTCCCACACTACTCTCCCCCTTCCAAACCCTCTTTAAAAATGCTGGTCATCCTCCCAAGCCTGTCTTCTCTCTGATCCTCCCCCAACAAGCTTCTTCCTCTTCCATCAAGTTCCCACAGCACGGTGTTCCCCTAATGGAGCACACAGAGGCCTTTGGCATGTTGACAGGCTTTCATTCATTTAGTTATTTTCACGTTCCCATCAGCTTCTGGAGTTGGGGACACATACTGTGTATCGATTTTTATCTTCATGTCCCCAGCATAGTACAAAGGCAGTGTAGATGTTCCAAGAAATGTTTTACTAAGTGAAGCTTTTTCCCAGGACTCAACCCTGGACTGGGCTTCCTAATAGCACTTCACAAATGCTGCATTTCCAGCCCTCAGGAGGCTGAGTCAGGAGGATCTTGAGTTAGAGGCCAGTCTTAGCTACATAATGACACTTTGTTCCCCACTTTCTCCCAAGAAAGAAAAAGGTATAGTTTTGTTCCTTATAATAGCAGCAGTATGATGGAATGAGGGATCCTTGGAGCTAAACTAAAACACATGTCCTCTTTGGGGACAGGTTCTAGAGAGCCTAGTACTATACTAGCCTTGTGGTTTCTGAAGAGCTGAGGAACCTGCTGTGTAGAACTGAAGGCAAAAATGCTTTTAATAGACATTTCTGCTCCAAAGAGTTCTATGCTCTTGGGTTGTTTTTTAACTTCCCCATGCCTCAGTTTCTTTCTTCCTTTTTTATTACCTTCCCTCCCTCCCTCACTCTTCTCTCCCTCTTCCTTATGCTGGGAATTGAACTGAGGACCTGGTGCATGCTAGGCAAGTACTTTACCACCGAGTTACACCTTGAGGCTTCTTTTTACTTTATTTTTGACATGGGGTCCTAAGTTGCCCAGGGTGGTCCTGTAGCCCAGGCGAGTCTTGAACTTGTGATCCTCTCAGTCTCCTAGAATTACAGGCATGCACCACCAGGCTTGGCCATAGTGCCTTCATTTCTTTGTATGAAACCAGAATAGGTCTCCTGTGAGTTGGTACATAGGAAATATGTCTCAGGGTCTTAATATGATCATTATTATTTACTTGTTTACAGCATTTATTGGAAGACCAACACTTCAGTCCTTAGAACAAGGATCTGTGCTCTGGAAGAATTCAGAGCCAGTCTGCAACGTAGAAGCAGTTACAGGAGTTGAGGGTCACTATTCCACCTGATGTCTTTACTGGGGAGATGTCTGTGAACAACTTTCAGGCTAACTCTACGTTCTACACATAGGATCACTAAAATGACCAGGGAGGGACCTATGGACGGGAGTGGAGCTAAGAGGCCAGGGAGTGCACAGTTTCCAGGAGTGTTTCCCAGTATCGGCCCCTGGAGCCTGGCCTGTGGCTTTCATCAGTGGTGACTGTGAATATATCTCTAAAGCATATATTTCTCACTTGTAGTCTGAGATTTATATTAATGTAGTTGGACCTCAGAACCTAAGAGGGATTGACTCTAGATGCCCCTCCACTCTCTAGGTGACTAAAATCCAAATGGCATAGTGTTTGTATCTGACCTGTGTATTCTTTTTTTTTTTTGGTCTTTTTGAGACAGGGTCTCCCTGTAGCCCCAGCTGTCCTGGAACTCACTATGTAGACCAGGCTGGCCTTGAACTCACAGAGATCCGCCTGCCTGCCTTCCAAGTGCTGGGATTACAGGCGTGCACTACCACGCCCAGCTATATCTATATTCTTTAATCTCTAGATTACTTATGGACCTCTGACTCTGAAGCCAACTCCATTTATTTACCTAGTGGGATAATTTACCTTGTGGCACAATGCCTGAGGGTACTAAGCCCTCAATAAATGGTGCCTTTAGGTGAGAAGAACCAGCAAAGAGCAGAGCAGAGGCCTGTGGGGACCACAGTAGGCGACATGTCAGAAGGTTCTTAGGGCACTGAAGCAGGGGCAGGAGGGAGGGGTGCAGGTTTAGACTTTGGGGAGGAGGTAAGGAGACAAGATCTTGCTGTGGATTCACAGTCCTCCTGCCTCAGCACTGTGTCACCATGCTTGACTCAAGACCTCTGTAAGAAGGGCAGTGACAGCTGACCTGGGGTATAAATCTGTAATTCCAGCTATCTGGGAGACTGAGGCAGAAAGATTTCAATTTCAAGACCAGCCTGGACAATGTATTGAGACAATAGCTCAAGATAAAAGTAAATGGAGTAGCTCAGTCCATAAAGTGTTGGCCATGTGAAGACACAAATGAGGTCCCCAGAACCCATGTAAAAAGCCAACCATGGTGGAATGCTTGGGGAGGTGAAGACAGGACAATTCCTGGGGCTCAGGGCCAACCATCCTAGCCTAATCAATAAGCCCCAGTTCTCAGTGAGAGATCCTGTTTCATAAAACAAGGTGGGCTAGACATGGCTATTCATGTCTTTAATCCAGCAGAAGCCACACACACACATGCACACACGCACGCAGGCACGCACGCACGCATGCGCGCGCACAAAACCAAACCACAAAAGACAGCAAGGTGGATGAATGGCTGTCCTGAAGAACAATACCTGAGGTTGACCTCTGGTCTCTGCACACACATGTATACATACCTGCACATATACTACCCCCAACCCCCATGAGCATACATCACACACATACACCCACACAAAAGGTAAGAAGAGAGCTGGGGATGTAACTTAATGGTACAGCACTTGCCTAGCATGTGTAAGTACTAGATTCAAGCCCTAGTACTGCAGAAAAAGAGAATAGTTTGGACTTGCTGGTTTATTGGCAAAGATGGCATTGTGAATCTCAATTAAATTTGTGACCCAGGGACATGGGTGAACATCAGTACCATTCCTCAAACTCAGGAATCACAGAGAAGCCAGTTCAGAAGTTTTCATACAGTGGGTAGTAGTTTTGATGAAGAGAGTGGTATGTGCTAGAAAACGAGTGACCCAAGAACTGGGAGATCAAGGAATGAGGTGTGTCCTAGAGAGAAGGGAGGTTGAAGAAGGAAGGAATGCTGAGCATCAGTGACAAGAGGCCACAGGAAAGCAGTGAGCAAAAGGTAGCAACTGGATTTGCTCTAAGAAGGCCTTTAGCTAGGCGTGGTAGTGCACGCCTTTAATCCTAGCACCCAGGAGGCAAAGGCAGGCAGATCACTGAGTTCAGGGCCAGCCTGGTCTACATAGCAAGTTTCAGGCCAGCTGGGGCTACAGGGAGACCCTGTCTCAAAAAGACAAAAAAAAGGAAAAGGCCTTTGTGAACTGGGCTAGTAACTCTGATACAGTACTTGCCAATATCCAAGAGACCTAGGTTCTGTCTCCAGTATAATACGCATGCACACGTTCACGGATGTACGCACACACCCCTACACACCTTGGTATTAGCTGTGCTTTGAGAGTGGGAGACCCAAAGCCAAAGATATCGAGTCCAAGTCAGGAATTTGATCATTGATTCCTGCTGTGTTTCTGGCTTCTAAGAAGACACCTGGTATTCATTAGGTGCTAAGACAACGTTGAGCAAATGAACTTGAGGAAATGGAGTGTAGAAAGAGGTAGAAGAGGGTATAGCTGGAAAGAAGTTTGTAGGTGGAGAGCAGACACTTGCAGGCTTTCCTGTCTGATGACTTCCATTGTTTAGAACTGGGAGGCAAAGGGATCTGGCCAAGAGCAGTGGAGAGAAGGGCGGGCAGGGTTGTGGAGGAGGTGCTGATGTGCAAGGAAGACAGTTGCAGCTTTCAAGGGCATAGGCAAAGAAGTAAGTAAGGAAGGGGACTGGAACATGGTCAAGGCCGACTGCAATTGGGAGTACATGCTTGGAGATTGCAGGACAGTGGTGGTGTCAAGAATCCTCGAGATCTGAGAGGGAAGAATTAGCTGTGGTCAGTGCTTCAGATGATCTACTTGCAGAGAGCACTTAGGGCCACCCCAGCCCTGTGTCCCCCAGTGGGCTTCTACAAGATGAAGTTAGAGACTACAGTGGAGGGTTTGCAGAGGGTGTTGTAGGCTGAAGACTTGCTCAGGGTTCAGCTAGAGTCAAGGAGAAAAGGAATGGAAACTTGCAGATCAAGGTGTGCCTGATCAAGAGTACTAGTGAGTCTTTACTCTTTTAAGAGCCTACCTATCAAAAAGAAAACAACAGCAACGACGACAAATTTTTTTCAAAAAAGATAAAAGAGAAAAAAAAAAGTCCTATCTATCACCTAGCTACTCCCTAGCTTAAAAAGACATCCATAGCAGGGTATGGTGGCGCATGCCTTTAATCCCAGCACTTGGGAGGCAGAGGCAGGAGGATCTCTGAGTTCAAGGCCAGCCTGGTCTACATAGTGAGTTCTAGGACAGCTGGGGCTACAGGGAGACCCTGTCTCAAAAAAGACATCCATGATTCTCTATCACCCCCAGTCAGTTCCCAGTCCCACTGGATATGTGCTGGGCCTGTGACTGAACCCTTTCCTATGCTGCTCCTTTTGTTGGCATAACAAGCCTTTGAAGTCTGAGCTCCTATCCCATTTTATGACTTGGGAAATGGAGGACCAAAGCAGTCTCCCCAAGTATGGAGGTGGAATAGCTGGGATTTAGATCTCCACAGCTTATAGTAGTCACCTCTGGCAATGACAGTGTGTGACCTGGCATTGTAGCCCTTTTTAACCTCTCTGCTGCCACCCCAGCCTTGGCAGCCTCATGCCTGCCTCCCTACCTCTTCCTGCTCAGGGTTCAGTCTCTATCCATCTAATAGCGATGGGTCTTTGAACAAGTTTTTTACCTCCCTCCTCTCTCCTCTCTCCTCTCTCCTCTCTCCCCTCTCTCCTCTCTCAATATCTCTCTCTCTCTCTCTCTCTCTCTCTCTCTCTCTCTCTCGTTTGTGGTTTGTCATTTATGTATGTGTACGCCCCTGTGAGTTTATGCATACCATGTGCATGCAGGGGCCTGTGGAAGTTAGTGTCAGATCCCTAGAACAAGCTATAGGTGATTGTTAGCTGCCATGTGGGTTCTGTATACTGAACCCAGGTCCTCTGCAAGAACATCCAGGCTTTAGGCTCTTGACCAGTTCAGCCATCTCTCCAGCCCCTGAACAAATTTCTTTCTTTCTTTTTTTCTTTTTCTTTCTTTTCTTTCTTTTTTTTTTTTTTTTGGTGTTTTGAGACAGGGTCTCCCTGTAGCTCCAGCTGTCCTAGGACTCACTATGTAGACCAGGCTGGCCTTGAACTCACAGAGATCCACTTGCCTCTGGCTCCTGAGTGCTAGGATTAAAGTACCACTCCTGGCCTGAACAAATTTCTTAACCTTTCTGGGCCTCACTTTCCTCAACTGTACAAAGGAAGTAGTAATTATCTCCCAAGACTGATGTCAGCTTAAATGCTTAATGCAAAGAACAGAACATGGCACATAGTAAACTGTGGATATGCCATTAGCCCTGTAGTCATCAGCACCGTTATGATAGAGTGGACTGTCCTTGTTCTTGTCACCTGAGTGTCCCAGAGCTGTCCATGTTGTCTCTCTCCTAAGTCTAGACATAGATAGATTCTGCTTGTCCTCCCTCCCCTTCCTGAAATAAGAATGCTTTCTTCACAGTCTCAGCTCAGGCATTGTCTCCACAGGATGTTCCCTTCTCTTGGTCCCTGAGTTGACTTATCATCCCAGTTACTGCAGCCTGCTTGTGTTTCCCACAGTGATGCCTGTGCCTCCCCATGCCCAGAGCAAGCTGAACACTTATCAGTAGGACCTCAGTGATTGTTGGCTGCCACTCTGAGGTTTAATCCCAGCATTCTGGGACTGATTGCAATGGGACAGATTGGCTCCAGGCAAGAAAAGGTCAAAGAGGTTTCCTGAATGTAAAGGTACTGGAGTTGGGCCTCAAAGGGTCTGGGGTAAGTGGCCCTTCCAGCAGAGGCACAGAGTGTGCCAGAATATGTTGGCACTAGACAGTATTGCATATGCCTATGGGCAGTTTGGCCTGCTTTTGTGGGGTATGAGCAGAAACACAACTGGGGACCTGTGAGTGCCCTCAAATAAAGGGGTTTCTCCCCAGGTGTGGACAGACCAGGAGCAGTAGCTGTTGAGATAGGACTCAGGGTTGGATAGAGAAAGGCTTTGGACATAGCAAGAGTTGACTGGGTGGAAAGTGACAGGAGCTGGCTTGATGGTGGGTTGGTTCTTACTGTGCTTCTTATTCTTAGAATTAGGGAGATAGGTGTTTATTGGTTGAGTGGACAAAATGGTGAGGAAAGACTAGAATGCCAGAAGGAAGAGAGGAATGGAAAGAGGGGAGGGTACAGCAGGTGGGTTCAGAGGGGCTGGGTAGCAGAGGAGCTTTGTTAGATTGAAGCCTGGGTTGAAGGCTTTGGAATCAAAGGGCATTCCACCTGTGGAATATTCTTGGCAGGGTTTTTTCCTTTTTTTTTTTTTTTTTTTTTTCAGTCAGGGTCTCACTCTGTAGACCAGGCTGGCCTCCAACTCGGAGAGATCCACGACTCTGCCTCCCAAGTGCTGGGATTAAAGGCATGTACTACCATACCTAACCTGTTTGGTATTCATGAGGCAGAATCTCAGTATGTAGCCCTGGCTGGCCCGGAACTTGCTTTGTAGATTGGGCTGGCCTCAAGCTTGTGATAATCCTCCTCCTGCCTCAGCTTCCCAAGCTACCACACCCAACTTGTTTGTGTTTTTAGTCAGGGTCTGGCTCCTAGTGTGGCCCAAATTCCTGGCCCAAGCAGTCCTGCTGTAGCTAGGGCTACAAACACATGCTATTGTGCCTAGTTCCTGTTTTAAGTAACAGAAAATCAAAACTTCCATTGGTTTTTAAAGAAAATCTGTTGGGTGGTATTGTATCTTTAACACCTTTATAACCCATATCACCTGTTTAACAAAGTGTTTTTAGGTAGCTTTAAGCCATAGCAACTCTTGGCTTGAGTGTAATAGTTTTATTTATTTTAATTTTATTTATTGGCTTTTTTTTTTCATTTTATGTATTTTACATGTTTGTATGTATAAGTTTTGGGTACAAGTTTGCCATGGCATGTGTATGGAGGTCTGAGGACAACTTGCAGTAATTGGTTCTCTCCTTACACCATGTATGTTTCAGGGATTCAAACTGCGGATGTCAGGCTTGGTGGCAGGTGCCTTATCCCATGAGGCATCTTGATCACCCTTTATTGTCTTTATTACAGTTATTATTTTGTTCTTGTGTGTGTAAGTCTATGGGTGTGTTTGTGCATGTGAAGGTTCGAGAACAACTTGTGGGAGCTGGGAATTGGTTATCTCAGGTGTGGCAGCAAGTTGATCCATCTAGTTGCCTTTTTTTTTTTTTTTGGTCTTTTTGAGACAGGGTCTCCCTGTAGCCCCAGCTGGCCTGGAACTCACTATGTAGACCAGGCTGGCCTTGAATTCACAGAGATCCACCTGCCTCTGCCTCCTGGGTGCTGGGATTAAAGGTGTGTGCCACCACACCAGGCACCTTTTTTTTTTTTTTTTTTTTTTAATGGACTCAATTTAGATGATCCCAATTTTGTTGGCAACATCCAAAGCATTATCAGGAGCAAGTCAAGCACATGCCTTCTCTGTCTGGCCTGAGCAGGGTATTGATATTGGCCACATCAATGTTACGGGGCTTCTTCAGCACTTGTATGAACTGGTGTTTGTTGGACTTGATATCCATGGTGACACAAGTGTGCTCTCTTCACAGCCAACTCAGTGCTCAGGGGAGTTGGATGATGGTGAGCAAGTTTTTTTCTCCTGGGGGTGCTCTTGGGTTATTTGGCTGCAGGGTGTTGGGCCTGAAAGTGGGGCGTCGTGTGGCTCGTTTCTGTGGCTGTGGACACCCTTTGGCTTTCAGTGCTTCGTCTTCGGCTTCAACTTTGGAAGGGACAGGACTTTACTCTCAGCTCCATCTTGACAAACAGCTCGCTAGTTTTTTTGAGACAGTGTCTTACTATGTAGTACAAACTGGCCTTGAACTCTTGATTCTCTTGCTCCAGCCTCCCTGTTGAGAATACAGGCTTGTTCCACTAGGCCTAGCATATTGTATGTATATATTTATTGTGGCAGGTGATGGAGAGGGTGTGTGTAGAGGCCATAGATTAACACTGGGTGCCTTAAATCACTTTCTTTTTTTTCTGGGCAGGGTCTCACTGTGTAACAAGCTAGCCTGGAACTTACTCTGTAAACCAGGCTGGACTCAAATTCCCAGATATTCACATGCTTCTGCCTCTGTCTCACAGTGCTAGAATTAAAGGTGATTGTCACAATACCCAGACAATAGATTTTTTAAAAATTTATTTATTAGTTGGGGGGGCCATGCATGGGCATGGGGAGGTGGATCAGAGAATAATTTTGGTGTTTGGTTTTCTCCTCCCATCTTTATATGGGTTCCAGGGATTGAACATAGGTCATGAGGCTTATACAGCAACGGCTTTACCAACTACACCATCTCACCAGCCCCTCCATCTTATTTTTTGAGACAGGATCTCTTACTGAACCTGAAGCTTGCCACTTGCATTCAGCTCAGCCAGCTATCTCGTAAGCCCCAGGGCTCTCTACCTGTATCTGCTTCCTCGCACTAGGATTGCTAGCACAAATGACCACGTCCAGCCTTTACATGGGTGCTAGGGCTCAGACTCATATTGCAGGGTCTCCTTGTAGCCCCAGCTGTCCTGGATTCACTATGGAGACCAGGCTGGCCTCAAACTCACAGAGATCTGCCTGCCTCTGCCTCCCAAGTGCTGGGATTAAAGGTGTGTGCCACCATGCTGGGCCACCTTGTGTTTATTTTTAAGCTTACCATATTTATGTGAAACAATACTGTTTGATTTTGGCTTTTTTGAGACTAGGTCTCTGTCACTGAGGCCAGCCTTGAACTCCTGATCCTCCTGTTCCCACCTCCCAAGTGGAGGATTACAGACATGCACTGCCACTCCCAGCACAATACTGGTTTTAAAGTGTAAAGAGAGGATGACTTAAACTGAGCCAGATATGGTGGCAAATGACTATCACCCCAGCATTCTGGAAGTTGAGGTAGGAAAAATCTCAAGTTCTAGAGTAGCCTGGACTAAATAGTGAGTTCTGAATTAGTCTGGGCTATATTGTGAGTTTTAGGCCAGCCTGCACTACAGTGTGATATCCTCTCAAACAACAACAAAAAAGACAAACTCATGTTCTACAGAGACATGGACAGACCACAAGATGATTGGAGTTTGGGAATCCCTCCCCCAACCTGAGATTTTGCAGGCCTTATTTCAACCCTCTACTCTGACTGCCTGGTGGGAATTTCCTGACCTGCCTTTGAAAAATTACTCAAGTACAGGAAAGCCTTTAGCTGAATCCAGAAGAAATTTAGTGTACCACAAAATGTTACCAGCCTACTTTATTTTTTTAAATATTTTTTATTGGGGGCTGGAGAGATGGCTCAGCAGTTAAGAGCACTGACTGCTCTTGTAAAGGACCTGGGTTTGATTCCCAGCACCCACATGGCAGCTACTAACCGGGCACTGCACGACACGGGTGCACTCACATACATGCAGGCAATGCACTCATACACATAAAATATAAATAAAAATTTTAAAAATTAATAAATATTTTTATTGAATTTTTGTGTATTCTTTATACTTCCTTCCCCTTTGGCACCCTCCCGTAACCCCCCACTGGAGTTCATATAGTCTGTGTTAAGGCCTATTATGTAAAGTTCATGTAACGTGTCCCCAGATGTCCCTCAGTGCAAGTTCATTCACTGGGATCTAGTTAGCCTATCTAGAGACCCTCCCTTTAAGAAGATCAACTCCTGTGCTGGGCATGGTGGCACAGGCCTTTAATCCCAGCACTCAGAGGCAGAGGCAGGAGGATCTTTGTCAGTTTAAGACCAGCTGGGGCTACAGAGAGACCCTGTCTCAAAAAGACAAAAAAAAAAAAAAAAAAAAAAAAAGATCAACTCTTTCTCATCCAGCAGTAATCAGCTGCCAGTAATTCTTTAACTAAAATTGGGGCCTCCTCTTCATTTCCACAGGTCTGTGCTGGGTTTTTGTTTAAGTTTGCATGGGTCTTGTGTATGCTGACACCATTGCTGTAGATTCGTATCAGAAGAGTCCCAGGAGCCTGTAGGACTATTTCCATATGGTCATGCACCTCTTCCCTGGCTCTTACAATCTTTCTGCCCCTTCTTTCCAACTGATCCTTGAGCCCTGGGTGAGTATATTTTAATATAGGAGTCTTGTTCAAGGACCTGCATTTTGGACATTTGTGGCCTTTTGTGTTTCTGACCCTCTGTTGCATGAGGGAGCTTCACTGATGGGAACTGAAAGATGCAGTAGTGTTCTCTTCATCCCTTCTTCTGTATTCCATGGTGTAGAGGTTGCATTCTAGATGTGTCACTTAGATTTGGGCAGTTCACAGACAATCTCTATGTGACCAGTTGTGGAACTCTGTAATTATCTCTGTCTCTTGAAAAAGAAGCTTCTAGTCAGGAGTGGTGGCCCAGCACTCAGGAGGCAGAGGCAGCCCTCTGTGAGTTCAAGGCCAGCCTGGTCTACCTAGTAAGTTCCAGGCCAGCTGAGGCTAATAGGGAGACCTAGTCTCAAAAAGACCAAGAAAAAAAAGAAAAAGAAACTTCTTTGATGGATGGTGACTGGGATACTTGTCTATAGGTGTAAGAATCCATATTTTGTGCATAGTAAGAAATTGCATTTGTCTAGGGAACCAGCTTACTTTATAAAAGATGGGAAAGGGTTGCTTGATAAAATATTTGGGGAGCCCTCCAGACTCACTGACTCTTGGAGCGCTCGAGTCTGGAAACCTGTTTAGTTTTGTATGGAGCTCATGTATTTGTACTTTTTGCATCAATACCAGGCCTTCCATTAACACTGGTGAATGAGGTGTTGGGGTAGAGTGCTTAGTAGACACTTTAAATTGTTCATGTTGGCTTCATTCATTCATTCGACACATGTGCAACAACTAGGTGTACTTTGCACCTGCTCTACAGTGTGCTGGCTACTGGGGGTCCAAAAGTGAAACAGACCAAATTTGTCCATCTGGAGCCTATAGTCTAGTGGGAGGAACCCCATAATCAGAGAGAGAATCAGTGCTGTAAGTCCAGCATTGAGTGGCTGGCTATACACATGGCAAAATGCCGTGAGCTACCATAACTTAGCAAGAGAGAGAAATCAAGAAGCCCAAAGGTAGAGTCTGGGGGCTGCTCTCAGATCTCTTTGGCATTACATCAAATAGCATGTATAGTGTTTGTGTAGCTATTTGGCAAAATGCTTTATAAACTGTAAGGTCCATGAACTGTAATTACCTCATTTGATCTTATAGCAGCCCTGTGGGGCAGGCAGTTTGAGTCATTATCTTCAGTTTGTAAGAAGGTTCTGTGACTCAAGGAGAGGAATGGACTTGCCCAGGGTCTCATACCTGGTTAGTGATGATGTGGAATCCTAAACCCAGTGCTCTGGGCTGCAGGCCAGAAGCTTCATGCCACCCACTTGACTGGGTGGAACCCGAGAGAGCTGGGTTGAGTGGGGATTGTGGGTTCCCTCAAAAGTTAGACCGAGGGCTCTGTCTCCCCCCTGTGGCTGGCAGGTGCTATGACAAGCGTCTGTGGCCTCGGATGGACCTGAGCAGGAGGAAGTCATTGACCCCACCCATGCTTAGTGGGGTTGTTCGCCGCCAGCCCCGAGCCCTGGACCTCAGCTGGACAGGTGTCTCCAAAAAGCAGCTCATGTGGCTTCTGAACCGACTACAAGGTAAGACTAGAAATGAGTTCAGGACAAGGTATGAGGTCTGGGATGAGGTCCTAGCTAGCACCTGTGTCCTGACACTTCACCTGTAGGTCTGCAGGAGTTGGTGCTCTCCGGCTGCTCCTGGCTCTCCGTGTCTGCCCTGGGCTCAGCCCCACTGCCAGCACTGCGGCTCTTGGACCTCCGCTGGATTGAGGATGTTAAAGACTCCCAGCTTCGTGAGCTGCTGCTGCCTCCACCAGATACCAAACCAGGTGTGGCCACCACGCTCATCCATGGATGGGTTGGGCAAAGCTGAGGTGTGGGCCTCTGAGGTCTCTTCTGACATGCCAGATGTTAAAGTATTTGAAGAAGGAGAAGAAAATAGGAGTTTGAATACAAAGACCTGTCTTGACCATTCTTTTCATTCATTCACTTTCCTGCTGTGTGCTTTGAACTGAGCTTAAAAGGGCAGGGTTTTCCTAGGGACTATGAGTCACTTAGCAGTTTGATGAGGCAGGAGACCCATCCTAGAAGATGGTGGAATGAAAGGCCTAGTGAGGCATAATCGTGCTCACAAAGCATCCTCTCTGGCCTCAGTAGTCTCTGGACTATACTGGAGCCAGGAGAACCATCCAAAAGGGTATATCTCTGTGTCACCCCTGTGCTTTAAACCCTTATTGCTGTCTCCTACTCTGAATAAAGACAGATTTTTAATTTCTCATGTTAGGGACTCAACTCAGAGCTCTGCATTCTATAGCCCAGGCTAGTTTGGAACTTGAGTATATGGAGGTAGGGAAGGCGGTCTCTGAGCTCATTTCCTAGTGTCAGGCAGTTTGTTAGAGTTTAGGTGGTCAAGGCAGTGTTTTGTGAGCAGAGCCACTTGTGGAATATAGCTTGGGTACTTGGGGACAGAGTTAGGAATTAAGAGCTAAAACAAGGGTGAGACCTTAGAGAATTAGAATAGAACTTGAGAATTACAATATTCTATTGAGGACTCTGGACTTCTTTCCTGAGTTCCCCCGGGGACTGTCTATTGGAGTAGGGATGTTATCCCATTTGTGTTTGAGAATGGCTTCTTTGATAACAGAAAGAAGAGAGACTGAAGGCGGGGTGTAGGAGCGTTTGGGTGGCAGAGGCAGGAGAATTGCTAGTTTGAGGCCAGCAAGGTCTACATAGAGTTCGGGCCAACCAGGATTATGTAGCAAGACCTGGGGGGAGGGCAGAAAGGGAGAACTGGTACTAAAGGGCAGGAACTAGGGAAAAAAGCAGTTCAGGCAAGAGAGGTGACCAAGGAGAGTGCAAAGGATGGCCACTAATGGAGAGGGAGGAGGGATGTCATGTGTTAGATTATGGGTGAAAATATATTGAGCATTCTACTGGGGACAGCGGTGAGCAAGAATTCCTGACATCTCGGAATTGACATTTTTATGGAGGGAGAGAAAGAATCCTAAGGAAAAATGTGTACAGCGTGTCAGATGCTGAGAAGGGGGAATTTAGGGAGGGGGTGGAACTGAGGGGTGCTATGACTTCAGAATCCTCATGGGAGGCCTCCCAGAGGTGATAGGAGCACTGGTCAGGTGAAATGACATCCACTGCTGTTCGTTTGGGAGAAGAGCAAGCCATGTGGAAGATGGCAAGTGAGGCCCTCGAGTGTGAGAGCAGGGGTAGAGGAGATAATAAACATGAGGGTGGGACAGCTGTCTGGTGGGGGGTGAGAGGGGCCAGGAATGCTTATTTTACTCTGTGCCCAGGGCAAACAGAGAGTCGAGGGCGGCTTCAGGGGGTGGCAGAACTGCGCCTGGCAGGCCTGGAGCTGACCGATGCTTCCCTGAGGCTCCTGCTGCGCCACGCTCCCCAGCTGAGTGCCCTGGACCTGAGCCACTGCGCCCATGTTGGAGACCCCAGTGTCCACCTCCTCACAGCTCCCACTTCCCCACTCCGAGAGACCCTAGTGCACCTCAATCTTGCTGGTAAGCATGGTCCCTTGTCCGTCTTGCTGGCCTGTTGGTTCGACTCTGGTGCCCCCTTACCTACCTACCTATCTAGTCTCAGCACCCACTGCCTCATCCCCAGGTTGCCACCGCCTCACCGATCACTGCCTCCCGCTGTTCCGCCGCTGCCCACGACTTCGCCGCCTGGACCTACGTTCCTGCCGCCAGCTCTCTCCTGAAGCTTGTGCCCGATTGGCCGCTGCAGGGCCCCCTGGCCCCTTCCGCTGCCCAGAGGAGAAGCTACTTCTCAAGGACAGCTAGTTGGGTGCTGGTATCCCCTTCCCCTGGACTCACCAGTAGC
The DNA here is from genome assembly GCF_000622305.1 of Nannospalax galili. Classification (NCBI taxonomy): domain Eukaryota; kingdom Metazoa; phylum Chordata; class Mammalia; order Rodentia; family Spalacidae; genus Nannospalax; species Nannospalax galili. The sequence continues at coordinate 896,887 of NW_008359996.1, read as the reverse complement.
CTGGACCTCTGGCCTTCATTTCACCCAGTTGGGAGGCCAGGTTATCCTTCTCGTGACTTGGCGCTCCTAAGTTTAATGACTTAGGATTCCTGCCCAGGGACTTGAGCCAGCCTCCCCCTTCTCTTCCACCTGCACTGATATCTCTGGGGTGGGGGTGGGGGGGACTTTGCTATCCCTCCCTTCTACCTGCTGCATTGTCCATCCCCTCTGGGGAGTGAGTCAGAGGTACGGGGAGGGGTGCTGAGCCAAAAGGATAGTGTGTGGGGGTGAAGTCTTGAATGAGGAAGAATGAGGGGAAAGGGTATCTGCACACAGGATACTGGGAGTCAGGGGGCTTGGGGGGCGTTGAATGGGTTGGGGGGAGGGCAGAACGCAGGCCAACAAGGGTTCTGAAAACAAAGACCAGATACATGGAGTTGGGGATGGGATGGGGGGGCCAAAAAGGGAAACCAGAGGAGCAGTTGGGGATCCAAGTGTCAGAGGTCGGGAACTCTGGGAGCTGGGAAATGCCAGGGCTGGGGGGTGGGGAGAAGGGCAGATGTGATGGTGGTACCTGCTCTGTGAGGTACCCCTCTCCCTTTCCCTTTGTCCAGATTTCAGTTTCTTCCCCCCACCCTGACTCCTTGACCGTCACTGAAAATGGCAGCTATTGCGAGGAGTAGGGGCCATGGGTCCACCTGCTGTTGAGCTCTTGGCCCAGGGGAGTGGTGAGGGGTAGCCCAGACCCCTGCCTGGCTCTCTACACAATACTTGAACATTCATCTGTACTGAAGTGTTACTTGAACCGGGGGAACCTCGGACCTGGGGGAGTGTGAAGTGACGGGACCAGCTTGGACTGAGACTGGACTAGTGGGAGCCCAGTCTGGACTGCCCCACCAGAGCTCTCTTGCTTTACTGTCTTGAACAGCTCTACCCCTCCTGACCTGAGTTGGGGTGGGGGCTGTCACCCCAATGATGAGCAAGAGGGGGCTCCTCCAGGTTGGCTCTTCCCATTCATTCGTCGTGGAAATTTGTGTCCCATTTGCCCAGGGAACTGCCACTCCTGGTTGCCATGGAAATAGCAGCCAATGGACACCTCCCGAATGCAGTGCTAAGACTGGAAATGGTCCCTCTTAGTTGCTGTGGGAACTTAAAGACTCACAGCACCTTCCCCCCACCCTTTTTTTCCTGTGTGGGGGTGGGGTCTCAAGAATCTGAGGGAGGAGTCAGGGCCAGGTCCCACTCAGTTTAGCCCTCCGGGAAACCGGATTGTACCAAGTGGGGGTGGGAAGGGAGGGGAATCTATCCACATACCTCAGGTAACAGGAAGGTGCGCGGGTTGGGGGGGGGCTGGGTGGACCAAAGGCCAGAGGGGGGATACTGGGGATGGAGAAAGGTTTGAGGATGGGGCCGCTTGAGGGTGGGGGTGGAGGCACCCGGCGAGGGCAAGTGGGGTACCCGGCCGGGCTGGGCCCCTGGGCCCCCAGTCTGTACAATATGGTTTGCTATAAAACTCAGAATCTTCCAGCCGGGGCCGCGAGTCAGTGTGTGTGTCCACAGTGCTGGCAGTGCGTGGTGGGCGAGTGGCTATGGGGTCGCTTCCTTGGGGCTATTACAAGTAGTGCCTGCGGTCCCTGTTCAAGGAGGAAGCTGGACGTCTAGGCACCACCTAGTCCGTCCCGCCTGGGGACGTCCAGGTGAATTGGAGTGGGATGAGGCTGGCCAGTTCAGTTAACGGCCACTCGGCCGTTCACCCCGTAGGCGCTAGGGTGTTTATGGTGAACTGGGGTTGTGGATCTCCCTGACCGCCGGACTGCGGGGGTTCATCTCCGACTCCACCCCATCATGTGGTCGTTCGGGCCCCGCCTCTGCCCCAGTTCCTGTTTCAGTTTCTGGCGTCCCGCTTCGGCTCCTCCCAGAGCCCGGCTCTGCCCCGCATCCCGCCCCGCCGGGGATGGGTCCCTGTTGCTCAGGCCGGCCCTTCCGGGGCCCTGGAGGCTCCAGGACCTTTCGGTGACTGCCGGCGCACCGGGTGCAGCCGACCCTAGAATGAAGGGCGGCGAGGGGGACGCGGGCGAACAGGCCCCGCTGAACCCGGAGGTGGATAGCCCGGTGGGCTCGGCTACGTACCGGGAGTTCGTGCACCGCGGCTACCTGGACCTCATGGGGGCCAGCCAGCACTCCCTGCGGGCGCTCAGCTGGCGCCGCCTCTACCTCAGCCGGGCCAAGCTCAAAGCCTCCAGCCGTACGTCTGCGCTGCTGTCGGGCTTCGCCATGGTGAGGGGCTGGCAAGGGTCACTCGGAATGGGCGGAGCACGTGGGGGGCACGGGGCTAAAGTGAAGGGGTCCCGGAGGACAGAACGGAAGAGGATAGCTATTCTAGTAGAGGAAGGCACACAGTCCCAGGGAAGTGGGGGGAAAAAAGCCCTTGATGGAAGGGGGCTGTTGTAGGCACGACCCTAGTCCTATAAACGGAACTGTGGGAAAGATTAGACCCAAAAGTGTCATGGGAGAAGAGTAGACAGTTCAGGAGGGCAAACTGGTCAGGAAAAAAGCCTATTCAAGTCGAAGTGATTAGTTACTAAGTCCTTAAAGGCAAATCTGAGCCGAATGAGGGGATCTTAAAAACCGGGCTAGAAGAACAAGGAGGGGAAAAAATGCATGAAGTCACCCAACTGAAAAGGGCCCATCCTCAGGAAGACACCCCCTGCCTCTCAGAAGACACACAGTGCTAGAGTTGCCCAATAATAATGCCAGTGAGAAAGCTGCTGGGGAAGGAAACTGATCAAGAAGCTGATAAGTGAATCTGATAAACTGTAGGTGTGCAAGGATCTCAACTAACGGTTCCAGCAGTGGCCTGGGGAAGTGGGACTGAGGGACAGCCAAGGATGCAGTCAATAAATTTAAGTCCTGCCTCCCCCCTACTTATGACCAGCTGTATGACCCTGTTGCAGGCCTGTATGAAGTTGTGAGATCATAGAAGATGCAGTCTTTATAGTTTGCCAAGCTTTTGCTCAGGAGGAGCTGTGATTCTTGTTATGGGGAACCTTAGCTCTAGGTGTGTCAGAGCAAGATCTACATACCAGGGGGAGGTTCGGACCAATGTGATAATTGGATGCAGTGGAAACTGACAAGGGCACTCAGCAGGGGAAGGGTGTAGAAGGAAGTGGTTTTCTCCACTTGATCAAAGGAAGAAGGAAGCAGGCTGGAGCCAGGGACATCTTTTGGGAATGTGCTCTTGTGTAGGTAGACCTTGGAAGGAGCTAAGGTGGGGGTCATATACTAGGTAACTTGGGTTGGTCCCTGACTCTCTGCTGCAACCTTGGTATTTCCATGAAGAAAAATCTGTAACTCCAACAGTTATTCTTGGCTTGAGGGGTTCATATTCCACAGAACAGCACACAGTTCCTGATGAGGATGTCATCAGAGTCAGCTCCCCATCTCAGCACAAAAGGAATGGCACAGCCACCCCTGGACCTGCTTGAGAGAGGCCAGCTAGCTCTATGATCCAGTTCTAAGGGAACAATCCAACCTGCTGCAAGATTTGTAGGTTGCCAGGATGACAGTTTAAGGGCTAGGGCCTTCTCTGAGGATCAGGAAGTGAATGTGTAGGTTCTGGGGGCAGTCCTGGCTCCAGTCCTGGTAGGGGAGAAGCTGAGTCAGGCCCTGGGGGAAACCAGGGCTAAGTCTGGCTGGATCCCTGTTGGTGGAAAACACCTGCTGATATCTGCCATGGCCCAATTTCCCAAAATACTCAGCCTGATTTTCCTACCACAATTGCCTTCCTGCACCTTCCCCCCCCAAACAATCTGATGAATCCTCAAGAACCAGAAATTGGGGGGAGATTCCTGTTTTGTTTTGTTTTGTTTTTTGGTCTTTTTGAGACAGGGTCTCCCTGTAGCTCCAGCTGTCCTGGAACTCACTATGTAGACCAGATTGGCCTTGAACTCACAGAGATCCACCTGCCTCTGCCTCTGCCTCCCAAGTGCTGGGATTAAAGGCATGCGCCACCACCCCTGGCTTTTTTTTTTTTTTAATTTTTATTTTATGTGTATGCGTGTATTGCCTGCATGAAGGTAAGTGCACCTATGTTGTGCAATGCCCGCGGAGGTCAGAGGAGGCTGTCAGATCCTCTGGGACTAGAGTTACGGACAGTTGTTAGCGGCCATGTGGGTGCTGGGATTTGAACCTGGGTCCTTTGCAAGAAAAACCAGTGTTCTTAACTGCTGAGCCATCTCTCCAGCCCCGATTCCTGTTTTTTTGTATTTAGGCAAGGTCTCACTATCTAGCCCTTGCTGGCATAGAACTTGCTATATAGACCAGGCTTGGCTTCAAACTCAGAGATCCTCCTGCTTCTGCCTCCTAAATGCTGGGATTAAAGGCATGCATTACCATGTCTAGCTTGAAATCTAGATTCTTAAACCAAGGTGGCCTAGTTTAAATAATTTAGAAATTGAACTCAAAGGCTGTGGGTGTAGCTCAGTTGGCAGAGTGCTTACCTAGCATACAGGAAGCCCTGGGTTTGATCTCTAGCACCACATACACTGGGTATGGTGGTGCACACTTATAAACCCAGCACTTGAAAGGCAGAAATCAGGAATTCAAAGTTATCCTTATCCTTGGCTACACAGAAAGTTCAAGGCCTGCCTGGGCTGCATGAGACCCTATCTCAACAAATTCAGCTGTCACCACCTACCAGAGATGGTGCCTATGAAATATGTGCCACTATATAATCATTTTTAAAAAATATTTTATTTTACGTGTATGTGAGTGCATCCATGTCATGCAATGCCGCAGAGGTCAGAAGAGGGCTTAGGATTCCCCTGGAACTGGAGTTAATGACTGTTTGTAGCTGCCATGTGGATGTTGGGAATAAAACCCAGGTCCTCTGCAAGAGCAGTCAGTGCTCTTAACTGCTGAGCCATCTCTCTAACCCCTATATAATCATTGTTTACAGGTGAGAAAATGGTCTGCAATGTTAAGGCAACTGTTGCACAGCAAGTTAGTGGTAGGATTTGAACTTAAGTAGTCTAGAGTCCAAATTTATACATGCCTAGAACAGAGTCATTAACTCAAATGTTTGAAAAGGCCAGACTGGCTGGGTGGGGCCTTATGATGGAGAGAGACTGTGACCTCTCCTAAGTGAACAGCTATAATTCAGTTTTGATAGTGTCACATTTAAATGTGGGCCTGGTATGGCCAGATCTGCCGAGGGTTCAAGATAATTTAGAATGAAACTTTTTGAGGTTTTTGTTGTTTTTGAGACAGGGTCTCCCTGTAGCTCCAGCTGGCTTTGAACTCACAGAGATCTGCTTGCCTCTGCTTCCTGAGTGCTGGGATTAAAGGCGTACACCACCTTGTGTTTTAAGAGTTGTCAATTTAGGGGGTGGAGAGATGGCTCAGTGGTTAAGAGCACTGACTGCTCTTGCAGAGGACTTGGGTTCGATTCCCAGCACCCACATGGCAGCTATAAACCATCCTTAACTACAGTTCCAGGAGAATCTGAAGCCTGATTCTGATCTCCACAGCATTTCACGACACAGTGCACTCACATATATGTAGGCAATATACTGTACACATAAAATAAAAAAATAAAATTTTTTAAAAAAAGTTGGCAACTTGAGCTGGGCATGGTGACACACGCCTTTAATCCCAGCACTCGGGAGGCAGAGGCAGGCGGATCTCTGTGAGTCAAGGCCAGCCTGGTCTACATAGTGAGTTCCAGGACAGCTGGGGCTACAGGGAGACCCTGTCTCAAAAAGACCAAAAAAAAAAAAAAAAAAGTTGGCAACTTAATGTAAAGTGTAGCCTTGACCATTAGCATCAACTAGAATGGTACCTGACACTGTCCTCAGCACTTAATGTGTATTTCATTTCCCTTTCCCAACAAGCCTATTATCAATCCCCATTTTCCAGGTAAGAAAATGAGACACTTCTCAAGATTACACAGCTGGCCAATCTTAGCTACTCGGGACACTGAAGAAGATAGTAAATTTGAGGCCAATCTGGACTATACAGTGAACTTCTGTAGGAGGGAGAGGAGGGAGGAAGGGAGATAGAGCTAAGAATGAACTCAGGCAGCCTAGAGTTTTTTTGCTTGGTTGCTTTGGGTTTGTTTGTTTGTTTTCAGTCAGGGTCTCACTATGTAGCCCTGGCTTTCCTGGAACTATATGGACCAGGATGGTCTCAAACTCATGTGAAGGCATGTGCTACCACACCTGGCCCTTTTGGGTTCTTTTGAGATAGGATCTCCAACATGTAGCTTATGCTGCTCTAAACTTGAGGTGCTCCTGCTTCAGCATCCTTTGTGCTGGGCATGTATCACCTAAGGCATGTATCACCACCTTAGCCTGAGTATTGTCTTTGCTTTCTAATTTTGAACCTAGGACCTTATGAATGCTAGGTAAGGGCTCTACCACTGAGCTTCATCCCCAGCCTGGAAGCTGTGCTTTTTAACCCCTATGTTAATAACCAAGTAAAACTCAGAAACATATTTATTAACCAGCCTGCTTGATAGCTAGGTAAAGAAATCAAGGTCCAGGACACAACAGGAAACTCCCAGGACATGGTGGTTCATACCTGTAATCCCAGCACTTGGAAAGCTGAGGCAGGAGGATCACAAGCTTTAGGCCAGCCTGGGCCCAAATTCCAGACCAGCCTAAGCTATAAAGACCCCTTCTTTAAAATAGAAAAGCTAAGTATCTTCTTTCTGCCAGGTACTGTTCTAAATCTTAGGAATGTAGTAGTGATGTGCCCAAACAAAACAAAGCAAAAAACCCAACGACTTTATAGGGACTCAACCTATCCCCTCTTCTGCCCACAGGTGGCAATGGTGGAGGTACAGCTGGAGAGTGATCACGAATACCCACCAGGCCTGCTAGTGGCCTTTAGTGCCTGTACCACCGTGTTGGTAGCTGTGCACCTCTTTGCACTCATGGTCTCCACATGTCTGCTGCCCCACATTGAAGCCGTGAGCAACATCCACAACCTAAACTCTGTCCACCAGTCACCACACCAGCGACTCCATCGCTATGTGGAGCTGGCATGGGGCTTCTCCACTGCCTTGGGCACCTTTCTCTTCCTGGCTGAAGTTGTTCTTGTTGGTTGGGTCAAGTTTGTGCCCATTGGGGCTCCCATGGACACACGGGCCCCTGTATCCCAGGTGCCACCAGTAACCACCTCCCTTAGTCCAGCCTCCAAACTCCCACCATCCTCTGCTTCTGTAGCCCCATCACAGCAGCCTTCCAAGCCCTGCCCACCCCAGGAAGTTTGTGGTGGTGGTGCCCATGGGCCAGGTTGGCAGGCAGCTATGGCCTCCACAGCAATCATGGTACCTGTGGGACTTGTGTTTATGGCCTTTGCCCTACATTTCTACCGATCCTTGGTGGCCCACAAGACAGACCGCCACAAGCAGGAGCTTGAGGAACTGAGTCGCCTGCAGGGAGAGCTGCAAGCTGTGTGAGCCTGGCTTTATCCTGAAAGCACTGCCTCCCTACATCTGCAAGAGACCCCAGGGATCTACAGACCTCATTCCCTGCCCCAGGCTGGGGCCACTTCCTGTAGCCACTCAGGTAGAGACCAGAGTCCCACATTCCCAGAGATGTTCCCTATCAGTGTGTCCCAATGGGTTTTGTAAGCTCCATTCTGCTTGGCTGGAGGAATGGGAGGAAGTGGAACATCTAAGGATCCTGGGCTAGGTGAGAAGCAAGGAGGCCCAGGTGGGATCTTTGGTGCTGACCAGCTGCTTGCTCCTCTGTGGGTTGTGGCGGTCAGGTCACATGCCTGCACAGCTATCCCCAAAGGCAGTCAACCCTTGCTTCATTTACGTATAATCAATTTTATCATTGGCATCTTGAGGGAGATTTTACCTGTCATGATTTTGATGGGCTCCACATTCCCACTTTGGCTGCTGTTTGTACAACAGGCAGAGCTCAGAATATCTAGGAGCCACTCCCCACTTGGTGACCTGTCAGTGTGCCCGCTCCACTGCTCTAGGTGCATATGTATGTATCTTATCCGGTTCTCACTGTCCTTGGCTGAGCTGGGGGAAGAGGAGAGTCAGAAGACTTGGGGACTGTGCAGCTAGTGAGACTCCTTAGCAAGGGTTGGGTGAGGGGATTTTAAGGGAGAAAATTCAGCCCTTTGAATGCAGAGCTCTTCTGACACCAAACTTTTTGATGCACTTTGTTTTGTATAATAAATTGTGTTTCACATACGTTCCTGTGGCTGTGAATGGGATGAAGTGGAAGCCTTGTTGAGTAAGAGTGTTTGTTCCTAAGGGCCAGGTAGAGGGAAGTGTACCTGATGGGAAGTGAGTCCAGGTACACTGCTGACAAGGGTTGATAGCTTCTGAATGTGGTGAGTTATTCTAAAGCTAAGGCCTCTGAACTCTTGTTCCTAACTCTGGATCTCTACTTCTTCTATTGAGATTACATGGTTTCTCCAGTGACTACTACTTCCTAAAGGGATGGGGTTTTTGTTTGCTACTTTTTGAGACTGGGCCTCCCTGTAGCCCCACTTGCCTGGAATTCACTATTTAGACCAGGTTGGTCTCTAGCTCACAGAGATCCACCTGCTTTTTGCCTCCCGAGTGCTGGAACTAAAGTTTTCTGCCACCACACCCAGCTCTTAAGGGGTTGTTCTTAAGTTTTCTCATTTAGTCATCACAGCATCTCAAGAGACAAGGGTACCTTTTCCATTTCAGAGATAAAGCAGCTGAGGCCCAGGAAGGCTGTTCATCTTACCCACAGCCACAGCTAGTGGTGATACTGAACTTGGATTGCCTTTACCCTCACAGGAATCTCTGGAAAATGGAGTTGGTACTGGGGCAACTATGCCCATATAGACTTCTTTTCAGCCTCATTTACCTAATAATTTTAGAGTCCAAGTCCTGTTTTTGTGGTCAAGAACTTGGACAATTCCCTCTTATTACCTGTAATGGTAAAATTAAAATTTGCAAAACCAGGTTCCTAGACTTTTTCCTGCACTGTTCTGAGGTTTGCAGGAAGTCCTTTGTGAACAATTACCATCCATTCTTGGAAGAATAATCTGAAACTAAGGGAGGTCAATGGTTTTCCCAGGGTCACATAGTGAGGGACTATTGAAGAGAAGCCACTTAGGGCATCCTTAGCTCAGGCAGCAGGTCTGTGGCAAGTTCAAGTTTCTCCAGATACCTAAGTGCCTGCCCCATTCACTCTGAATGAAAAGGATGCTTAGCCTTGCAGCATCCTCAGCTTCAGGCTCCCAAGTGAGGCTTCAGTTGGGCTTGTTTCTGAGCTCAGGCAATGAGATCCTCTGAGCAGAGAGAGCCCTAGCCTAAGAACGCACTGTGTGGGGATGACTGGCTTACTGTCAGACCTTTAATTTTACAAGACCCAGTTAAGGGCCTTTAGGCCTTTCCTAGGTTTATTGAAACCCTCAGACAACATTCAGTCTTACCACTAATGGTAGACGGAGCATGGTACATCATTTTACACAATGCATCATTCTCTTATACATCAGTCTCCCCATCTATCAAATCGGCATCTTAAAATGGGCCCGAAGTCTGGGGCTGGAGAGATGGCTCAGCAGTTAAAAAGAGCACTGGGTGCTCTTGCAGAACGAGGATCTATTCCTAGCACCCGCAAGACTGCTAACAGCCCTCCATAACTGCAGTTCCAGGGGCTCCAAAGCCCTCTTCTGATCTCTGAAAGCACTGCACCACGGGGATGCACTTATACGCATAGCAGGCAATACACGCCTACACATAAACATTTTTTAAAAAATGGGCCCGGCCGGGCGTGGTGGTGCACGCCTTTAATCCGAGCACTCGGGAGGCAGAGGCAGGCAGATCTCTGTGAGTTCAAGACCAGCCTGGTCTACATAGTGAGTTCCAGGACAGCTGGGGCTACAGGGAGACCCTGTCTCAAAAAGAGAAAAAAAAAAATAAAAAAATAAAATGGCCTAAAGGAGAGGTAGCCCCGTTGGGAAAGTGCTTGCCTAGCATTCCGGAAGCCCTGGGTTAAATTCCCAGCACCCCATAAAACGGGTGTGGTGCAGCAAAACTATAGTCATCTCAGCACCCAGGAGCTAGTGGCAAAAGGATCAGTTCAAGGCCATCCTCTGCTACAGAGCAAGTTCGAGGCCACTGTCGCAAAAAACAACGGAGGTCCAAGTTGAATAACGGGAAGAAAACGATCACTTCATTATGTGTGTGGGGAGGCAAAGCGTCTGAGTCACCGGTCTTGGTCGTATTTTTCCACCTTCCAGTCAGCCCAGGTTTCAGGGGCTCTACAGGAAGCACCCCCAATACGCGGGGTTCCGCGAGCGTGACCACGCCCCTCTGCGCGCCTCTTAGCCACGCCCACAACCGGATCCGCAGATTCGTTACCCCGGCTCAGGATTGTTTGGAAGCCTTTCCTTGGCTGAAAATTCTCATCGGACTTTGAGAAGACTTTTGCGCTGTCACCATTTTGCCCTCCATCGAAGTGGGTTGCTCTTTGAATTGTGCTAGTAAGAAAAACCAAGGAAAAGCGGCCGACCTTGCCAACAGGGCTTGGCTAGCCGGGCGTCATTTTCTTGACTCCAAGGCAGGTGAAGGGAGGTGACGGATGAAGCCAAGAACGGTAGCGGAGCTGCACTGCAGCCCCTTAGACCTTTGAGCTGCGCAAAGAAGGGACAGAACGGGAGCAAAGGACCGCGCATCCTGTTCACTCATTTGCCCCGCCCGCTTCGCGAATCTGCGACTGTTTAACGCGCCACTCAAATCTCCCGAGTTCTGGCTGGCCTCCTCCCCTCGCCCCGCCCCCTTTTCCTCAGAGGCTTGTCGCAGCTTTCATCGCCGCCGATTCGTCACGAACCTCAGACCGCAGCAGCTGGATAGGGGTTGTGCGGCCCACTCTCCGGGGGATGCGGCCCATCTCCAAGCTCGCTAGACTGCAACTCCCTAGCCTTAAAGGGCGCCGGTCGAGGCAAGGCCGCTACCTTCGGCCCGGTGGATCGCTTGGCAGCGCCTGTGGCGAAAGTGCGAATGCAGACGCTGTGCCCACTGGGCCTCGTGCAGGTGGCGGTGGTGTTTGGTGCGCGCGCCGGGGAGGTGGTGGTGGGGGGGCGCCGCCGCCGCCACCGCTGCGGGGCCGGGTCTCGCGCTGCCACCGCCGCCGCCGCCTCACGCCGCTGAGGTGCTGCGCGCGGTGGGGGGAGGGGGAGCCGCTCGCCAAGAGCGGGTGAGTAGGGTCGTGGCGCGCGTGCGCGAAGACGGTGGTGGGGGGGCACAGAACGCGCCCGGGCGGGAGAGGGCAGCGGCGCGCGTTACCCTCATCCCCCCCCCCCCGCCCGGATTCAGGGTCTGAAGCTGGGTCTCAGGCTCGGTCTCGCGGTGTTTCCAACGCCCTGAAGAGGTGCCACCTCGGGTCCAGAGGATCGGGGCGCGGGGACGGGAGCGGCTGTGTGGGAGCGGGAGCCGGGCTTGGCCCGGGCCGCTGGCCGGTGAGGAGGCGGGAGGGGGCGGGGCCTGCCAGGGGACGGGGGAGGGGTCTTGCGTGGAGGCCAAGTGGGGCGCGCTAGGGAGAGCGGGAAGGTAAGGGGGCGCGAGATAGGCTTGGGCCCTGAGGGTAGAATTGGGGGGTGGACAGAGAATGGAGTGTTTAGTGAGCCAGGGTACTTGAGGCAAAATCTGGGGGTGCCTCAGGTCGTGCTGAGGTGTGGAAACTGGTGTGATGAGAGAACCTGGAATCTGGGCTAACCAATGAGGAGACAGCAGGGGAGTCAGGCCTGAGTCTTGGACCCTCATTGGTAATGCTCCTTTCCTGATAGTGTAAATGAGCAAAGATGGACCAGGAAGGTGGGGGAGATGGGCAGAAAGCCCCAAGCTTCCAGTGGCGGAACTACAAGCTCATCGTGGATCCTGCTTTGGACCCTGCCTTGCGCAGGCCTTCCCAAAAGGTGTACCGCTATGATGGAGTCCACTTCAGTGTCAGTGTGAGTGCCCCAAGGAGACCTCCAGACCTCCTTGACCTCCCATACCTCTAACTTGTTCTCTTGAAAATCAGCGAACTGTCTCAGCTCCTTCAAGCAAGGGTCTTCACGTGGGTTTCCTACAGCCATCGACCTCTCACCCTGAATTTTCATCTCTTCCTGCTTTCTTTACTAGGACTCAAAGTACACACCAGTCGAAGACCTCCAAGACCCCCGTTGCCATGTCAGATCCAAAAACAGAGACTTTTCCCTCCCAGTCCCTAAGTTTAAGGTAGGTGCCTGCAGGCCTCCTGGCATGTTGGCCTTTGGAGGGTGTTGTGGGTTCTGGCACCCTGTTCTTCAACATAGCCTAATAAAGTGTTCATTCCAGTGAAAGACTGATAGCCAGATCTAATCACTGCTGAGTCTGTGAGGCTGAGATGGTTTTTGACAGGAGACACTTGCATAGATGATGTGTCTCTAGAATGTCTGGGGTGACAGTGGTACCGGCTTCTCCACAGTGAGCTAGGGGTGGATTTTGCTGCCATCTTAATCATGGCATATTCTGATACAGCACAAAGCATGGCAGCGGGGTATCCTAGTCAGTCAGCAGTTAAGGGAGCTGACAAGGGAACTGCCTGCCTGGAGTCCTCTCTTCCTCACCGCCATCTTGTTTCTTAAGAGCTGTTCCATTTCTCAATCTAAGAAGGCTATCCATCAGGCCTTGGACTGAGCCTAGAAACTTGGCTGTCCTTGGTTTCCTTCTAATTCTTTGTTTTTATTTAATTTTTCCTTCACTAATTCTTTGAAGTAATTTGTGGGGTCCTTTTGCCTTTTACTTTTAAAAAATATTTTTATATTACTTTCATTATGTGTATATGTGTATGCCTGTGTTGTCAGGGTATGTGCATGTGTGGGAGTGCAGGTGGAGGCCAGAGGGGTCAGATCCTCCTGGAGCTGGAGTTACAGATGGTTGTGAGCCACCTGGCATAGGTGCTAGGAACTGAAGTCAGATCTCTGCAAGAGCAGTATGCCTTCTTAACTGCTAAGCCACTTCTCAAGCCCCTTCTTTTACTTTTTTTACTTCCTCTGGACAGACTCACACCTGCAGCTCTCTTACCTGACTGTTTACCTTCCAAATACCCATTTCTAGCCTATATCTATCCCAGACTCACTTAAAACAAATTATCTTTATTCCCTCAATCCCGTTCTCTCATTCATTTTTCTCTCTGATAAATAGCAACACCAGATACTCAGGTGCACAGGGTAGAAATCTCAGAGTTCTCTAGTAGCTCTTTCCTTTTTGTCTTCACTTTTCTATCTCCACTGCTGGTCCTCCATGAGAGCCTTACATCCATTGAGCCTGGTGTCCTTGCCCCTCCGCTTTCCTGTATTTTATTCTCTATCTTGGCTGTCACTTGTCTCTGATTCTCTTCTTCGCACTTTTATTTGCAAAGTCCTTATTGTGTGTGCCTGTGCACCATGTGTGCACCATGGCACACATGTAGGAATCAGACTACAACTTGTAAGAGTCAGTTCTTGCCTTCTACCATGGGGTCCAGGGATTGAAGTCAGGTTGTCAGACTTGGTGGCAGGTGCCCGTAACTGCTAAGCCATCTTGCTGGCCTGCCATGTCTATGCTGTGAGGCACTAGCACATGCGGTTATTGATCTGGTCAAGCCTTATCACTGCCTTGACACCACACCTTTCTTATTTCTAAAGTATACACTTTTCCATTTTTAGAAAATGCCAAGTTGTATAGTTCCATGTCTTGGAAGTCTTTGTTATTTTGGTGAACTTTGTGCATCCAAAAAGTCCGGTAAGGGGCTAGAGAGATGGCTCAGCAGTTAAGAACACTGGCTGTTCTTGCAGAAGACCTGGGTTTGAATCCCAGCACCCACTTGGCAGCTAACTACTGTGCATAACTCCAGTTCCAGGGACTCCAACAGCCTCTTCTGTCCTCTGCAGGCATTGCACAACACAGGTTCAGTTACCTACACGCAGGCAATACATGCATACACATAAAGTAAAAATAATAAATAAAATATTTTTAAAAAAAGTCCCGTAAGAACGAAGAATCTTTGTGACTCCTTCCCTCGTTTTGCTCTGTATAACAATAACAATATCCATTTCTGGTGACACTGTCATGGTTGCATTATGTACAACTGAATTATCTCCCCCCACCCCTTGGCTTTTTTAAAAAAATACTATTTTTATTTTTGTATGTGAATGTTTATCCTGTATGGATGTAAGTACACCTGTGTCATGCAATGCCCAAGGTGGTCAGAAGAGAGCGTCAGAACCCTTGGAACTGGAGTTCAGGATGGTTGTTAGCTGCCATGTGGGTGCTGGGAATCCAACCTTGGCCTGTTGCAAGAGCAGCCAGTGCTCTTAACCGCTGAGCCATCTCTCCAAACCTGCTTTTTGTGTATTTTTTGAGGCAAAATCTTCCTGTAGCTCAGCTGGCCTGGAACTCACTATGTAGACCAGACTGGCCTGTGAGATCTGCTTGCCCCTGCCTGCTGGGATTAAAGGTGTACATTACTATGCCTGGCCTTGTTTTTGTTTTTTGAGATAAGGTCTTCCTAGGAAGGTAGCCCAGGCTGGCTTTGATCCTAGGATCCTCCTGCCTTAGCCTCCCAAGTGTTAGAATAGAAATGTACTACCACCTTCAACACTGTCTTGTCTACTTTTCTGAATAGGAACTTGTTTCCCATTTTTGTGTTTCTAGTGCCAGGCCCATGGGAGTCAGTAGAAGCCAAACTAGGATTATTTCCTTCTGCTACTTCCTCCTGTGTGTGTTGATGCTTAAGTTTATGCATTTCTTTTCCTGATTTTTGTCATTTTGTAGTAAGAAGAATTCAGGGAGAGAGGTCAAGACTGATGTAGGCCTTATGACTTCCCCTTCCCTTGCCCAGGCTTCTGTGTTGATCTCATGGATTTCTCTAAAGTTTCCCGAATGGTAAGGAAGCTGTGCTCATTATAGAAACTCTAGACCAACCCCTGTTCGTTCCACAGCTGGATGAATTCTATATCGGCCAGATCCCACTGAAGGAAGTGACTTTTGCGAGGCTCAATGACAACGTGCGGGAAACATTCCTGAAGGATATGTGCCGAAAGTATGGTGAGGTGGAAGAGGTGGAGATCCTTCTCCACCCCCGTACTCGCAAGCACCTGGGACTCGCCCGTGTGCTTTTTACCAGTACTCGGGGTGCCAAGGAAACAGTCAAAAACCTCCACCTTACCTCCGTCATGGGCAACATCATCCATGCCCAGCTTGATATCAAAGGTGAGGACTCCCCTACCTGTTGCCCAAGGTTGGTCTTCAGCAGGGATTTGTGCATGCAAATGCCTGTTGGATTTGGGCAAATGATCAGGTTCATGATTCTTTACTGAAACTCTTGGTGCGAGTGGTGTTTGTGAACTTGGAATTGTTTAAATTTTAGAGAGGAATTATGGAACCTAGGATATTTTGTGTCACTGACAGCATGATTTGGAGCAGCACTCCATAGTCACACACAATTATATCCAATAAGAAACCGTATTTATGATGACACTTGAACTATAGTAAATCTAAATACTGAGTCTCAGTATTGGGTTTTCAAGAGGTATTTTTTATTGTGAAACTTTAGGTAATTTGTGCTTGCTTCAGTGGAGGGCCCGGAGTTAAAGGTCAGTGGGAGAGGATATGCCTAGTGTCCTCAAGACCCTCACAAACAGATTTGTGAAGATCAGTGAAACAGCTGGCACTGTGGCACTTGCCTGTAACCTGGGTACTTGGAGGCAGACGCAGGACTGTTGCAAGTTTGAGGCTAGCGTATCTATATAGAGCATTCCAAGCCAAGCAGGCTACAGATCCTGTCTCAAAAAAACAAAAAGAGCCGGTTGTTGTTGGTGCATGCCGGTAGGATATGCTGAAGAGGCAGATCATGAGTTCGAGGCCAGCCTAGGTTACACATTTTGCCAGGCGTGGCGACATACGCCTTTAATCCCAGCATTCAGGAGGCAGAGGCAGGCGGATCTCTGGGGGTTCGAGGCCAGCCTGGTCTCCATAGTGAATCCAGGCCAGCTGGGGCTAGAGGGAGACCCTGTCTCAAAAAAAAAACAGCAAAAAAAACCCAAAAAGGAATGTTGTATGTGGTGGCGCACACCTTTAATCTTAGCACTTGGGAGGCAGAGGCAAGCAGACCTTTGTGATATTGAAGCCAGCCTGATCTACGTAGTGAGTTCCAAGGCTACAGGGAGACCCTGACTTTGAAAGGGTAGGAGGGCACTGGGGAGATGACTCAGTAGATAGAGTACTTACTGTGCAAGCATGAGGACCTGAGTTCAAATCTCCACCCATGTGAAAACCAAGTATGGTCACGTGTTCCTGTAACCTGGATGTTGGGGGAGTGGAGACAAGCAGATCCAGGAGCTTGCTGGCTGGCCAGCCTAACTGAAAGACAAGCTTCAGTTTCAGTGAGAGACTTTGTCTCAAAAGAGTAAGACTGAGTACAGTAGATGCCCAGTGTCCCCCTTTGGTTCTGTGTCTGTGGACTTGGGCATCCCCCACACACACACGTAAATAAAACAAAAAGAAAGATAGATGAAGCAATCTGGAGCTGCTTTCAAGTAATTATAGGGAGAAATGGGAAGTAAAGGTTACAGTGCACCTAAAGAAGGCAGCTGTTAGTGTTTGCAGGAGGGATTGAAGATTAATACTCCAAAGCCAGACATTTAGATATTTGTATGTCATCTCATAGGATTTTTTTTTTTTTTTTTTT
>NW_008359996.1:878384-880058 GCF_000622305.1 Nannospalax galili | reverse complement strand
TCATGGATTCTGATCTTTACTTTCAGCACATAACCTGATAGGTGAAGTTGGTTATAAGTAAATGCAAAAGTTATGTCTTATGTAAATAGTGGGTTCTCCATATTTTTATTTATTATTCATTTGTTTTTTTTTTTAATGGTTTTGGGGGACAGCATCTCCCTATAGCCCCAGCTGGCCTGGAACTTGCTATGTAGACCAGACTGGCCTCTGTCTCACAGAGATCTGCCTGCCTCTGCCTCCTGAATGCTGGGATTAAACACATGTGCCATGATGCCCAGTCCTCCATCTTATTTAAAAAAAAATACAGCTTCTTTTTTAGCATGTAGAGCACATTCTAGTTTGTTATGAGATAGGTAAACTACAGAACTAAAATGACGTGGGCATTTGTTGGTCTTAGGTTTAATTTTTTTTTCTTTCTGTTTTTTTGTTTGTTTGTTTGTTTTTTGGTGGCGGTGGTGGTGGTTTTTTTGTTGTTTTTTTTTTTTTTTTTTTTTTTTTTTTTTGTTTTTGTTTGAGTGTCTTTGTTTGGGTTTTTTTTTTTTTTTTTTTTTTGGTTCTTTGAAACAGGGTTTCCGAGTAGCCCTCACTGACCTGGAACTTACTGTGGAGACCAGGCTGGCTTCGTTCTCACAGAGATCCATCTGTCTCTGCCTCCTAAGTGCTAGAATTAAAGGCGTGTGCCACCATGCTGGCTTTTGTTTTTAAATATTATGTCCCTCTGTGTTTTGATTTGTTTTTGTTTTATGTGTATGTCTTGTGTGTGTGCATGCACACATTTACACTATGGGCCCTTGTTGAGATTAGAGGACAGTTTGTGGGGGTCAGTTCACTCTTTCCATATAGTTCCCAGGGGTCAAACTCAGGTTGTCAGGCTTGGTAGCAGATGCCTTTATCCACTGAGCCTTCTCACTGCCACTGCCTTCTGGGATCTTTTAAGACATTGTGCAAATAAAGTAACACCATGGACTAGAGTTCATCCTCAGGCTGCTTTAACTTAAGGAGCATAGGATTTAGCATAGATGGGCTAGGTTTGAGTTCTAGTTCTAACTTTGTGTGGGCACTCTTCTTTAAGCCTTTATAGTAGGGTACTGATTTTACCTTTAATCATCCAGGGTAGCATATGTAGCAGTATGTTTATAAATTGTGAAGTGTTATGAAATACAGTCGTTGTTATTTGCTTTTTGGTCATAGTGGTGGTGCTAGGGATTGAACCCAGGGCCTCATGGCATGCTAAGTTAAGCATTCTACCAAGTAGCCATATTCCTAGCAAAAAGTTTTTTTACAGTTAAAAGGTA
The DNA here is from genome assembly GCF_000622305.1 of Nannospalax galili. Taxonomy (NCBI): domain Eukaryota; kingdom Metazoa; phylum Chordata; class Mammalia; order Rodentia; family Spalacidae; genus Nannospalax; species Nannospalax galili. The sequence continues at coordinate 878,763 of NW_008359996.1, read as the reverse complement.
GCAATAAGCCAAACCCTCTTTCAGAAATCTGAGAAAGAACGGGTCATGATGGTGTGTAGCTGTAACTCTAGTACTTGAGGATAGAGGCAATTGTATCAGGAATTCAAGGTTATTGTTAGAAAGTTTGAGGCTAGCCTGGGCTATATGAGACCCTGTCTTTTAAAAAAAAAAAAAAAAGGGAAGAGCCGGCCATTGTAGTGCATGCCTTTAATCTCAGCATTCAGAGGCAGAGGCAGGCAGATTGAGTTCAAGGCCAGCCTGGTCTACATAGCAAGTGCCAGGCCAGCTGGGGCCAGCCTGGTCTCCATAGTGAATCCAGGCCAGCTGGGGCTAGAGGGAAACCCTGTCTCAAAAAAAGACCGGAAAAAAAAAAAATCAA
>NW_008359996.1:795964-877820 GCF_000622305.1 Nannospalax galili | reverse complement strand
ATTGAGTTCAAGGCCAGCCTGGTCTACATAGCAAGTGCCAGGCCAGCTGGGGCTACAGGGAGACCCTGTCTTGAGAAGACAATGAGGGAGGGAGGGAGGGAGGGAACTGGGGCAGGGGGGAGGGAAGGAGGGAGGAAATTTTTTAGGAAGGAAAAATTTATTCAAAACAAAACAGGTAGAATGAGGTAGATATTCCCAAATATTGGATTGAGATAAAGTAGGAACACTGAAAACCTAAGAGTCCACAAAAGTGTGGAAACTGAGGCCTGAGGAAGAAACAGGACTGCCAAATCTGGAAGTTGTTTTCTTCTTCTGACTGCTGGTTCCGTTTCTCTCCCATCTAGGACAACAACGCATGAAGTACTATGAATTGATTGTCAATGGCTCCTACACCCCTCAGACTGTGCCCACCGGTGGCAAGGCCCTTAGTGAGAAGTTCCAAGGTTCTGGTACAGCCCCTGAGATGGTGAGAAGCTTGTGGGTGCCATAGTGTTAGGCTCATGGACAGTGCCTAGCCATCAGAAGCAGGAGTCGTTCCTGGGAAGGTCCTAGATGTCACTGTTAAATATAGGAAGAGCTGAGAAAAGATGCCTAGATGTTTTCAGAAAACAGGAACCAAGAGTCTTGGGTTAGGGCAGGACAAATTTCCAAATAATGCATGATCTCTTTTCTTTTTCCCTTGTCTCACTCTCCAGGCTGAAGCCCGCCGGCGCTCTTCCTCTGACACAGCTACGTACCCAGCAGGCACTGCTGTGGTGGGCACCCCTGGCAATGGCACTCCCTGCTCCCAAGATACAAATTTCTCCAGCAGTCGACAAGACACCCCATCTTCCTTTGGCCAGTTCACCCCTCAATCCTCCCAAGGAACCCCCTACACGTCTCGGGGTAGCACCCCCTACTCTCAGGACTCTGCCTACTCCAGCAGGTACAGCGTACACCCCATCTCTGGCCCTAGCCATCTGATTCCAGGAGCTGTGACTAGGAAGAAAGACCCCAGAGTCTCTGAGAAGGAGTTGGAAACCATTTGTTTTAGTCTATATTTGCTGCCATCAGGGACAGTAACTTGGAACCTAACCTTTAGTTGTTTTGGAGGCATGTAGAGAGGCTTTGAGTATGTGAAACAGTCAGGTTTGCTTGCATAGAGATGAGCCTAGCTAAAGCTTCCTTTTCTTCTCCAGCACCACTTCAACCTCCTTTAAACCCCGGCGGTCAGAGAACAGCTATCAAGATTCCTTTTCTCGCCGCCATTTCTCTGCATCTTCAGCTCCTACAACCACCTCTACTGCCATCTCAGCCACCACTGCAGCCACTGCTGCCTCCTCCTCTTCTTCATTGTCCTCATCTTCCTCATCGTCCTCTTCCTCAGCCACTCAATTTCGTGGTTCTGACTCCAGCTACCCAGCATATTATGAAAGCTGGAATCGATACCAGCGCCATACTTCCTACCCACCCCGCCGGGCAACTAGGGAGGATCCTCCTGGGGCCCCTTTTGCTGAAAATACAGCTGAGCGCTTCCCACCTTCCTATACCTCCTATTTGCCCCCTGAGCCCAACCGATCCACTGACCAAGACTACCGGCCTCCTGCCTCAGAGGCCCCACCTCCAGAGCCTCCAGAACCTGGTGGAGGTGGTGGGGCACCCAGCCCTGAGAGAGAAGAAACTCGGACTTCCCCCCGCCCAGCCTCACCTGCCCGTTCTGGCTCCCCAGCCCCAGAGACCACCAATGAGAGTGTACCCTTTGCTCAACATAGCAGCTTGGATTCCCGCATTGAAATGCTGCTGAAGGAACAGCGCTCCAAATTTTCTTTCCTGGCTTCTGACACGGAGGAAGAGGAGGAAGAGAACAACAGTGCCGGCCCTGTGGCTAGAGATGCAGGGATTGAGGTGCCTTCTGGATCAGGTCATGGGCCTTGTACACCCCCTCCAGCCCCAGCTAATTTTGAAGATGTAGCACCTGCAGGGAGTGGAGAACCAGGGGCTACCCAGGAGTCCCCAAAGGCCAACGGACAGAGCCAGGTGAGTCTGGGGCCAGCCATGGGCGCTCCCTGGGGCCTGGGAAGCAGGGTTATAGCCAGGGGAGAGGGAAGGTACCTACACAAGAAAACAAGTTTGAGAGAAAGCTCAGGGGACACTAGCAGGAGTTGTCTGTGACCCTCCTCTGCACCCCACAGGCTTCTCCATGTTCTTCCGGAGAGGACATGGAGATCTCCGATGATGACAGGGGTGGTTCACCCCCTCCAGCCCCAACGCCCCCCCAGCAGCCTCCTCCGCCACCACCACCACCTCCTCCCCCTCCCCCTCCCTACCTTGCTTCCCTTCCCCTTGGTTATCCTCCCCACCAACCTGCCTACCTCCTCCCACCACGCCCTGATGGGCCACCCCCACCTGAGTATCCCCCACCTCCTCCTCCACCCCCCCCCCACATATATGATTTTGTGAACTCCCTGGAACTTATGGATCGACTTGGGGCACAGTGGGGAGGGATGCCCATGTCCTTCCAGATGCAAACCCAGATGTTAACTCGGCTCCACCAGCTGCGACAGGGGAAGGGATTGACTGCTGCTTCAGCTGGCCCTCCAGGAGGGGCCTTTGGCGAGGCCTTCCTCCCTTTCCCACCCCCACAAGAGGCAGCCTATGGCTTGCCCTATGCTCTGTATACACAAGGGCAAGAAGGCCGTGGGGCATATTCCCGGGAGGCCTACCATCTGCCCTTGCCCATGGCAGCCGAGCCCCTGCCCTCCTCCTCAGTCTTGGGAGAAGAGGCCCGGCTACCTCATAGGGAGGAAACTGAGCTGGCAGAAGGCAAGGCCCTACCATCAGCAGGCACTGTGGGCCGTGTGCTGGCCACCCTAGTCCAAGAAATGAAGAGTATCATGCAGCGAGACCTCAACCGCAAGATGGTGGAGAATGTGGCCTTTGGAGCCTTTGACCAGTGGTGGGAGAGCAAGGAAGAAAAGGCCAAGGTGAGGTGGTCTAGTGCTAAGGAATGGGAGACTTGGTTCTTGTGTCGAAGGAGGCAGGCCTCTGACTTACCCAGGTTGCCCCATTCTAAACAGGGATAAGAGAATATCAAGTCAAGTAAAGAATAAGGCTGTGGGTACTGTGGGCTTGGGAGAGAGAGGCACAGCAAAAGGTAACAGTGTCAGAAGAGCTTTGTCCTGGCTCCACTGCCTTGCTTGCAGGAGATAAGACCCGTACGTGTTTCTGAGTTTGTCCTCAGTTCCACCAATTAAAAAAGCAGTAACTTTGCAGATTGGCTAAATGATCAGACTTGAGAAACATGCTATGAGGGACTGGTAGAGATGGTGTCAGTACTGTCCTGTCTTCCCGGGGCCTCCTGTTGCTTCTTGGGCAGGAGGGAACGCCTGGGGTCTGGATTCTGCAGCTCAGTCCCCTACTACCTACAGCCATTCCAGAATGCGGCCAAACAGCAAGCCAAGGAGGAGGATAAAGAGAAGATGAAGCTCAAAGAACCAGGCATGCTGTCCCTTGTTGACTGGGCCAAGAGTGGTGGTACCACAGGCATCGAGGCCTTTGCCTTTGGGTCAGGCCTGCGAGGGGCCCTGCGGTTGCCTTCATTCAAGGTATCCATGAATATGGTGGTGGCAAATGTTTCCTTGGGGAAATGGTGGTTAGAGATGGTGGAGGGAGTGGTGATAGTGGTTGAATTTTTTTTTTCTTCTCTCTCCTGTGATTGAGTTCTAAATGGGCCACATCTCTTCTGAATCTGTCAGGTCAAACGGAAAGAACCATCTGAAATTTCAGAGGCCAGTGAGGAAAAGAGGCCTCGGCCCTCCACTCCAGCTGAAGAAGATGAAGATGGTGAGTGGGAGGAAATCAGGCAGAAGAAGAAAGCAGTGATCTACTTCAAGTTTGATAGCAAGCAAGAGACAGGATGAAGGGGTCAGAGTGTCTTTGAGGGCAAGGCACCAAGTGGAGAGCTTGGTATAAGGCTAAAGTGAAAAAGGAATTCCGAGAGGCGTCAGATAGGCCTCTCGCTGGAATCAGAACTTCAAGGGCTCATCTACCCAAGTGCTTTTGTTCCACAACCTTCCTAGTTTGTTAGAGTCTGAGCTGTTGACAGCCTACAATGACTTGAAACTTCTTTGTTTGGTTTTTTTGTTTGTTTGTTTGTTTTGGAACAGGGTCTCCTTGTAGCCCCAGCTGGCCTGGAGCTCACTATATAGACCAGGGTGGCCTTGAACTCACAGAGATCCACCTGCCTCTGCCTCTTGAGTGCTGGGATTAAAAGCAACTTGAAATTTCTTTGATAAGTCTGCTTCCCTGAGAACCCTCTGACCTTAGTACTCTTTTGGGAGACCAGATATGATAAATTGGCTCCTTCTTTCATCCAGCTTAGAAAAAGAATGAAAGATAAAATGAGTGAGATGTATTTCAAACTGTAGCATGTTAGTGTGTTCCAGTTCTGTATCGAGTTTTGGCTTTTCCTGTCTGTAAATCTGGCCTGTCAGTAAAGTGGGCAAAAGTATGTATAAAACTCTGCACGTGGGGCAGGGGAGCAGTACCTTTTTGTTGGTAGAACTGCTCTGTCCTCCTGTTGCAGATCCTGAGCGAGAGAAGGAAAGTGGGGAGCCAGGGCGTCCAGGGACCAAGCCCCCAAAGCGAGATGAAGAACGAGGCAAGACCCAAGGCAAGCACCAGAAGTCCTTTGCTCTGGACAGTGAAGGGGAGGAGGCATCCCAGGAATCCTCCTCAGAGAAGGTAAGGGGCTCAGTGCCCAGTGTCTGTAAGAAGTCTTTTCTGAACTCCTTTTACCCTAACCAGCTTCTCACTGGGCTGGAGCCCAGGCAGCAATGATGTCTTATGGATATCACTTGTCCCTTTTCTGGTAGTCTCCATTTGTCCTTTTCTTTAAGGATGAGGAGGATGAAGAAGATGACGAAGATGAAGATGAAGAAGCTATGGATTCCTCCAAGAAGGAGGCAGAGGCATCAGATGGTAAGTGTAGACAGTTGAATAGAGTTCTGGTTTGGGGAGGAAGAGATTAGACCACCTGGTTTGTCTTTTCCTGAATTCATATAACCTTGCTACCTGGATTTCTGGTCACTCTTGCCCTTTCTAGTGACAGCTGTTTCAGTGACATTTTTTGGAATCCTGGCTCCCTTGGGAGCATTAACCCCATCACTTAGAATGCTCTCTCTGCTGAAACAATTCTCCGCTCTGGACAGCTTAGCAAAGTCTTTTCCTGTATCCTAGAGGTAAAGAGTATGCACTCCCTTCCTGCCCCTTGATGCTGCCAGACTGGACCCTTCCACCTTCATGGGGTTCCTTCCTTACTCCTGCCTTTACCAGACACTTCCATCTACCCATAGACCTGTTGGCTCCCATGTCTACTTGTGTTGTGGATTCATTGTTTAGTTGTCTTCTCCATTCAGAAATACTGTTGAAGGGCTGGAGAAATGTTTGTTAGTGAATAAGAGCACTGGCTACTCTTGCAGAGGACCTGGGTTTGGTTCCCAGCATGTGCATGGTGGCTAACAACTGCCCATAACTCCAGTTCGAGGGAGTCCAACATAATATATCCTTTTTTTCTTTTTCTTTCTTTTATTTTTTTTTTTGTAGCCCCAGCGGTCCTGGAACTTGCTATGTACACCAGGCTGGCCTTGAACTCACAGAGATCCACCTGCCTCTGCCTTCCAAGTGCTGGGGCTAAAGGTGTGTGCCACCATGCCCGGCTCCAACACATTCTTCTTACCTCTACAGGCATGTGGTACACACACATACCCTCAGACACAGACACAATTATTTTTTTTTAATGAGATATGTGTTGAACTCTTTCAGGCAGGTGCTGTTTTTAAGAATTTTAAGGCATAGCCTTGATCAAGACAGATGTGATTCCCTGCTGTGGAGAAGTTGAGGGAGACAGAGGCTTGATGAGTGAACAAGTCCTGCCATTTTGGACAGAGATTAGTCTTTGAGAGTCTGAGGAAGGTGAGATAGAGTGAGAGGTGCAGTAAAACAGAAGCCCCGAGGAAAGACCCACTACATAGTGTTTTCTGCATAGTGATCAAGGAGTACTTGAAGTACTGTAGAGTGGGGGCTGGAGATGGCAGCAGTGATAACCCGAGGCCCCGTCACTAAGGTGGGGGGCTAAGCTATCTGCTAAGAATGAGGACTGCTCATCCTGGGTGTCCTTTGGTTCCCTTCCATCAGTTGTATCATCTGCTTGCTTCTTGAATTTGTCTCCTTTGGGCCTGCTGCTGCTTTCTCATGTAGGTTCTTAACAGTCTTCCAGTCCTCCCATACCCCCAACTGAGGGTTCTCTAGCCTAGGCTGGCCTCAAACTCCATATGTAACCAAGGATGACTATGAATTTCTGATCCTTCTATCTTTGCCTAAGGCGTGTTCAAATTACAGGTAGGCATGTGCCACTGTGCCCAGTTTATGCAGTGCTGGCAGTCAAACCCGTGTTAGACGATCACTCTCCCAACTGACCTACACCCCAGCTCCCTGGCTGTAGAGTTGACTTATTTCTATCCCTCTTCCTCCACTACAGTCCATTTTCCAAACTGCTATTAGAATTATCTTTCCTAAAATGTACATTAACCTTCTTTCCACAAAGTCTTTCCTCGGCTCCTTATTTTCTGCAAAGTGACTCTATCCTGATACTGAATGCTGTTTGTATAATCTAGCATCTGCCCTTATGTTCTGTTCAGCTCTGTCTCACCATGCTACAGTCTCTCCCCAGCCACTACCACCTTCTAATCACCTTCTAATTTACTCAGTTATGGAATTCTTAAATTTATCCATCCCCCCCCCCCAAATTATAAGCATTTGCCAACAGGACAGAACTTCTTGGATTTCTTAGTGCTCTCCCCTGCTTTAGTGATCTATGCATACGGAGCACACAGTGCTTGGGGGCTATGCCGTGTTCCACGTGTATGGAGGTCAAAGGACAACTTGTGGGAGTCACTTATCTCCTTCTCCCATGTGGGTCCCAGGGATTGAACTCAGGTCATCAGGCTTGGCAGCAGGTGCCTGCTGAGTCATTTTTTTGGCCTCTAGTTTTATTTTTTGAGGCAGGGTCTCATGTAGCCCAGGCTGGCCTCCAATCCACTATGTAATCGATGACCTTGAATTTCTGATCCTTCCACTTCCACCTTCAGGAGGTGTTGGTTTTTCCAGGCATGTACCACCATAACTGTTCTTAGGGCTTTTTATTTTAATACATTTTATTATTGAGTATACAAAGTGGGTTTTAGCCGGATACACATCTTTAATCCCCTGTGTGTTCAAGGCCAGTTGGGGCTCCAGGGAGACCCTTTCTCAAGAAGATTAAAAGAGAAAGTAGGGGTTTCATTGTGACACTCATACATTTATGTCATTGTGCATTACTATTCGTTTGTCGTCCCCCCACCTTGCTAGTAGCCTTTCTTTCCCAAATGGGCCCTCCTTCTGCTTCCATGTCACATATGTGCGTTACTCTATTGTTCTTCCCTCTCTTTAGACATCTCTGCCCACCCCCACCTCACCCATGTCGGCTTTACTTTCTACTTTCAGCGCATGTAATGTTTACTCATTCCAGAATTCTTCCTCAGACTCAGTCTTTTATATTATCCTTATGGACCCTGTGCTGGTCTAAGTAAACTGCTTGCCAGTCTCCAGGTCTCTCCTTGTTTTGACCTTCCTGCTTAGTCTCCATTTCTGTGTGGTGGCGACTCCTTATCCTTCTTGATTTCAGCATCTCCTTCTTAGGGAGACCTTCCCTGACTTTTATCTTCCAAGCAGAATCCAGGGCTCCCATCACTGTGTTCTCCATTCCCTTATACTGGTGTTTGTCACCTGTGAATAGATATTTGCTCATCCGACTTCTTGACTGACATCTTGGACTTCCAGAATCTGGCCTAGAGCCTGACACCCAGAATATTTACTCAGTGAATGGTCCCTCAGCTTGACCAAGTGAGGGTCTTCTCGCCTCCCCTGACTGCTCCTTCTGGATTTCCAGGTGAGGATGAGGAAAGCGATTCGTCTTCCAAATGTTCTCTGTATGCTGACTCAGATGGTGAAAACGGTAGTACGTCGGACTCCGAGAGCAGCAGCTCCTCCACTTCCTCATCCTCCTCATCTTCCTCATCGTCATCCTCATCATCCTCTTCATCATCAGAATCCTCCTCTGAAGAAGAGGAGGAGCAGCCAGCAGCCATTCCCTCATCCTCACCACCCTACAGAGAAGTCCCAGAGCCCCTTCAAGCACCTGCAGAGAAGCCTGAGCCAGACAAGGCTGTAGGCTCCCCAGCCACACCCCTCCCTGAAAAGGAGACCTCTCCCGCAAGGCCTACAGGTAGGTGGCATGGGTCTACTGAAGGATCTCTGTGTGTGTCAGTGTCTGAGAGAATGGTGACCCTACATTACTTGCTTGAATTTGTGCAAGAGTGTGTAAACACAAAACCACAGTCTGTTGTCATTTCTTTTGGAGACACTTAAGCCTTAGCACTCAAACTACCATACTAAGCGATTTGCCAGGTGGACCTAAGTGTTTGGCTGCTGATAACATAAAACAGGGAGATCTCCTCCCAAGCAAATTAAGGAGAAAAACCCCAAATTTAAAGAACTTGTGCTAATTTTTCTTAAGCTTATAATGGTGTAGTATACATATTTCGGCAGTTATGTGTATGAGTGTATTGCTTGGATGTATATAAGTGCACCTGTGTCGTACAATGCCCACAGAGGTCAGAAGAGGGCATGAGATCCCCTGGAACTGGAGTTACAGCCAGTTGTTAGCCACCATGTGGGTTCTGGGAATCAGACCCTAGGCCTCTGCAAGAGCAGCCAGTGCTCTTAATCACTGAGCCATCTTTTCAGCCCTCAGTGGGCAAATATTAACACTAAATTGGAACTTAGTTCTCCCTTGCTTTCCTTTGAATATCTGTATGGTCCCTTGTTATTCTGTAGCATGTGGATATGATTTATCCTGCTGTGAGTATTGTTCATTCATGCAACAGAAGATTATTGAGCACTACCACTCAATAGCAGGTACAAGGATTCAATGGTATGTCTAGCAAGCACTGCTCTCACCCTCAGGATGCTTACAGTCTACAGGGAGAGACAGACCAGTTAAGCAATAAGTGCATGAGAAAGCCTCTATTTCAAACTGATAAATACCATGTAGGAAAAGTACAAGGAACTCAGAATCCTGAAGGCATCTGTAACCCTGGGAACATCTTGGGAACTGCTGAAGCACAGTTGGGCTGAAGTCTGAGTAAAGCTGACAAAAAGGCAGGAATTAGCAGATAGTAGGCTTTACCTGAGGCAAAGGACAGCAGGGTGGAAGACCTGGACGAAAGCTAATCTTATGGTAGGTAGAGAACTACAGGTGGTGGGTGGCCAAAACTGTAGGAATAGGTGAAGGCCAGTCCATGCCAGATGCAGAGGCCATCTTAGTAATTTGGTCTTTGTCTTGAGAGCAGTAGAAAGCCATGACTAGATTTGTGATTTGAAAAGATGCAGTACAGAGAGGAGTTGGAGAAGGACCAGTGATGCAGAGAGACTACTGAGTCTGTGAAGAGACGGGGGTGGAGGAAGGAGAGCAATGCAATAGCTAGACTAAGATAGGCTGTCCCTCTGTGGAATCAAGTAGGTTTTCACAACATACTTCAGAGACACATGCACTCCCATGGAGCTCTCCTATGGACATCACTAAGAAGCTATGATTCAAGAGACGGCTACAAGAAGACCTCGTGCTGATGCAGTGCTCTAGCCTAGACTTGAGGATGAGGAGTTGATCTCTCTTGATACTGCATTAGAAGGCCACTTAGAGGGTATCATTCTTCCATTCTGTGGGGTTGGAATGAGAGAGATGTGGAAGACGAGAGACAGGAGGTAGGATAGCATTCAGAGGGATGCAGGTAAAGTAAAAGTAAGGGCAGAGGGCTGGGGAGAGCCCAGGTAGCAAAGTGCTTGCCACAAAAGCTTGAGCACCTGAGTTTGATCTCCAGCACCCACATAAAAAGCTGGATATGGTGCCTTGGCACTTGTAATAACAGCATTGGGAGACAGCCCCAGGCCTGAATCCTAGCTCAAAAAATAAGTGGACAGTTCCATGTGTACAGAGAGAGAGAGAGAGAGAGAGAGAGAGAGAGAGAAGGGTGTGGACCAAAGAAGGTGGTTATGGTAAAGTACAGGGGGAGTGGAAGGTAGGGGTAAAGACATGTAATAGGTCACTTGGTAATGCTACTGACCAGGAAAGGAAATTCAGTAAAGTGACCCAGGATTAAGAAGGAAAGTGGCGAGTTGGAGTTGGGTTAGAATGCCTCTGGACCTCCAGGTAGAAATCTTGGCAGTTGGATTACAGATCTGATGCCCTGGGAATAACAGGCTGGAAACAAGGTAGATAGATGTGATGGGTGTCTGAGAGCAGTGAGAGCATAGATGTGATTCAAGCTCACTTGTACACTGTGAAGAACATGGGATGATAGAGAAGGAGCCAGAGGCTGAAAGCTCTGGAAGAGGTAGGTGGGCAGAGGGCACCAGAGGAGCCTGAAAGGAATGGGGACAAAACCAGAGAGGGTACACTTTGTATACCAAGCAAAGCACAGGTTTTAAAAGGTGTAAGTAAAGACCAGGTGTGGTGGCACACCACTTGGGAGGCAGGTGTGGGTGAATCTCTGTGAGATCCAGGCTAGATAGGTCCTGGTGGCACCCTGTCTTTAAAAAAAAAAAAAAGCAGGGTGGGTGGAGACTTGTTAACATTGTATGCCCGGCTGAGAGATTCCAAAGACAAAAGCTAGAACACCTTTAGGTCTGTCTTCTATTTGGTTTAGTCTTTTCCCCACCAGTCTTTTCCTCTGCTTCTCCATTCCAGCAGAGTATCCAAACCCCCCAGACTCCTATCTTAGACCTTCTCAAGAAAGGTTCTGGTGCTGCCACCTCGGGTCAGGTGGTTTCTTGGGTCTTAGTGGTTTCAGTTAATGATGGCCCTTACTGAGAAGGGCCTTATTCTTAAAGATCCAAGGACACTAGGAGACAGACTGATTCCCCAGAAAGAAGTAAGTGTTGTGTGGCTAAACAGGTGTCTCTAAAATTGAAAGTGATGGATAAATGAAGGAGCAGAGAGAAATTTGTCTGAAGAAGCTGTGTTGTGAGCAGTTTGTTCCTATAGCCACAGTGGACTTGGTTAGGGAGACCTGCCCCAATATGAGAAGAGGCTGGAGGGCCTTGGCCAAGTCCCTGGGGCTTTCCAAGTGTGGTTGCCACTGTCTGAGACTCCACATAATGCCTGGAGCCTAGGGCACAACAGGTCCAAGGGGTTCTCAAGTGAGGAGCATCACCTAAAGGCTATGGGCAATAGGCTGATCACTGCACAGGCAGACTGGGGCTGCCTGCCTTTTAGTTCTGAGATGTGGTAGAGCCAGATCTGAAACCTCTGAGTCCACAGGTACCCCATTGTGGGATGTGTTCTACTCTTGGTCTTGGAAAAGGACTTGAATTCCCAAGTTTCATGGGAGCCCTTCCTTCCCCAGGTTTCCCAGCTTGGGTGTGCATTAAAAAAATTTTACTTTTTTTAATTGTATGTGTATGAGTTTTGCTTCATATATTAAGTGCACCCATGTCATGCAGTGCCCCTGGGGGCCAGAAGAGGGCATTGGATCCCCTGGAACTAGAGTTAAGGCTGGTTGTTAATCACTGTGTGGGTGCTGGGAACTGAACCTGGGTCCTCTGCAAGAGCAACTAGTACTTAACCCCTGAGCCAGCTCTCCAACCCCTGGCTGTGCATTTGATTTTGTTGGTTGTCTCCTATTGGACTAAAGTCCCCTGAGGTCACTGGAAGTCTGTCTTCAAAGTAAGCTTTCCCCATACTTCATATGCATCAGGCTTAGTATGTGCTTGTTAACTGGATTAATGAGCAGGTGCAAAATCCCATCCTGTTCAGGGACGCCATGGGCATGAGGGAGGCAGGTAGTGTCCCCTGTGTACTCAGTTATGTGTGTATATCAGCTTGAGTGTGCCAGATGGAAGCTGATGGAGAGCAGGGCACAGCTTGATAAAGAGAGCCTGCCCCAGTATAGCTGAGCCCAGGTCTCCTGCCCATGATTCTGTCAGATGAGGTTGTCACTCTGGCCTTTCCCCATGTGCTTCCTTCCCCAGGTCCTACTGAGGAACCACCTCCCAGTGTACCACAGCCTCTCCCAGAGCCACCAGCTGGGCCTCCAACTTCTGCCCCCCGCACAGATGAGCGCCCCTCTTCCCCTATCCCCCTCCTGCCCCCGCCCAAGAAACGCCGGAAAACTGTCTCCTTCTCTGCTCTGGAGGAGGTGCCAGCTCCAGAGCCTCCTCCAGCTGCCCCACTGCAGGTCAAGGCTCCTGGCCCAGTCTCTCGAAAAGTCCCACGGGGTGTGGAGCGGACCATTCGTAACCTGCCCCTAGACCATGCATCTCTGGTCAAGAGTTGGCCTGAGGAGGTGGTCCGAGGGGGTCGGAGTCGGGCTGGAGGTCGAGTCCGATCCACTGAAGATGAAGAGGCTGAATCAGGGACAGAAGTGGACCTGGCAGTACTAGCTGATCTAGCCCTGACCCCAGCCAGACGTGGGTTGGCCACCCTACCCACTGGTGAGGACTCAGAGGCCACAGAGACCTCAGATGAAGCCGAGCGCCCAAGCCCTCTGCTTAGCCACATCCTCTTGGAGCACAACTATGCCCTGGCCATCAAGCCCCAACCTGCCATGCCAGCACCTCGCCCCTTGGAGCCAGCTCCTGCCCTTGCTGCACTCTTCAGCTCCCCAGCTGATGAAGTTTTGGAGGCCCCTGAGGTGGTGGTAGCCGAGGCAGAGGAGCCAAAGCAGCAGCTGCAGCAGCAGCAGCAGCAACCAGAGCAGGAGGGGGAAGAGGAGGAGGAAGAGGAAGAAGAGGAGTCTGAGTCTTCGGAGAGCAGCAGCAGCAGCAGCAGTGATGAGGAGGGGGCTGTCAGGAGGCGCAGCCTTCGTTCCCACACGCGACGCAGGCGGCCACCACTCCCACCCCCACCCCCACCGCCTCCTTCCTTTGAGCCTCGGAGTGAGTTTGAGCAGATGACCATCCTGTATGACATTTGGAACTCAGGCCTGGACTTGGAAGACATGAGCTACCTGCGGCTCACATATGAACGGCTGCTGCAGCAGACCAGTGGGGCTGACTGGCTTAATGACACCCACTGGGTCCATCACACAAATATCCTGAGCTGTAGATCAGCCTGTCTGCATCAAAGAGCAAGACACGGGGCTCGTGTGGGGGCAGCCTTCTATGGGGTCACAGGGCAAGGAATGTCATCCTTGGGTTGCTCCTAGGCCTACACTGGTCTCCTTTCTATCTGTCTCACTGTGCCTTGTTTAGCCTTAGGGTTTCCTAAAGACTGTGCGGCTGTCTTCCCTCTGCCTTGTGTCTCTTTTGGCAGAAAAGGTAGTCTGACAGGATGTGATGGCACATGCCTTTAAATCCCAGCACTGGCAGGTGGATCTCATGAGATCAAGGCCAGCCTTGTCTACAAGTGAGTTCCAGGCTAGCTGTGGCTATCTAGTGAGACCCTCTCTGAAAAAAAAAAAAAAAGGAAAGGTAGGCAGTGTTCTGACTTCTTGCATCTGTCTCCTGACACCAAGCATGCGCGTTAGCTTGAACCAGCCATGCTCTGGACTGGGGCTGGGGTGGAGAGGATTCATGGGTTCTGGGGGACTGACTAGTCCTGTTCTCTTCCTTAACACCCTGCACTCACCAACTTAAGCACTCCAAAGCGCAAGCGGCGGCCCCAAGATGGGCCCCGGGAGCATCAGACGGGCTCTGCACGAAGTGAAGGTTATTACCCCATCAGCAAGAAGGAAAAGGACAAGTACCTGGATGTGTGCCCTGTCTCAGCCCGACAACTGGAAGGCGTGGACACTCAGGTAGTGCCCCGAACCCTCACCTGCTACTTACTTCCATTCTTCCCAGCTACTCACCTCCCTGTCTTGGTCACAGGGAACTAACCGGGTGCTTTCTGAGCGACGGTCAGAGCAACGACGGCTACTGAGCGCCATCGGCACTTCAGCCATCATGGACAGTGATCTGCTAAAGCTAAACCAGCTCAAGGTCAGGAAGGGGGCCTGAAGGAGTGAGGAGGCCAGTGAAAAAACTAAAGGAGAGCTGCCCCTGATGGAGTCCTGTGGTCCTGGGGTAGAGGTGGGGTAGGTGGGAGGTCTGCAGGAACGGGAAGGAATTAGGTTGTGGAAAGCATCCAGCAGCGAGAACTACCTTGTCTCCCAGTTCCGGAAGAAGAAGCTCCGATTTGGCCGGAGCCGGATCCACGAGTGGGGTCTGTTTGCCATGGAACCCATTGCAGCTGATGAGATGGTGATAGAATACGTGGGCCAGAACATCCGCCAGGTGAGGTTCCATTCCCAGTACTAGGCCAGTTGCTGATCAAACAACTGGCTTCTCAAACAACATTGATCCTTTGGACAAAGCCTCATTAGCACCACTGCACCCAGCTCTTAAGACTTACCCAGTGAAACCAGGTGTTAGTGGTCAGTCAGTGAACACTGGACAGTACTGACAAAGAATGGTGTTTGATACTACATGAGACATTGGTTGTAGGAGTACTTGACAAGGGACCTAGGATCTCTTAGAGACAATGATGGTCACGCTGAGAGCTGAACGGTCATGATGATGACTCCTGGGGCAGAGCGGGATGGGTGTGAATCCTGTTCAGGATAGCATGTGCAAAGGCCCCAAAGCTGCATACTTTGAGGAAGACAAAGTCAACGTATCTGTTCAGAAAACATCAGTCAGGGCTAGTGATGGTGATGGAAGTGTGAGTGAAGTTGGGAACCATATGGGTTTCAAAGGCTATTCAGCTCTCTGGCTGCCCTGAAAAGAGAGCTAGTGTGGGCTAGTCTAGTAGGGCTTGTGGCAGGTCGAGGGCAAGGTATGGATGAGGTAGTGGCAGCAGAGGTGATAGGAGTTTGTTTAGCCTATGGCCTCAAAGTGGTTGAGAAGACCAGACAGTTATCTCAGGGCACCACCATTAGCCTCTAAGTGTGGTGGTACTGGAGAGATGGGAGCAGCAGGAGGAATGGAAGTGTGATCAAGATCTGTTCCAGTGCAGATGTGAGGTTTGGGGCCCCAGAGACATGGCTGCTATCCAGCAGCCTCACTAGGGTGGACTTTGGCTGGAGATGGAAACCTGGGAGGAGTCCCACTAACAGAGCTGATGGCTAGAACTTTGCAAAGGGTGAGGTCAGGCAGAGAGTGCAGAGGCTGTGTTGCCTATTTCTTGAGAATAGCTGCTCCTTGCTGAACAAGCCATGGTCCTAGCCCAGAGCCTGCCATCTGCTCTCACCAGCTGCCCAGTAGGTGCCTGTTAGGAATAGTCCTAGGAAAGATGGATAGGGTTCAGCTTATGATGTGTCCCACTGTCATTTCAGAAGCTACCCCCATCTCACATTGTACTGTAGGCTCCATTATGACCAGGCAGGCAGATGCTAAAGGAGCCAGTGCTGGTTTCCCCAGAATCCTCTTATGGGTGACTTAGAGTTAGGATGGTTGGGAGCACAGGTGGAACTACAGGCCCAAACCCAATCGGCATGACCTCAGGAGCTGGTCCATGCAGGGGCTGAGGTCTGTGACCTGCGCATCTCACCCTCCCTAGATGGTAGCTGACATGCGGGAGAAGCGCTATGTTCAAGAGGGCATTGGCAGCAGCTACCTTTTCCGGGTGGATCACGATACCATCATCGATGCCACCAAGTGTGGCAACCTAGCCAGGTTCATCAACCACTGCTGCACGGTGCGCTGAGGGTCGGGCCGGGGATCGGGTGGGCAGGAATGAGGTGGCATTGTGGCTTACACTGCTCCCTCCTGCAGCCCAACTGCTATGCCAAGGTGATCACCATCGAGTCTCAGAAGAAGATTGTCATCTACTCCAAGCAGCCCATCGGCGTGGATGAGGAGATCACCTACGACTATAAGTTCCCCCTGGAGGACAACAAAATCCCATGTCTCTGCGGCACCGAAAGCTGCCGTGGCTCCCTCAACTGAGGTGGGGCAGGACTCATGCCCTCACCCCTATTTATTCCCCTTGGTGCCCTGAGCTCCCAGCACCCCCAGCCTTAGTGGGCTCAGCAGGACCCACGTGCCCCTATCTCGATGGCATAGGGATCCTGAGCCCAGCAAGGGAGCTTCAGTCATTTCTGTCTCCCCCATCACCCTTGCCCACCCACCCCCTATTTTTTTTCTTTACGGAGAAGAAGCTGTAAATGTTTTGTAGCTGCCAGCAGCTGTTTCCTGTGGAAACCTGGGGTGCCGGCCTGTACAGATCTATTCTTGGGGGGTTGCATAGCCCTCTGCTTTGTGTTAATGGGGACTTCCCCGTCTGCCCTACGTGCACCCCTCCCCAGTTTAGGGGACCTCTAGGGGCAGTGGCCATGTTCTCCCCCTGGGGGGGGCCCTGGGCCCCCAGTCCTGGGGACTCTGTGCCTGGAACCCTGCCTCATCTGTCCCTGCCAGACCCTGTGGGTCACCCCTCCCACCTGGTATCCGGGAGCTCTGGTTCAACAGGCCAGGTTGGTGGGGGGCAGGCCCTTGTTGGGCTGGATTGTACATATGTTAATAGTGAAAACCCAACACCACATTTTTATAATTGTGATTAAACTTTATTGTACAAAAAATGCTTGGTCAGTGTCTTTGGGGAAGGGCAGGCTGGGATAGGGGGTTGAGGACACAGCAGGGGAGACAAGATGGAAAATGAATGGCCTGGTTTGGGGTGAGTAGAGGGGCTTTCAAGTAAGCCCAGACCTATAGACAGGACCGCTGCTTTGGACCCACCACCTAGCAGGCTGTGGAGCTGGCCCAAGATCTGCCTTCCCCTCCCTTCTCAGAGCCACAGCAGCAGCTGGGCCTCCAGCCTACTGGGAAACCCAGCAGGAGGGAAGAACTAAGGTCATGCAACAGTGATGTCACCCTGTCACCTCTATCCCATTGTCCCCAAATCCCTCAGCACCACCTGGGCAGGTTGTCTTATGTATCCTCCTCAGCCATGGAGAGTGGATTGGCCACCAGGGGGCACTCTGGAAAGAGCATTCCCTACCCCTGCCCCCACCCCCCACCCTCAGGGGTGGAGGCTAGGCTGCCCTCCTTCCTGGAATGGGCCTGGAGGGAGGAGGTGGAGCTAGCGGAAGGAAGGAAGCTTGTGTGCAGCTGGCCAGCCTGGTACACAACCTCTTGTGGCCAGTTTGGGCTCCCTGGGACTGTGGCTACAGGTAGGCAGAGATGATCCTGAGCCCCAGGTGGCCCTCTCTTAGTCTCAGCCCTTCCCACTTCCCTATACCCTTCCTATCCAACTCCCTGCTTCTTACCCTCCTTTATCACCCCCAGACCTTTCCCCACCTATCTCAAACCCTAACCCCTTCCCGAGTCCAGACTCTTTTCGTCCTAGTGACTCAGCAGTTGGCAGGGTCAGAGGGCAGGTAGCCTGATTGCCATAGCTGCAACTTGCAGGATCGACCACACCTCTCCCACTTTCCTGCTCCCATCCACTAGGCCCCTTCTAGGAATAACAGGTGGCTGGAGCACGTGGCATCAGGCAATTCTGGTGAGTTACATTCTCTTCCCACAGCTGGGCATGGCAGAATCCATACAGGCCCCAATGCTGGTATACCTGGTCACAGGTGGCTGTGGCTTCCTGGGGGAGCACATAGTGCGAATGCTGCTGGAGCAGGAGCCAAGGCTCCGGGAGTTGCGTGTCTTTGACCTGCACTTGAGTTCCTGGCTGGAGGAGCTGAAAACAGGTGACTGGAGTGGGCAATGGCATGAGGCGGGTATGGTGCCTCATCCCCTCCCAAACTGGGATGCCCCCCTCCTTGTGGAAAAAATGATTCTTGTTTCTGTGCTCCAGACCACACGATGGGATGAATGAGTCACTGAGAATGTGTGGCTCCCAACAGTACGGACCAAACCCAGCAGCAGCTGGCTCATGGCCCCTGCTCTAACACTCTCGGCCTCTCCACCAGGACCTGTGCAGGTGACTGCCATCCAAGGGGACGTGACTCAGGCCCATGAGGTGGCAGCGGCCATGGCTGGAACGCATGTGGTCATCCACACAGCTGGGCTGGTAGACGTGTTTGGGAGGGCCAGTCCCAAAACTATCCATGAAGTCAATGTGCAGGGTGAGGTGCTAGCTACCTGTTCTTATCCTATACTCCCTAGTCAATGGCCTGATCTTGTCTGTTTGTTCCCCACCCCCTTTTAATCTCGACCTTGTGATTTTTCCTGTGACAACTTACCCTGTCGATAGCCCTGCCCCTATGCCACTGCTTAGCCCTGCCCTTATGCCCCTGCTGTCCCTCCCTCTCCCAATGTGCAGTGGTTCTCCCTGAACCTTGGGTAGAAAGGAAAAAGATGCTGAAGGAAGAAGCCACAGCTTGCGCGCATCCCTTCCTCCCACAGGCACACAGAATGTGATTGAGGCCTGCGTGCAGACTGGAACTCAGTTCCTGGTCTACACGAGCAGCATGGAAGTTGTGGGGCCTAATATCAAAGGCCACCCCTTCTACAGGTGAGTTTAGCCCCACTTAATTTCAGAGCCTCTTTCCCCTCAGCACTGAGTCCTTCCTTTCCCTCCACCAGGGGCAATGAGGACACCCCGTATGAGATAGTACACAAGCATCCCTATCCTTGCAGCAAAGCCCGAGCTGAGCAGCTGGTTCTGGAAGCCAATGGAAGGAAGGTGAGATGCAAAAATGGGGCTTGGAGTCCTGAAGGCAAAGGCAGAATGTGACCCCCAGGCTTCTTTCATTCATCTCCAGCCCAAGGACCCGGGGTAGAGGGGTGTCCTGCAACACCTGCCTTTTGTGCCCAGGTCCGTGGCGGTCTGCCCCTGGTGACATGTGCCCTTCGTCCCACTGGCATCTATGGTGAAGGTCATCAGATCATGAGGGACTTCTATCGCCAGGGCCTGCGTCTCAGGGGTCGACTCTTTCGGGCCATTCCAGCTTCTGTGGAACATGGTCGGGTCTATGTGGGTAAGGACAGGGCTAGGCAAAGGGAGGCCAAGAGCAGGGTAGAAGGACCTGCTCTGGAGGTGGGCAGAATCACAGATGTGTGCCTGGTTCTACAGGGCTCAGGTAGACAATGATTACTGGGCATTTTCTGCATGGGTTGCAGAGGAGAGTATCCATGCAAGCTGAGAGAGCTGACATAAAAAGTATGTCACATTATTGAGACTGGTTCAAAAAAAGGGGGGCAGGGAGGGCTGAATGTAGTTTACATAGTGAGTTCCAGGCCAGCCAAGGCTACACAGTGAGACCTTGTGTCGAAACAGAAAACAAGCATGTCATAGGTCATAGGTTATGCAGAGGACTGCACCAATGGAGCAGCAGCTCCCCAGAGGATGGGGGGAAGAAAAGGGCAGCATCAACACAGGCCTGAGCAAAGCAGCTACAGGAGGGCCAGTGGCTGCAGGGGCTGAGGGAGAAGCAATATTGACCAGACTGTCATGAGATATGGGCAGCATCTGCATTAAGTCCAAATAGGGGGCAGCTGGTGCATGGGCCAGACCAAGGGCCCTCAGTGCATCTCCACCTCCCTCCCTACTGGTAGGCAACGTGGCCTGGATGCATGTGCTGGTGGCCCGAGAGCTGGAGCAGCGGGCAGGACTCATGGGTGGCCAAGTGTATTTCTGCTATGACAAGTCACCCTATAAGAGCTACGAGGACTTCAACATGGAGTTCCTGGGTCCCTGTGGACTTCGGCTGGTGGGTACCCGCCCACTGCTGCCCTACTGGCTGCTGGTACTGCTGGCTACCCTCAATGCCCTGCTGCAGTGGCTGCTGCGACCACTGCTGCTGTACACACCTCTGCTGAATCCCTACACGTTGGCTGTGGCCAATACCACCTTCACTGTCAGCACCAACAAGGCACAGCGCCATTTTGGCTATAAGCCTCTCTTCTCATGGGAGGAGAGCAGGGCCCGCACCATTCTCTGGGTGCAGTCCACGGAGGGTTCAGGCCAGTGATGGTAGACCCAGGGCTTGGAGGCCATTGTAGCACATCACCCAGGTCCTGCAGTCACAACCTAGATAGGGAGAGATGGCTGCCTTCTGGAGCTGGAGGCTCTAGTGCCCTCCACATTTTAAGTAGACAGGCCCTGCCCCTGGGCTGTGTTCTAGGGCAGGGTTTGGGGACAGAATCATCTTTTGGTCTCAACCTGGGCTTTCCATCTAGTTGGCAAGGAACTGATTCCTGAATAATCTCACTACCCCATCCTACTTCTGGCTTCTCAAGCAGGAAGTGGCAAAGATTCCAAGGGCTCATATTGGTCTGCTGAGGTCCAGGCACCATCTTCAGATCTGCCTCCCCCCACATCTCTGGCTTTCCATCAGGGGTTATAGTCCCATTATGTTCTTTAAAAAGTGTATCCCCTTTGGACGTTTATCTTTTAATTTGCTTTAAAGAAAGCTGAGGAAGTCGGTGCCTTTCTGTCTTGCCTCTTCACTCAAATTCAACTCCTGTGATACTGTTAGCTCTCTGCCTGAGGATGCCAGTCATGCTTACCTAGCCTGGATTAAAATCCTTGTCCGAGCCTGTGTCTACCTGTTGCCCCCTCCTCCCAAGAGTCTTCCCCCCACCACGGCGCCCATCCCACGTGGGGACAGAAGGAAGTGAGCACACAGCAAGCCCGCTGTTGGATTGGTTGCTATTTCTCCGTCCCGCAGGGCCCAACCTGGCCCAGGTTGGGTTTGGGGGCTCTGGGGACAGGACATGCAGGTCTGGGGCGGGGGTGGGCAGAATTTCCTGTATTTTATCCATTTGCAACTTGATCACCAATAGAGAGAAATAAGACTCTGAGGGCTAACAGGAGGGTGGCCAGGCTCTGGGCCCCCAGCCAGACCCCAGGAGTCCTGTCCCCTCTGGGGAGGGGAGGGAGAGTGCTCTAGAAACCAATGGAGAAAAGGAGAAGGGGACAGGGGCTCATGTCAGCAAACACAGCTACATCACATGACACGCCAGCGACACAGAAACACACCAACACACACAGCTACACAGCAGGGAAAAGGGTAGGTTGGGAGAAGGGAGCTAGGAGCCAACCATCTTGTCCTCTGTGGGGTGGGCTGGGGCAAGGTGAGTGCATAGAACACATCATGTGTACACGCTCAAGGCATGACAAGAGCGTGCACTGACCCACAGGCACATGAGATGGACACGCAGTGTGCTTCGTAAGAGGCAAGGAGAGGGAGAAGGGGGGAAGGGAAGCACTGAGCCCTGGCCGAACCTGGGACCACCAAGGGAACACTTGGCTTGATGGTTGTAGGTGTGTGGAGGGTGGACAGCACACGCTTGTCTGAGAACATGCAAAAGACACCAGCCCCTAGGCAACTCTTCAGGACACACATAGGGACAGCAGCCAACAAGCAAGTCCATCACGTGATGGATAGGTCTTGTAGAAAGCTGGGACACAGCACTCTCAGGAACTGCTCATCCACCTGAGGCTCAGAGGTGGGCTACCACTGGCTCAGGTGGTTCAAAGAGGCAGGAGCAGCATGCCAGCCACAGCCCTGCCATTCCTGTGAACACCATGGCAGGGGGCTGCTGGAAACACTTAGGTTAAAAGGGGGTGCTGGCTGGGCAGAAAGAAGAAGGGGACTGGAAGTTGGGGCCTGCCTGTTCTGTCATCTCCAAAGGAGCCTAGGATGGGAGCAGGAGGGCTCTGGGCAGACTCTAGGCAGACTCCTGTCCTGCAGAAGATTATTCTAGAAATGAGTAGGCAGGCTCCCTCCTCAGCACAGTTAACCTGGGCGCTTCATACATGTACAGAGACACACACACACACACACACACACACACACACGCCCAACATGGCATGGCAACCTCTGTTCTGCACACATACACCCCAGTCCTTCACTCAGAACACATTTATGCCCTACTCTAGGGCAAGACACATATATCTGTGTGTTCCAGCTACATGTTCATAGGCCATGGAGTTGGGGACTTCTAGCACTGCCCTTTATCCCATATACCTCTTGCTTGCCATCAAACAATCCACAAACTGCATAGTTCTCCACACAATGGGAAGACTTTTCTTCGCCACCAGAGAACAGGCCTCTTCTCACCCTCCATGTCACCCTTCTCTGGGAGTGGCCATGACTGATGTTTCAGCAGCACAAGTGTCTAGCGGACAGGTCCAAGGATAACCCACTCCAGTATGTTTGAAATCAAGGTTCCTAAACTCAATTTTCCTAAAGCAGAGACTGGAGGATCAGATAGGGCAATAAGGACAAACAATGGCTTCTCCTTTTTCTGAAGGGAGTTTGAGAGGCAGAAGTGGGCAATGCTCTAACTTTCCGTCTGTCTGGAGCAGCCCTTGACATCTTGCCTCATTACTTCCCTACAACAGTCCTTTCAGGAGACAGTCATGTGCAAATGGGTGTGGCATTTGAATGGGCACAATGCTGTATGTGTGAGTGCACCAGTGTGCATATGTGCACCTAGGTGTGGTTGCCTTCATGGAACTTCCTCACTGAAGTGTGCTAGCTGTCTCAGGCTCAGTACTGCCCTTGGGCCTAAACAGAGAGAGGTTAAGAATCTGGGCATGTGTCCACAGGGCTTGGAAAGTGGCTAGGTAGGATGTTCCACCTGTACAACGATGATGTAGCAGAACTGGGTGTGGTGGCGCACGCCTTTAATCTCAGCACTTGGGAGGCAGAGGCAGGCGGACCTCTGTGAGATGAGGCCAGCCTGGTCTACAAAGTGAGTTCCAGGCCAGCTGGGGCTACAGGGAGACTATGTCTCAAAAAGAAAAAAACAAAAATGTTGATGTAGCAGTGTGTAGAGCCACATCAGATGTTGGTCAGCTGCTCTGGGAAAGGGGGAAGGAGCAACTGATCCTGAAGAAACAAACCTGGATGGGGTACATGTCCTTAAAGATGTGTGTGTGTGTGTGTGTGTGTGTGTGTGTGTTACACAGGGGCAGAAACACTATGTAGAAAGTCCTATGGATGCATACATGTCCTACTCCAGGTAACTTAGAAACACAGGTATCTGTGATGTGCCCACCCAAAACTTGTGTCTGGTCCACAGAGAAGAGGCTGTCTGAAGAGAAAACACACACACACACACACAGTCTCCGGGGCATGATGCAGCCCCTGGGAGTAACTGAGCCGGGAGAGTTTGTTCTACAATGTATGGGATATGCGCCAATGTCTGGTTTGTTCTACAATGTATGGGATATGCGCCAATGTCTGGGCCTCTCTGGACCCTCTGAGGATGCACTGCTCATCCACCTCCTGCCCTGTTTGTAGCAGATGGGAGGAGGTGGCAGTGGAGGAACTGCTTTTGCATTAGGTTCACACACTCATAAAATAATTCCATGGACACACACACCACACCTATTCACAGAAGACAGGTTGGGGCATGGTAGGTTGCCATGTTATACTTGACCACAGTCTACACAGCAACCCAGGTGGAGAGGGAAGCTCAGACCACACAGAATGGAGGTGGTGGCAAGAAAGAATCAGGGTATCTACATACATCTACACAAGTACACACACACTGGGGTGTCCACACATCTTGAGCATGTCCTGGCGGCATGCATGTTGGTGTGCATGTGTGATCACGCCTGCTGCTATCTACGTGCAGCGAGGTGGGGGGGGGTCCAAGGCAGGGTGAGGGCCAGGGACTCCAGGGTCTGCTGTGAGGGTGAAGGGAGGTAGGGCTGCCTGGGTCTGTTTGGGGGGTGAGCTTGGAGCAGGGGATAGAGTAAAAGGGTGGTGGGGGTATTGCTCCCGATGTGTGGGAAGGGTTCTGGGAGAGAGAAGGGTGGGAGGCCCTACAAGCCCAGTGTCCCCCCAATGGATGACGCCAAGACCACCCCCAGCACCACACAGCAAATGATGATCATGATTTTCTTCTGCAGGTAGAAAGGTGTGTGTGTGTGTGTGTGTGTGTGTGTGTGTGTGTGTGAGAGAGAGAGAGAGAGAGAGAGAGAGAGAGAGAGAGAGAGAGAACAAGACAGATGAGGGGAGAGTTTGGGGTGTGAGACATGAGGAAAAAGAGGGGAGAGAAAACAGAAACAGGAAGAGGTCAGAGTCAGAGATAAGGCCTCTCACCCATTTTGTAACTGCCTCACCCACCCGCTGATCTCTTAGCCCCGTGCCCCAACAGGCACCCTCCCTGGCTTACCCTACGAGCCTTGCTCTGATATTTCACAGCTTTCTTGGTGTCGGACACAGCTCGCTCCACATAGTCCACGGAATGCTCCACATTGTATTCGATGCGGTCGATCATCTCACCCTGCAAACAAGGAGGTGTGCAGAGGGACGAATGGGGGCTGGGTAGGAAGCAGCAGATTTGGGGCCTAGAGAAGGCTCCCATAGCAACATGGCAAGGCCTGTACCTGGCTCTCCACAAGCATGGCCATGTCCACAAACATGTCATGCAGCTCACGGATGCTGGTTTCCAGTTTGATGATTTCGTTGTGCCTGGTCTCGATCTCGTTTAGTGCCTGCTTTGTCATCTGAGAGTCCATTTTGATCTGGGGCGATGGAAGGAGGAAAGGGCTGTTATCACTCTTTTCCCATGTAAGAGTTTCAGCTAAGCAGCCAGAGGGGTTGGGTTCAAATCCAGTTATTTACTGGCTGCAACCTTAGGCAAATTATTTACCCTCTTTGGACCTTGGTGTCCCCACCTAGAAAATGTGGAACATACCAGTGCCCACCTCAAAAGATTGTTGTGAAATTGAATGAGTTAGTGTGTGTAGCTTTGATTGAACTGAACAGTTCCTGGCACACTATAAGCACTAAAGAGAAGTTCGTCAAATTATAAGAAATACAATTTAGCTGGGCGGGCATGGTGGGGCAGGCCTTTAATCCCAGCACTGGGGAGGCAGAGGCAGGCATATCTCTGTGAGTTCAAGGCCAGGTGGGGCTACAGAGAGAGCCCCTGTCTCAAAAAGACCCAAAAAAAAAAAAAAAAAAAAAAAAAGAAAAAAAAAAGAAAAAGAAATGCAACTTATATGGAGCCCACCACCTTGGCCCAGAACTTCCTGTAGTTCACAAAATACTACTCGTATAGTACCCGGGGAAGAGAGATGGTCAAAGGCAGACAGAGTGATGGAGGAGACACAGCAGGTGGGAAAGTGGCAAGCAAACAGGGAGGCTCAGATGAGAAGGCAGTGTATCCACAAGTTGCCTGGAGCCTGCATGAGATGAGGCAAAATGCACAATGGTCCTCAAGAGGCAGAAGGAGAGATTCCCTCCAACTCACAGTTACAACCTCCCCTGCCAACTCCTGACATGGGCGTTGGCCTCCTACTTAGTTTAGACCTAGGCATCTAGCCTCTCTCTCTTTTTTTTTTTTTTTTTTTTTTTTTTTTGTCTTTTTGAGACAGGGTCTTCCTTCCTTCCCCAGCTGTCCAGGAACTATGTAGACCAGGTTGGCTTTAAACTCACGGAGATCCACCTGCCTCTGCCTCCCAAGTGCTGGGACTAAAGTCATGCGTCACCATGCCCAGCTTCACATCTAGCCTTTCCAAGGTACACTAGGATTCCCTGCTACTCCAGGCCACATACCCTTATTTTCGAAGTAAGGCTCAGGCTCCCTCCCTGCCTGTGTCCTGCTCATAAGGACCAAGATCCTTCAGTGGCTCAGCAAGTGATTTCCCCTCTCCCTGTGTTTGGACTGTTCTCTCTCCCCATCTTCTCACACCTAAAAGCTCCTTCTCCCTCTCTTTCTGACTCTCTGTCTCTTTGTCTTTCCCTCTTAGATTTAAAAAAAAATATGTATCGGGTATGGTGGTGCATGCCTTTAATCTCAGCAATTTGAGAGGCAGAGGCAGGTGAATCTCTGTGAGTTCAAGGTTAGCCTGGTCTACATATTGAGTTCTAGGCCATCTAGTGCTACAGAGTAAAAAACCTGTCTCAAAAACTAACAAAAAATTATGTGTATATGTGTGGGGGTTAGGGTTAGGCTAGGTTATATGCATGTGACTACAGGCGCCCACAGTAGCCAAAGGTATTAGATCCCTGTGGTGGCTTCAGATACAGGCAGTTGTGAGCCACCTGATGTGGGGCCTGGGAACCGAACTTGGGTCTGCTGGAAGAGCAGGATTCACTCTTAACCACTGAGCCATCTCTCTAGCTTAAGCTCGTTTCTTAAGGTGCATCTCAATGACCATTCCTTCAGGAAGTCTTCCTTGACGCCAGTGCTAATAAACCTTCAACCAACACCCAGGGCCTATCTGCAGTTTCCACAGCCCTCAGTCAGCAGATTGTCTCCACTGCCACAGTGGAGAGCCTGTGGGTGGAGGTCAGAGAGTAGCCACCTTGGAATCAACCACCCTCACACAGGAAGACAGGTGGCCTACGCAGAGCTGTACTTGAGGGTGTCTAGCTGGATCACAATCAATCTGCCTAATATTAATTCCACAAAAATCAATTATTCAAACAGTTCTTTGCTGAAAGCTGTTAGACAATTACAGCTCACATTTTACCTGGTCTGCACCCATTTTTCAGAGCCATCTGATCACAGAGGCAGAACTGGAGACAGGACTTGGCAGACCAGGGCAAAAGTCCACAAGGAGAAAGGAGAACTTGGGTTTGGGGAAGGCCCGTCCACTCATACATGACAGGGCAGGGTGGTGTCTGAAATTAAAATTTGTTTTTTTAAAAAAAGTTTCCAAAAATGAGTCATGGAGAATGACATGCTTCAGGCAGGACGCTGGCAATGGGTCTTGTGAGGAGCTTTGTGTGGCTCTTGGGAGGGGAGTCTGGGGTAGACCTTGGTAATGACTCAGGAATGCAACTGTAGAGTCAAATCCTTAGCAGATTATGTCACCTGCTGGCCCAGTTTTCCTTGGCTGTGAAATGGGCTCCCTCATGAGATTGTAGGGA
Organism: Nannospalax galili; assembly: GCF_000622305.1. Lineage (NCBI taxonomy): Eukaryota > Metazoa > Chordata > Mammalia > Rodentia > Spalacidae > Nannospalax > Nannospalax galili. Next base: position 850,974 of record NW_008359996.1, on the reverse strand, counting down.
GAATTAAGTGAGTTGTTAGCTAAGTAGGTGAGATGTTAAAGGGGCCATGGTAGTACATGCCTGTAATTCCAGCTGAGGCAGGAGGACTGTGAATTTGAGATAAACCTGGGCCACAGAGGGAGATCATGTCTCAAAAACAAAAACAGAAGCCCCTTGCACAACGTGCTTAGACCATCTGGAACACCACTACTGGCCATTTTGATAGCAGCCCTCTCCCCATGAAATCTCCCAGTGTCTGGTCCAGGCTGTCCACTGCTTGTGATTCCAGGCTGGACTCAGGAACACCTGAATTTGGGAGGAGAGGCAAATGCTTCCCCCACAGATCCCGCCCCGACCCGGGGGCTCACATCATCCGTGAAGATGGCCAGCTTCCCGCTCTCCAGCATATCTTCCAATTCTTCATTGGTCGTAGTTCTGCCGGCTGTGGGGAAAAAGGGCTCCTTGCTCAAGGAGAGGACCTGAGGCGACGGGTTGGGAGAGCAGGAACCCGGGACCCACCCTCCCACTAGCCTCTGGCCAAGTGGCCCCTCAAGAGAGGAACGGGCTGGGAAGAGGTTTGACAGGCCGGGGAGTTAGGGGCACACGCACTGATCTCTAGCTGCCGCTGGATCCGGTCCTTGCAGCGGTCCCGATACTTGGACTGAGTTGCATTATACTCGGTCATTACTTCCACAAACTTCCGCGAGAGAGTGGAGTGCTGGGGAATGGGTGGGGGAGAGAAACACCAGGGAATCAGGGACAGAGACTAGGTGCATGGTGCCGTCCCAGCGCCACCCAAATTCAAAGTCCTACTCCCACGCGCAACACCATCCTCCGCCCATACCCGCAGGCAACCCAAGAGCTGGCGGGGCTCCGCCCTCCGCCCCAGCCCCGCCTAAAACCCCGCCCGCGCGTGGGCTCTCAGGCGCACCCGCTCTAGCCCCGCCTTCTTCCCGTGCGCGGGTAATTGCAGCTGCAGCCTACCTGAGTCTTGCGGATGCGCAGGTCCGCGGAGGAACGGTTCAGCCCCTCTTCCTGCTCAATGCTTTGCTCGATAGCTGTGGGAGACAGGGCGCAGTGACAGGCTGGACACCTGGAGTCCGGGGGCGGGGAGCCGGGGTCTGGGGCTCAGGAAGGGTTGACACCCAGGGGTAGGTCAAGGCCTGAGAGCGATGCCCTGCTCACTGAGAGGACTGGCAGTAGAGCTAGGCTGAGGTATACCTGCAGGCCAAGTACACAATCAGCTGTCTGAAGGGCTTCCCTAAGGCAAGCAAGGGAAAAGACGAGGCTCAAAAGGTCACCAGACAGAAGGGGCTGTTTGCGCTGGTGGAGGGGTCTTGGAAAATGCGACCAACCTAAACTCATGAGGGAATGGCCAGTCCACTACAAAGGGCCCTTTTGAACCCATTGACACGATTTTGTTTGTAGACGGTGTTGTCACACTGCCTCCTGCCTCAGCCTTCTGAGTTGCTGGGACTACAGACAAGCACCAGGGCACCCTGCTACCTTGTGACTTTCTTTGTTTTTCTACCGTGTGACTTTTTTTGGTGGCCACCCTTTCCTTGCAGAGTTCTACAGCTTATGGATGGATGTTCTAACAGAGAAAACTTAACTCTCCTCCTGCCCTGCCTGTCCTGGCACAGACCAACCAGGATTCCTGTTTCTGAACTGTGTACTCCCGACAGCATCATTCAGTCTCTAAGAAAGAGCTTGCAGTGACAGCCACTTCATGATGACGGGAAAGTGCATTGCAGATGATTCCAGGCCTGTTCAATCTTTGACCAGCCTCTGGGCCAGTCTGGAGTGTACCACTTCCCTGTGGCACCCCAAGACTCCTGTGCAAGGAAAAGCAGGCACAGTAACTGAGTGACATTCACTGGTCTAGACACTGGGAGAAGCACAGGGACACAAGATCAGGAATACAGGAATCTGCTGGCCCTGCTGGGTCCTACCGTCAGACCTGGAGCTAGGGCCAAGTCTGGATGGAGCAGTCTTTTACTACATTATACTGACTTTCTACAACAACCCTGGGGGCATAATGATAACAGCGGATATTTCACTCTAGAAACTGGGGTTCAAATGGGTGAAACCCAAGGTCACCTTCACGCCACCAACTGGAAGATGGTAGGAAAATAGGGATTTTTTTTCCAGAGGCCACTTTCCCTGTCTTCTTTCTGGATCTATTTTTTAAAATATTTTATTATTTTTATGTGTATGTGTGTATTGCCTGCATGTAGGTTAAGTGCATCCGTGTTGTGCAATGCCCGAGGGGGTCAGAAGAGGCTGTCGGGATCCCCTGGAACTGGAGTTACAGACAGTTGTTAACTGCCATGTGGGTGCTGGGATTCAAACCCGGGACTTCTGCAAGAACAGCCAGTGTTCTTAACTGCTGAGCCATCTCTCCAGCCCTGGATCTATTCTTTTAAAAAATATATTTTGTTTAGCTGGGCGTGGTGGCGCACACCTTGAATCCCAGCACTTAGGAGACAGAGGCAGGCGGATCTCTGTGAGTTCAAGGCCAGCCTGGTCTCCATAGTGAGTTCCAGGACAGCTGGGGCTACAGGGAGACCCTGTCTCAAAAAGACCCCAAAATTTTTTTATTCATTATTTTTTATTTTATGTGTATGAATGTATTGCCTGAAGATGTATGTAAGTACACCTGTGTCATGCAATACCCGCAGAGGTCAGAAGAGGGTGTCAGATTCCCCTGGAACTGGCGTTACAGACAGTTGTTAGCCGCTATGTGGGTGCTATGAGTCAAACCTGGGTCCTCTGCAAGAGCCGCCAGTGCCCTTAACCCCTGAGTAATCTCTCTAGCCGTGACTGGACCTATTCTTGACCCCCAAACCACAGAGATTTCCTTACAGTCTTCTAGAAAGTGTTCCAGTTGGGACTAGATGGACCCAGAGAAACCACTGAGTCCTAAGCTTATAATTCTCCTGCCTCAGCCTCCTGAGTACTGAAATTACGGGTACATACCACCATGTCTGGCTACAATTTGACTTTTTTGTCTTTTTGAGACAGGGTCTCCCTGTAGCCCCACCTGTAGACCAGGCTGGCCTTGAACTCACAAAGATCCACCTGCCTCTGCCTCCCAAGTGCTGGGATTAAAGGTGTGTACCACCATGCCTGGCCTTGACAATTTGACTTTTATGTTTTTGTTTTTATTTGTTTTGAGACAGGGTCTCCCTGTAAGCCCAGCTGGCCTGGAACTTACTATGTAGACCAGGCTAGCCACAATCTCACAGAGATCTTCCCACCTCTTCCTCCCAAGTGCTGTGATTAAAGGTGTATACCACCATGCCTGGCTGTAACATCTATGACATATAGATTTATTTATGTTTTTGTGTGTGTCTGAATGTCTTTCACATGTGTGCAGGTGTCCAAGGAGAGCAGAAGAGGGTGTTGGACCCCTTCAACTAGAGTTACCGGCAGTTATGAGCCACTAGATATAGGTGCTAGGAACTGAATCCTAGTCCTCTGCAAGAGCAGGTGTTCTGAACTGCTGCTGGGTCATCTCTCCAGTCCCACGTTTTACATTTTGAGGTTCTTTCCTTTTGGGGGACAGGGTCTCATTATGTAGCTCCTGCTGACCTGGAACTTGCTATGCAGACCAGGCTGGCCTTGATCTCATAGGGATCCACTTGCCTCTACCTCCCAAATGCTGAATTAAAGGTGTGTGCCACTACACCCGACTTGAGGTTCTTTTTATGACTTCATATGGAGAAAAATATTTTGTTGTCAAACAAAAGAGCTGGAGAGATGGCTCAGGGGTTAAGAGCACATAGCTCACATCCATGTGTAACTCCAACTCCAAGGGATCAACACCCTCTTCTAGCCTCCATGGGGGCACCCCCACATATATGCACTGACACACACACACACACACACACACACATATACATATAATTTTAAAATAAGAAATAGGGACTGGAGAGATGGCTCAGTGGTTAAGAGCACTGACTATTCTTGCAGAAGACCCAGATTCAAATCCCAGCACCTACATGGTGGCTAACAACTATCTGTAAATTCAATTCCAGGGGACTGGACAACCTCTTTTGACCTCCGCAGGCATTGCACAACATGAGTGCACTTACATCCATACAGGCAATAAATTCATACACATAAAAAATAATAAAATATTTGAAAGTAATAATAATAAATAAATCTTTTCTCTCTCGTTTTTTTTTTTTTTTTTTTTTTTTTTTTTTTTTGGTCGTTTTGAGACAGGGTCTCCCTGTAGCCCCAGCTGTCCTGGAACTCACTATGGAGACCAGGCTGGCTTTGAACTCACAGAGATCTGCCTGCCTCTGCCTCCCAAGTACAGGGACAAAAGGCATGCACCACCACGCCCAGCTATAAATAAATCTTTAAAAAACAGAAAACAAAGGACTGGAGAAGTTCCCAGTACCCACATGGCAGCTAACAACCATCTGTAACTCCAATTCCAGGAAACCCAACAAGCACTTCTGGCCTCTGCAAGCACTGTACATATGTGGTACACTTACATACATGCAGGCAAAATACTCATTCACATAAAATTTTAAAAATAGTAATTTTTTTTAAAAAAAAGAAAACAAGCTGGTAGTGGTGGCACACATCTTTAATTCTAGCACTCAGGAAACAGAGACAGGCAGATCTCTGTGATGTCAAGGCCAGCCTGGTCTACATAGAAAGTTCCGGACCAGCTGGGACTACAGGGAGTAGTCCAAAAAAACAAAAAACAAAAAAGAAACAAAAAGAAAACAAAAGAAATGTTTACAGTTGCTTCCATTTTCCTGCTATACTGATGAGCAAGCTGGGATGGGGCCTATTGGTGGAAGCTGGATTCCCTCCATGTGGATTTGCACGAACACAACACCAGGTCAGGGGTTTCCTAGTGTAGCACACTTACTTTCTGAGTGCAAAATCTTTACAGATTAGTGTCAGAGGCTCACAAATGGCCTCCTCTTACATCCAAAAGGGCATAAAACTTGTGGCCTCAGCTCCCAGAGCCAAGGCTGGTGGTCTTGGGACAGGCACTTGCCAAAAGCTCCTTTTATGCAAAGCCTAGCAATGGGTGCTGTAGGTGCCTGGCAAATGCTTTGTGATGCTGAATTACCATGAGCACATCTCTTTAACACTGCTGTTCCCCTGGCACCAGCAGACAAGGAGGTTCCCAACCCACTGTGCTTTGGGGGGAAGGTGGTTATTACCAGCACCCAAGTCCCTAAATTAGAGTGAATACAGAGCATTTGGCAAGGCCCTCCTGAAAGCATGCCAGCCCCTGATGTCAGCCACACAGTCCAATCTGTCCTGAGCTAAGGATACCAATTCAGAAGCATTTGCTGAGCCCACCTACTGGGTGCTCAGCGTTATGCGTGGAGCTTGTTCAGGACAAATGAGGACTGAACAAAATCCAAACTGTTCGGAAGAGTACATTTTTCTTTCATATGTTCCTTCCTTCCTTTCTGGACTTTTTTGAGATATGGTCTTACTATAGAGCCCGTATTGACCTGGAACCCCCTTTTTTAAAAAAATTTTTTATTGGGTCTGGAGAGATGGCTCAGCGATTAAGAGCATTGACTGCTCTTGCAGAGGACCTGGGTTCGATTCCCAGCACCCACATGGCAGCTACAAACCATCTTTAACTCCAGTTCCAGGAGAATCTGAAGCCCTCTTCTGACCTCCATGGCATTGCACAACATGGGTGGACTCACATACATGCAGGCAATACACTCATACACATGTCAGAAGAGGGCTTCGGATTCCTGCATGTAGGTAAGTGCACCAGTGTCGTGCAGTGCCCATGGAGGACAGAAGAGGCTGTCAGATTCCCTGGAACTGGAGTTACAGACAGTTGTTAGCTGCCATGTGGGTGCTGGGCTTCGAACCCGGGTCTTCTGTAAAAACAACCAGTGTTCTTTTTTTTTTAGTCTTTTTGAGACAGGGTCTCCCTGTAGCTCTAGCTGCTCAAAACTCACTATGTAGACCAGCCTGGTCTCGAACTCACAGAGGATCCACCTGCTTTTGCCTCCGCCTCCCGAGTGCTGGGGATTAAAGGCGTGCATCACCATGCCCGGCAAGAACAACCAGTGTTCTGAACCTCTGAGCCATCTCTCCAGCTTCCCCACTCTTTTTTTTTTTTTTTTGAGACAGGGTCTCCCTGTAGCCCAGCTAGCCTGGAACTCACTATATAGACCTGGCTGGCTTCAATCACAGAGATCTGCCTGCTTCTGCTTCCACAGTGCTGAGATTAAAGGTGTGTGCCACCACGCCTGGCCCTGGCCTGTAACTCTTGATCCTCCTGTCTCAGCCTCCTGAGTGCTGGGATTACAGGTATATGCTACCAAGCCCCGCCGTAAAGCTGTATTTTTTTGATGAATTTTCATGTCTATTGAACTAGAGCTCACTTCCCTGTCTTGTATGTCTCCAAAGAATGTGGATCAAGAGGGCAAACGTGTTTGTGTACTTTGCTGCTGTTTTGGAATCTGGCTCCCAGAAGCCCGTGAACACTTCCTTATGGAGGCCGGTTTTGTCTAATGCAGATTGAGAACTTTCTCCCCATTACAGGATTGCATTTCTCACCTTTCAACTTGGACCGGACCTTGTTTGCTGTCTTTTTGATGTCTGCTGTGAGGTCCTCCAACTCCTGTTTAGTCTCTGGGGGGAGGCAAAGAGAACAAATAAGAACCTGGACAGGACTGAAGCACCCCCGAGCCCCCAGAATTGGCACTCACTCTCGTCCGGGTTGGGAGCCGCCAGGATGGCGCTGTGCTGTTTTTTCACCTGCTCCACATCCTCCGACAGTTTCTCAATGCAGCCTCGGATCTCTTCCACCTATGGCAGGGAATCAGTGGCACCTTACCCAGGTTGGGCCAGCTGAAGGGAGCCAGAAGACTCAACCAGTGCTCAGGGGAATGGCCAGACCCAGAAGGTCAAGGATGCAGGAAAAACGGGATGTCCAAGGCAAAGAAAGTTGCTAGGAAGGGGCGAAGTCCTGGGTACAGGGACCTTGGGGACTCTACCTGTTCAAAGAATTCATCCATAAAGTGGTCTCGATCCACATGGACCACCTCCTCTTCATCATCACTGTCTTTCGCCTGGGAAGCAAAGCAAGGATGAATCCAAGAGCAATCCAACCCTGGTGCTCAAGGGTGGCTCTCTGGCTCTCAGCCTGCCACATATCCATGGATGCTCCCAGTTCTAGGCTCAGAAAAGGGGTCTTGAGAAGGGTCCTAAGCAGGAGCAGGAGGGATGGCAAGGGCACCAACAGTCAGAGCCAGAACTGGGTATCTTGTAGAACAATGGAGGCCAGGGCAGCCAAAAGCCCAGAAACTACCTTGGAGGGAACCAGGCAGAGGCACTCTTTGGGGTGGATATAGCCTCATAGGTTCAGACTCTCCCTGGAAAGAAACATTATTTGAGGCAGTTGTCACTGACTGCTGAATATGGACAAATTTCAATATTTTAACAACCAGCTAAATGTCAGCCTTGCAATAATTGGCTCTGGGCTCCAAGGAGAGTTCTAGAATGGTTTCCCAGAAGCCTTGGACCTTCTTGCCATCTCCTGGCAGCACCTGCTCAGGCCTCAGTTTACTCTCTTATCTTCCTCACTGTCCCCACCCGAACATCCATGTCCCTCATGGAAGATCACACTGCTGCCAATGGCAGGCAAATTAAGAAGGCCCAGTCAGACCCAGTGAGAGCTGGCTGAGCCACACAGGCAGTACTCTGACCCCCTTCACCCCTGCACCTTCCTATTCCCACCCACTCCACTCTGCTGTTGGCAACTCTTCTTCCCCACATAGCTACTCAGCTACTCGCTTTTATCCAGTCCCTTCCAGCCATACACCCACCTACTCTCACTTGCTTGGATTTCCCAGTTGCAACCTGCAGCTGCTCAGCCCTCCACCCTCAGGGCTCAGAGACACAAAGGGATTTACCCACCCACACTGTCATCAGCAGGCAGACCGGTGACACAGACAGAAGAGCTGACACATAGGCACACAGAAATAGGCCCCCACACCCACACAGAGACACATTGACATGTTGACATTCTCGGCACACAGACCCACGAAGGAGCTGCATTCTGACCCGTGGACACAGAGACGTGCAGCCAAGCCCCCAGGACATGGAGGAGGGCACTGCAGACCTGTCCCCCCAGCCTCTCTTAGACCCAGGACTGCATGCCCAACCACAGCTGGGCAGTCTGGAGCCCTAATCAGGCCCTGTGGAAAGTTAGAATGGAAATCAAGACAGTAGCAAAACAGCCAGCTACCTGGAGGTGGAGCCACTGGGACCTAAAGGGGAGGGCTGACAGGACTCCAGAGCACAGATAGGTCCTCCCAGACAGGCTAGGAGTGAACTAGGCTAGGCTCCACACATCCCAGAGAGCCCAGATCAAACCTAGACAGAACCAGATGGAGCCAAGATCAACCTAGATACCAAGAGTGCTTGGGAAGAGCAAAGTGCCAGCAGCTCTGAGACCAGCACAGCCGAGGAGTCCTCTTGCTGCGTGCTGGAAAGCCATGCTTCTGCCCAAACTGAACTCCAGGGTCTCAGAGACCCTGAGAGGACTCTGGCTTCTCTGGCTTCAACCTGACCTGGGACAGCCCCAGGCAGACCTTGGCCTTGTGAGCCCCTGAGAAGGTTCATTTTCAGGATTGACTGGCTTCTTAAGGTGCTTTCAGGCTTCTCAGTCCTCCTTCCTCCAGGGTCAAAAGCCTTCCTCTGCTCCTTCTTTCTGCCTTCACCCACCCACCCTCAACCACTTCACACGGGTCAGCAGAGCCTTTCTGGTCCAGGTCTAGGAACTTCTGTCTGTCTCTTTCCCTTTCCCAAGCCAACTTGAGGACATTGGCCCTAAAGTCTAAAGTTGTTCTTCCCTTAGATTCTTCTTGGAGTATCCAGGCTACTGGTTTACTTGCCCTTGAGAAAGGAAACATGGTAGAAGGCACAAGTATGACTTAGTTTGAATAATAATTACAAAGAGAGCTGATAGCTAAAAATCTTCTCTGTACAAACACTTTTACATTCATAATCCCTTTTGATCCTTACCAGCAGAATCCAGTGAGAAAAGCTGAGTATATATTGGCCCCATTTCACAGATGAGGGAACACAGGGCTAGAGAGGGTAAAAGAAAGTGGCTTGCCCAAGGGCACAAGGTTAATAGGACTAGGACATGAGGCCCAGCTGCCCACCACCTGCCCAGACTTGCCAGGATCCCTCCCCAGCCACCGTCTGCCAGAGGCTCTTCTCTCTCTCGGGCCAGCTGCTCAGGGCTGAGTAAAGTGTTGTGTCCTTCAAACCCAGCCAAATAGTGCTGTTCGCTAGTATCTCCTGTGTCTTCCATTCTTCTCATCTCTTTTAATCTTGATCAAAACTCTGACAGGAGGGAGCAGAGGGAGCAGTGAAGAACATACACTGCTGTTGCACAGGACCTAAGTCCAATTCCCAGCACCCATGTGGGGTGGCTCACAACCTCCTATATCTCCAGCTCCAAGGGGACCTGATGCCTTTTTCTGAGCTCTCGGGGCACCTGCACTCACATGTAAATCCCACTCCCCCTGCCCCTACATACACATACATAAAAATAAAGTGTTTTTTAATAAATCTTTTTTTTCTTAAAGCCCAACAACTCTAAGGAGCTGGTGGCATACACTATAATCCCATAGCACTCAGGAGGTGGAGGCAAGAGGATTTCCATGAGGTGAAGGAAGCAAGTTCCAAGTTAGCCTGGGTTACAGAATGAGACTCTGTCTCAAAAAAAACAAAACAAAAACAAAAAACAAAAAACAAACACACAAAAAACAACAACAAAATCCCCACATAAACTTTGTAAGGACTACTTCAGAATCATGACATTTAAACAGTTTTGGGGTTTTCTTGTTTTTAATGTGTATGAGTATTTGTCTACATGTATTTACATACATCATGCATGTGCAGACCCACAGAGGCCAGAAGAGGGCATTAGATCCCCTAGAACTGGAGTTAAAGACAGTTGTTAGCTGCCACGTAGGTGCTGGGAACCAAGCCCAGGCACTCTGCAAGAGCAGTCAGCGCTCTAACTATTGAGCCATCTCTCCATCTGGTTAAACAGGATTTTACAAAGAACTCTGTGCTGGTCTATGAACGCTTCATATATTTAATTAATTTTTTCTTTTTTAAATTTTATTTATTATTTTTATTTTATGTGTATGAGTATATTGCCTGCATGTATGCGAGTGCACCTGTGTCGTGAGGGCTTTGGATTCCCTTGGAATTAGAGTTAAGGATGGTTCATAGCTGCCATGTAGGTGCTAGGAATCAAACCTGGGTCCTCTACAAGAGCAGTCAGTGCTCTTAACCACTGTGCCATCTCTCCAGCACCTTAATTAAATCTCTCTTAGTCTCTGTCTCTCTCTGTCTCTCTCTCTCATCTCTGTGCTGGGGATGGAACCCAGGGCTTTGTGTATACTAGGTAATACTCTACTATTGAATGATAGTCTCAGCTTTTAGTTTTCTGGGACAGAGTCTTATTGTAGCTCAGGCTACCCTTGAACATGGGATCCTCTTGCCTCTACCTTTCTGAGTGCTGGAGTATATTACTACCAGATTTATCCATTTAATTCTTAAAATAGCCTCCTGAGGTAGAAAGTATTACAGCCCCCTTTTATAGATGAGAAGACTTGAGGCAAAGGAGCCAGAGACTCTTCCCTAGGTCACTGGCTAGAAGGCCACGTCACCACTGCCTTTTGGGCCTTGTATGGCAGTCATGTTTCCCACTCAGAGGGCAGGAAAAGGAAATGAGACAGCAGAAAAATGTGTGTGCTTGGTGAGGGTTGAATGTGAGCCCCTGTGCCTTCCATGTTCCAGATGAGGGGACAGGCTCAGATAGGTTGCCTGAGGCTTCACAACAAGATAAGGGCGGAGGTGGAACTTGAAACTGGGACTGTCAAATCTCAAGCTGTTTCCTATCCATCCTACTGACAGGTGGCAGTCCCTCGATCCCTACCTGGCCCCAAAGAAAATCTCTCTCTCTCTCTCTCTCTCTCTCTCTCTCTCTCTCTCTTCTCCCCCCTCCCTCCCTCTCCCTCTATCCACCCATTCATCCATCTCTCCCTCCCTCCCCATTACCCCTCTCTCTTCCAGGATCTCACTATACAACCCAGGGTAGCCTGAAACTTGTGACAATTCTCTCAGCCTCCTAAGTGTTGGAATTACAAGTGTGAGCCACCATGCCTAGTGTACAGTTCTTGTCTTATGTCACATCACTTTACAAAGAACATGTTTTTATTCCTGTTTGACAGAGGAAGAAACTAAGGCACAGAAAGATTAACTTGCCAGGGTTGGTCAGCCAATGGAGTGCTGGTGGATGGTAAGGCACCTCTTGTTACTGCCCACCAGCTGCTAAGCACCTGGGAAGATAAAAGTGGATGGAACAGAGCTCCTGTCCCCTTCTCAAACTGCCTTGGCCACATGTGGCATCAATCCTTGTCCAGGCCTCCTCAAAGTCCAGGTTTTCCACATCAGAGACAAACAGGAGGGCCTGGTGTGTGTGTGTGTGTGTGTGTGTGTGTGTGTGTGTGTACATGCGTGAGTGCATGCATGCATGCGTGCATATGACAACAGAGTAGAAACATGATTAGAAGGAGACAGTGTGGGCCAGCAAGTCAGTGACCAAAGAGACAGATGGCAGGTGGTGACAGAAACTCTGAAAAGAGGGAGCAGGGTGGAAGAGACTAGAAGAGGGTGACAGAGTCACAGAGGGTGTGTGCAACACAAGCATGCCCACACACACTACCACACACTGCCCACCCGGGGGGCAGGCACCATGTCATTTGATCTAGAGGCATCAGCTCCCCTCCCACACTGCTCCAGCTTCTGCCCATCTGTCTCCGTAGCCTGGGCCTCTCCTCTCTCCCCACCTCCCATGGTCCGGCCTGTCTTTTCATTCTACCTGCCTGCCTAGCCCACCTGCTCCCTTCTTCCTTCACCTAACAAATATTGGTGCCAAGTTACTTCTGGGAGCCAGTTGTGAACAAGCCTGGGAATGAAGGGCCTGCTTCCAAGGTGCAGTGGGGAAGACAAACAGCGAAAAACGAACAGGACAGTGCCTGATTGTAAGAAACAGCAGGAGGAGGGGCTGGAGAGATGGCTCAGTGGCTAAGAGCACTAGTTGCTCTTTCAGAGGACCTGGGCTCAATTCCCAGCACCCACATGGCGGCAACAACTGTTTGTAGCTCCAGCCCCAGGGGATCCAACGCATTGCATGGCACAGGTGTAGTTACATACACGCAGGCAAAACATTCATGCATATATATGTATATGTATATATATATGAGAGAGAGAGAGAGAGAGAGAGAGAGAATGTAGGCAATAAGCAGGGAGATAGAAACAGGTATGGGTAGGGCTTTCATCTAGGGTGGCCAGGGTGACATTTGATCTGAGTCCTAAAAGGGCCAAGAGAGAAACTGAATTCAAGGCAAAGGGAACAGCATTCTGGGCAGAAGCAGCAAGTGCAAAGAACCCAAGGCAGAGACAAGTCCCTTGTAGCTGGAGGATAGGAATCCTCACTAGGGTTCTCTCTAGGTCCCTACGTTCTCTCACAGAACGTCCCTCCTGTCTGCAGGCCAGCCTTTCCCCTTTCCTCTCTTCCTAGTCTCCTTGTCCCCCCTGCCCCCTGCCCTCCTACCCATCCTAGTACTTGTCCTTCCTGTCTTCTCACTCCCCACTCTTGGCACCACTCCAATTGCTTCCTATCTTCTCTCGAGCTCACCCTGGCTTCCTCCGTGGAACAGCTACTCAGCTGAGGTCTTCCAAGGCAGGCTCCACGTCTAGCCTAGTTCACAACCAAAGGTGCTTGGTGACCCCAAGATGGAAAACCCTGGCTCAACACCAGCTCTGCCATCAAGAGTTGCAGGACTTTTGGCAAGCCAATCTTTTTTCTCTGACCCTCAGGTAAACTCCAAAACAAATGGGGGTCATGCCCTGCCCATTGCAGGGGACTTTTACGATGCTCCAGAGAACACACAAGTCACCTGGGAACAGCAATCACAGAGTGTGCACAAGACCCTGTCTAGACACTGTGTGTATTAACTTTAATATTCAACATAATCCTGTGAAACAAGGTACTACTATTACTTCCAATTTGCATATGAAGAAGCTAAGGGACTGGGGATGTACCTGCCTACTATATTTGAGGCCCTTGGTTCAGCCCCCAGGAGCACGAACACACACACACACACACACACACACACACACACACACCCCAAAACAAACCCTCACCCTGAGCACCAGACAGGTTAAGTAATTTGTCCAAGGTCACACATGAAGTAACTAAGTTAAGATATGAGCCCAGATAATCTGATTTCTAAGTCGGTGCCCTCAACCACTGGATTTGAGAACTTCTTGGGAATACTAGAGTCCTGGAATGACAATCAGGCCCTGTGATTAACGTTGCTGAGAACCCTTCCCCAAGTCCCCAAGTCCTGCTGACTCTCCTCCTTGGCTTTAACTTTGGCAGAGAGATCCTCATGACATCTGGAGCTCCTACCCGTCTCAACCACCCCCTCTCAAACCTCCACTTTTCCTGAGCTGTAACTAACACCAAAGCCATTAGCATTTACCCAGCACCCTTAGCCCCAGCCCTCCACACCACTGGACTTGCCTCTGCCTCCGTTACCTGGCTGCGTCCAGCAGCCCCTGCCACAGGTTTCTTTGGGCAGGTAGACCTGCCTCGCTCAGAGGGGCGCTCTCCACTCGTGTCTCTCTCCCTCTCTAATATCCCAGTTCTACTCCCACCTTATCCCACTTTGTTGGGTTTGGGATTCAGGGAATGTTCTTGGCTGCTGGAGATCTGAGTTCAAATTTTATTTCCTCCCTTGCTACCTGGGAAAATTCTTTAACTCTTCTAGGCTCATTTTCCTAAATATAAAACAAGGCAGCCTCTCTGCCTACTTGACGAAGAAGCTAGTGGGACTGATGGGACTGCCATGACAATCTGCTTAGTTTAGACACTGAAGCTACTGGTCTGGGTTCACATCCTGCCTTTTTCTAGCTATGTGACGTTAGACAAGTTCCTTAACCTCTCCGAGCCTCTGTTTCCTTATCTGTGAGATGAGATCATGCTAATACCAGCCTCACAGGATTGATGGGAAGATCAAGATGATTTTGTGTGTATAAAACGCATAGTGTTTGCTACTATCATTTTCCTTATGCAGTAAAATAATCCTTCAGATTTCCTCCCTCAACTGTTAGCTCCTCCTTTCTCTCTACCTGCCAACCTATCTCTACAAGCAGTCACTTGCCTCCAGGTCCCTTCCCCATTTCTCTTGTAAACTTGGGTCCCCACCTCTCCCCAAATTCAGCCCTTGAAGACTCTCTAAAGACAGTGTCCCCACTGTCAAAACTTGTGCCTTGAAGGCTGAGAAGCATAGACCCATGTTGACTGGGCAGCCAGGAGGCCCAGGTTCCAGTCTGAACACACACACACACACACACACACACACACACACACACACATGCATGTGTGTATGTTCGATGACCTTGGACCAATCCCTTCCCATCTCTGAACCTCAGTTTCCTCATCTGTCAAATGGAGTGATAGCCTCCCTGGAAAACAACCCACAGAATCCTGGCACAATCCACTGCATCTGGACAGTGGTCACTGGCCAGGTGAGTACTTGTATTCATAATACCAAATTCCACCATCACAGCAGACAGCTACCTCCACCTCCTTGGGCCCCAGGTCATTCTCCAATGTCTCAGCACCCTCCCTGCCATCCTCATCAAGCCCATTCCAACCCATTCAAAGAGCAGCCTCCTCTGCATCCTCCAGGCTGCCCCCCTCCAGCTCTGTTGGCCAGCCTCTTGGAGCCTGGCCCCTGGCCCCTCACAGCCTGGCCCCTGGCTGCTCCCATGTCCCAGTTCCCCCAGCATTGTGCGGCCTATGTCACACAACCCAATTCTGTGACTAGGTGGCTGGATCTTTCTCTCCTCTCCCACCTCTAGGGTCACCTCCGCTGAGGCCCTGGCCCAAGGGAACTCCATCTCCCCAGTCTACTCTTTCCCTCTCTGTCTCTGAGCAATGCCCCCTCCCCATGGAGTAGTACACACACACACACACACACACACACACACACACACACACACACAGACTCATACTTCATTCCCTGCCAGGTCCTGGCATCCAGTCCCAACCTGTGTCCTTCTCCATGGTAGTCCCCAAATCTGGGTCCTACTGGACCTAGCTTGGTCAATAACCATCTTCAACCTAACTGGCAAACCTGTTCCAGAATGATGGTTTCCCCAATCCTCTCCTGACATTCACTGTCTCCAATCCCCAGGTTAGAACCCAGGGTCCTCCTGGAAATGTGGGCTGCCCGGGCTCCTGAGATCTCTCCTGCCCCCTTGTGTTTTAATGGCCTCCAACTCCTTCCAGCCACTGTCCCCCAATTGCAGGTTTATTGGAGGTATCAGGTGCCTGGAGATGCTAGGGTTTCCTGGCTTCCGATCTCCAATCTCATCATTTGCACCCCACATCTCAACACCTCCCCCACACCATCCCCACACGCTCCCCAAATATAGGGTCCCACTTCTCCCATCCCCAAGCTTACACTCCGCAGCTCCTGAGTCCGATCCTTCATCCTGCGACGGGTTCCTCCTCCTCCTCTTCCTAGTCCTCCCGCCTCTGCTGCTGCTCTCTTCCTCCTACCTCAGTGCTGGAGGCCCGGGTCTGGGGGCGCGGGGTTGGGGGAGGTGCCGGGCCCCCGAGGGGTATGCGGGTGGGGGGCGCGGTGCGGGGGGGGCGAGGCCAGGCAGGGGCAGGGGCCTGAACAGGCTTGGCTCTGCCTGGGCTGCGGTGGCGATGCGGCTGCGGCACAGGGTGGGGTGGAGGGATGCGGGAGCCGAGGCGCGGGGGAGGGGGGCGGAGGGAGGTGAAGAGGAAGGGGGGGGAGCCGGGAGGGGGCGGGGAGCAGGGGGCATGCGCAGCACTCGGGGCTGGGGGCGCTTGGGGCTTGTAGTCCTGGGAGGGGGACTCACGGGAGGGGCACCAGGGAGGCCCAGAAGGCGGGGGTGGGAGCGGGAGGGAAGGGCAAAGCCCAAGAAGCAGGGAAAGATGCTAAGACAGGGAGATGCGGAGGCAGGGACAGAGATGCTAGGCGAACTGCAGGTTGGGTGGAAAGGCAGCGAACTAGGGGAATAACGTGGAAGAGACCGGGTGTATGCACGATGTCTCTGTGAGCCTGCGCAGGACCACCGCCATGTGTGTCCCTGTGTCCCTGGAGGAGACCCTAGACACTAGAAATAGCAAGCCTGACACTGCGTGTGGTTTTTTTGATGTAAGAAGTTAGCCAAGCTCTTGTTTGCTAGGAAGGACATGGAGTTTAATCTATATGCCCTCCCCACCCTACCTGGGAGTGGTCTCCAGTAGTGGGTCTCAGACTTCTCCTTGCCTACCTGCAAGAGCAGGGTGGTCACTGCCCCCTGAGACCTTGTGAGCTGGCTTTTATTTGTTATTTTAATTTTATGTGTATGAGTGTATTGCCTGCATGTATGTAAGTGCACACGGGTCATGCAATGCCCGTGGAGGTCAGAAGAGGGCATCTGATTCCCCTGGAACTGGAATTTCAGACAGTTGTTAGCCACCAAGTGGGTTCTGGGAATAGAACCTGGTCCTCTGCAAGAGCAGCCAGTGCTATTAACCGCTGAGCCATCTCTCCAGACCCTGGTCTGGCTTTTTGGATAGCCCTGTTAAAAATGACATTTATCCTCAACTGGGATGTATCTCAGTGGTAGAGTGTTTGCTTAGCATGCCTGGAAGGCCCTGGATTCCATCCCCAACATCAAAAAGAAAAAGGAAGAAAATGGGGTTGAGAAGGAAGGGAAGGAGGGAGGGAGGGAAGGGGGAGGAGGCAGATAGGTAGGTCTCTTTGTTGGGAGGAGAAATCTTGAACCTAATACCCCTGAAGGTCCAGAGAACCCTACACCCTCTGCTCTTGCAGACCAGACCTTCCTTTCTCTATCTCTTCATCTTAATATTACATCAAGTCTTCCCTTTCCCTGAAATGGGCCTTAGACTCCCAATGGAGCAGGCTTTGACCTTGCTTTTGCCAAATACCCAGTGACTGCCTTGATGCCAGATTCATCAGTGTCATGGCAGAGCTTTACACCACCCCCACGACCTTCAGCAGTATCTGAACCTTGGTCGTTTCCCTGTAGTGAAAACTCTTCCCTCCTTGGCTCCCTGCCCACCTCCAGTCTTACTGCCTCAACCTCTGGTGCTATCTCCCAGACTGCTTCCAGGCCCCTGGTCTGTCCCTTGGGTCCTTCAACATCAACAGTCCCTGGGTATCATCCCAGGTTCTCACTTTTCTTTTCCTACTCTTTAAAATTTTTATATGTGCTAGAGTATTTTGCCTGCATGTAGGTAATTGCATCATGTGTATGCAATGCCCATGGAAGCCAAAAGAGGGCGTTGGAGCCCCTGGAACTGGAGTTAGGGACGGTTGTTAGCCACCATGTGGGTGCTGGGAACTGAACTCAGGTCCTCTGCAAGAGCAGCCAGTGCTCTTAACTGCTGAGCCATCTCTCCAGCCCCTCTCCACGTCTTTATTTTTATTTTTGAGACAGGGTCTCTCACTGAACCTATAGCTCACAATTTCAACCAGACTGGCTGACCAGGAGCCCCTGGGATCTTCCTATCTCCCTGGCCCCAGGGCTTGGATAACAGACATGCTCTCCTTGCATAGTTCTATATAGATGCTGGGGATCTGAACTTGAGTCCATTTTATCCACTAAGCCATCTCCCTAGCTCAGGTTCTCATCTTGATCCATGGCACCTTTCTGCACCTTCATGCCTGTAGTGCCCACATCTGTACCTGTGAGCCAAATCCTTCTCTCTTCAGAGGAAAGCCCTACTATAAGCCTGATGCCAGGAACACAGAAACACAACATGCTATGAGACATGAGAAGAGTCCTACCTATAGTGAGCAAGGCTAGGACTCTGATGAGGGGACCCCACATCTCAGTGGCCTTGACCTCTCTGGAACTGCCTCTTCCTCTGTTTTCCATCAAAGGTGCCATCTCCATCTGCATAGCTGCTCAATGTAGACAGAAGCTGGTGTGATTTCCTCCCCATCAAAGCATTTCTGTCATACTCTGTGTTTCTAACATGTCCGACTCACTGCATGGTAGCTCCCATCAACTTCCCTACAACTGTTATTATCTCAAGTGTATAGATCATCACACTGGGACATCAAAGGATTAAGTAGTGAATCCAAATTCACAAGGTGGGGCTCTCTTTGGCAGCCTCCCCCTCTCTCTTAAATGTTGGAGATTGAATTTAAGCTTGTCATGTGCTGGGTAAATGCTCTACCACTGAGCTACATTTCAGCTCTCCTTTGTAGATTTTGCTTGCAAAGCCCATTCCTTTTTTTTTTTGTCCTTTTGAGACAGGGTCTCCCTGTAGCCCCACCTGTCTTGGAACTCACTATATATACCAGCCTGGCCTTGAACTCACAGACATCCACCTGCCTCTGCTTCCCAAGTGCTGGGATTAAAGGCGTGCACCACAACCCCAGCTTGCCCATCCTTTTTAAAAAAATATATATTTTATTTATTATTTTTATTTTGTGTGTATGAGTGTATTGTGTACATATATGTAAGTATGCCCATGTTGTGCTATGCCCACAGAGCTAAGAAGAGGGCTTCAAATCCCCTGGAACTGGAGTTACAGATGGTTGTTAGCCACCATGTGGGTGCTGGGAACTGAACTCAGGTCCTCTGCAAGAGCAGCCAGTGCTCTTAACCACTGAGCCATCTCTCTAGCCCCTGCAAAGCCCATTCTTTTTATTTTTATTTTATGTGTATGAATGTTATGCCTGCATGTAAGTGCACCCATGTCGTGCAATGCCCTTGGAGGTCAGAAGAGGCTGTTGGATCCCCTGGAACTGGAGTTACGGACAGTTGTTAGCTGCCATGTGGGTGCTGGGATTCAAACCCAGGTGTTCTGCAAGAATAACCAGTGTTCTTAACCGCTGAGCCATCTCTTCAGGCCCCAAAGCCCATTGTTATAAAACCAGTTCCAGCTCTCTGTAACCTGCCACATCCAGTGCTTTCTCCTGGCCTACCCCATCCCCATCACCTCAGGTCAATCTGGGCTGTCCTCACCTCTCTCTCACCTGGGCCACAGGGTAGCATCCTTACTGGTCTTCCTTCTCGAAGGCCATTTCTTTCATGTCCTTCTTACTCCCTGGCTCCTAGTATGGTTATCTTTAAAACAGATTAATATTAACCTGTTGCACCAACACCTTCCAGACCCTATGGCTCCCAGGATTATACTCTAAGCTACTCTAAGGCCTGGTAAGGGCCTGACTGCTGTCTACATCTTCCCAGAAGCTGGCATAGGTCAGGCAAAGGTAAATGCTTACTAAAATCCTGGATATAGAACATGTTCCCTCACATCTTTACCCAGGCATAAAGACAAAGAAAATAAACTCCACAAAATTGGTAATTTTGTCTGTTGTGTCCAATGTTAGTTTCCCAGTGGTCTTGTGAATCCTTACACAGTGTTTGTTAAATCAATGAATGAGTGAAAATGAGATGCAACTCAAATCTGCTGTAGTTCAAAGATGGACACAGGTGTAGATGGTATTCCTGTCATTGTCTGGAATTTACTTTTTATTTGGTGATGCTGGGGATTGAACCTGGAGCCTTGAGGATGCTAAGCAAGCACTTTACCACTAAGTTACATTCTCAAGCCTTATTTTATTTTTTATTTATTTTTATTATTTTTAATTGTGTATTTCTGTGTATGTGTGTCTGTCTGTCTGCTCGTGAGATTATGTATTTGAGTGCAGGTGCCTGTGGAGCCCAAAGGAGTTAGATCCCCTAGAGCTAGAGTTACAGTCAGTTGTGAGCCACCAGACATGGGTGCTGGGAACCAAACTCGTGTCCTCCACAGGAGCAGTAGTAGATGCTCACTCTTTACTGCTGAACCATCTCTCCAGCTCCTTGTTTTTTACTTTTATTTTGAGATCGAATCTTGCTAATTTGCCCAGGCTGACCTTGAACTTACTATATAGCACAAGATGACCTCAAATTTTTGATCTTCCTATCTCAGCCTCCCAAGTAACTATATTTAAAAATGTGTACCAGCGCCAGGTGTGGTGGCACACGCCTTTAATCCCAGCGCTTGGGAGGCAGAGGCAGGTGGATCTCTGTGAATTCAAGGCCAGCCTGGTCTACATAGTGAGTTCCAGGTAAGACCCTGTCTCAAAAAGATTAAAAAAAAGAAGAAAAGAAAAAGGAAAAGAAAGAAAGAAAAGAAAAAATGTGTATCAGACCAGCAGGATGGCTTGGCACCTGGTGCCACCAGATGATCTGAGTTCAATCACTGGAACCTACATGGTAGAGAGAGAGAGAGCCCACTCTTGCAGATTGGTCTTTTGGATACACGCCAGCACGCCAGAATCAGTCAATATTTTAAGGTGTGTGCCCCACACTCAGGTTGTTCTCTGACCTGATGCTGCTTTGGGCTTTGCTTGTGGGGATTGAATCCACAGCCTTGAACGCACCAGGTAAGCACTGCATCACCTCGTATCCCTTAGTGATGTCCAGTTCATTACATCCAGGATTCCCTGGAAGCTACCTAATAATTCACATCATGTATCAATTTACTTTCTGGTCTCTCTTCCTGAGCGACCTTTCTAGAGCCTCAATATGGCCAGGAAGCCCTTGCTCAGAAATGTCCGTGGTCCCCCATTACCTGCTATAGTATGCCACCATTTCTTATGGACTCACTCCAGTCTCCAGTCATTCTTGAATTTCCCCTTGCATGCCTTTTCTTGGGGGTTTCCTGGAGGCCCCTTCTCCAGCATATCCTTTACAGTTTAGCTACCTGAATTATTCTTAACTCCTGCAAATTTGGAGAAAATGCCTATTTGATGCAGAGATTGTCCAGCCCCTTTCATAGAAATACTGATTCTGTAGATGTGGCCTGGGGCTAAGGAATCTGAGTTTTTAGCAATTTACCTCTGATGATTCCTATTTTCAGTCAAGTTTGGGAATCACTGGATATTAAGTTAGCCAGGCTATGCTACAAAACAAAATCCTCCAAACCTACAAAACAAAAACCTCCAAATTCAGCAATTTACTATTACAGAGATTTACCTTTGCATGGGTTGGGTTGCTTCCCAGAGCATCTATCTGTTCCCAAGGAAAACCCATCTTCAGATGGAGAATTATACACAGCATGTCAACCTGCTGGGCTCTGAGCGCCTCATGTTTAAGAATCCTTTCAAAGAGCCAGGCATGGTGGCGCACGCCTTTAGTCTCAGCACTCAGGAGGCAGAGGCAGGCAAATCTCTGTGAGTTCAAGGCCAGCCTGGTCTACATAGCGAGTTCCAGGCCAGCTGGGGCTACAAGACCAAAGGGCGGGGGGAGAGTCTGGTTAAATCTGTTTCCTCCATAGCACAGGACCTGTCACACTTGTTATGTTCAGGACAAAAGAAAGACTGCCCGTTAGGCCTGCACACCCACCTCGTGAGATCTGCAGACTCTACTCTTTGTGCTGCCTGAGCTTCAGTGTTAGAGATATGCAGTGAACGAAGCGAACATCAGGGCTGTCTTCATGGAACAAGTGCCTGACTTTTTAAAAATCTGTTTCC
The DNA here is from genome assembly GCF_000622305.1 of Nannospalax galili. Taxonomy (NCBI): domain Eukaryota; kingdom Metazoa; phylum Chordata; class Mammalia; order Rodentia; family Spalacidae; genus Nannospalax; species Nannospalax galili. The sequence continues at coordinate 829,363 of NW_008359996.1, read as the reverse complement.
AAGGCTGCAAAATGGCTCCAATGCCTTCCTGTTTAGGCATGGAGAGAGGACTTCGTGAGAAAATGAGCATGGAAGCCACCTGCAGCCTGAGACTCTCACAGGGTTAAGCTGGTGTGTGCCTTTTCTTGCTCCTCTATCTTCCCATCCTGTTTTCAGGTTTTATCCCATAAAGTTCTTCGAATTTGACCTTATGGTTCCCTCTTCCCCATTTCACACATCAAAACCTCATGAGTCTATAAAGTAACTATAATAATTTAACAATAACAATGGTCTTTGTATGGTAATTTAAACATAAAAAAAATTACAAATTAAATTACTAACAATGATGATATTGCTATATCATGTGTATGTAGTTACCATTGGACCAAGCTGTTTTTTAGGCATTTTATAGGCATTAATTCATTTAATATTAATGACTATCTGAGGTTACTACTAATATTCTCTGCATTCACATGAATTAAAATAACTTGATCAAGGGGATGGAGAGATGGCTCAGTGGTTAAGAGCACTTAACTGCTTTTCCAGAGGGCCTGAGTTCAGATCCCACATCAGGCCGCTCATAGCTACCTGCAGCTTGAGTTCCAAGGAACCCAAAACCCTGTACTGCCTTCCTCAGGCACCTACATGCATTACTTACACACACACACACACACACACACACACACACACAAAATAAATCTTAAAAAAAAAAAAAAAACAGTTTGCTCAAGACAGGAGCTGAAGCTGAACACAGATAGACATCCCAGAATTCAAATATCCCTCTGGTCCGCCTCTGAAGGGACTGATTGTTCTGCCTTCTTTGTGCCAAACTCAAAGTCAGAATTACCCCGCAGACCCTGGATTATGGCATTACCTTTCTAGATATACTTGGAAGAACTTGATTACCTGAAAATATTGAGTTTCTCTATCCATTTGCATGATGTATCTATCACTAACTTAGGACCTCTTTAAAGTTTTTTCAGTGGAATAAATTATTTTAACCAGGTATGGTGCTATGTCTTTAATCCCAATACCGAGGGACTGAGACAAGAGAATTGCCATGAGTTCAAAGGTAGTCTGGGATATGTGTAAGATGTCTCAAGTCAAGTGAAAAATTTAAAGCTAAGCACAATAGCACACACATGTAGTCCCAGCTACACAAGAGGCTGAGAAGGAAGATCACTTGAGTCCAGGAGTTCAAGGCCAGCTGGCTACATAGCAAGAGCCATTCTCTTAAAAAAAGAAAAAAAAAAAGAAAAGAAAAGAAAGGAAAGAAAAATAGGGAAATTCCTGCACTGGAGAGAAAGAAAGAAAGAAAGAAAGAAAGAAAGAAAGAAAGAAAGAAAAAGAAGTATGGTGCCAAGCATAGTGGCGCACGCCTTTAATGCCAGCACTTGGGAGGCAGAGGCAGGTGGATTTCTGTGAGTTCAAGGCCAGCCTGGTCTACACAGTGAGTTCCAGACACTGACTGCTCTTCAAGAGGATCCAGGTTCAGTTCCCAGCACCCACATGACAGCTAAGAGCCACCTGTAACTGCAGCTCCAGATGATCCAACACCCTCTTCTGGCCTCAATGGGTATTGTATGCACAGGTGCTCTTACATGTATTCAGGCAAAACACTCATATGCATAAAAATAAATAAATTTTAATTTTTATTGTATTCATTATTTTTATGTGTATTCGAGTGTTTGGGGATGTAGTTTAGTAGTAGATAACTCTCTAGCATGCATGAAGGCCTTGTTCAATCCTCAGCATGCCCTTCTCGCAAATAAAAAGGCTTTCCTTTCCATGCCTTCCTGGCATGGTGGCATACACTTTTAATACCAGCACTTGGGAGGCAGAGACAGATGGATCTCTATGAGTTCAAGGCCAGTCTAGGTACACGGTGAGACCCTGTCCCGAAAAAGAAAAAAAAAAAAGATGCTTTCCTCATAAAGAACATTAGCAAGAGTTGAGGTTATAATCCAGTTGGTAGAAGGCTTGCTTGGCATACACAAAGCCCTTTGCTCCATCCCCAGTACCATAGGAAAGCTGGCATGATGGCACATACCTGTAATCCTAGCACTCGAGTGGTAGAGGCAGAAGGATCAGAAATTCAAGCTCATATTTGGGTATATAAAGAATCTGTAGTCTCAGGCTACATGAGACTCTGTCTGAGAAAAAAAAAGGATATTAGCATATTTAAAGATTATTATTATTAGTTACATGTATGTGTATGTGTATTTGAATGTATGCCACATTGTGTGCATGCAAGTAGAGGCCAGAAGAAGTGTCAGATCATCTGGAGCTGGAGCTACAGGCAGTTATGAGTCATAGACTTGGGTGCTAGGAATAGAACCAGGTCTTTGAAATAACAAGTATTCTTAACCACTAAACTTGATTACCTAAAAATATTGAGTTTATCCATTTGCATGATGTATCTATCACTAACTTAGGACCTCTTTAAAGTTTTTTCAGTGGAATAAATTATTTTAACCAGGTATGGTGCTATGTCTTTAATCCCAATACCGAGGGGCTGAGACAAGAGAATTGCCATGAGTTCAAAGGTCTTTTTGAGACAGGGTCTCCCAGTAGCCCCAGCTGTCCTGGAATTCACTATGTAGACCAGGCTGGCCTTGAACTCACAGGGATCCACCTGCCTCTGCCTCCTGAGTGCTGGGATTAAAGGCGTGCACCACCAATGCCCAGCTCATAGTCCACATATTTTTAAAATAATTATTTTTGGGAATTGAACCTAGGGATTTGTGCATGTTTGGCAAATGTTCCGCTAAGCCATATCCCCAGCCCTAAAAAATTTATTCTTAGGTACTCTATATTTCTGTAAATGTTGCTTTTACATTTCCAGCATGGTTTACTGATGTGACTTATTTTATTTTTATCTTTTTGAGACAGGTTCTCCTTGTAGCCCCAGCTGTCCTGGAACTCACTATGTAGACCAGGCTGGCCTCAAAACTCACAAAAATCCGCCTGCCTCTGCCTCCCAGGTGCTGGGATTAAAGGCGTGTGCCACCACACCAGGCACTGATGTGACTTATAAAGATGATTTATTTTAAGGTCTTTCTCTTAACACTAGCAAACTTACTTGACATACAGGCAGAACCAGAGACCCAGGCATGCCCTAGGATCTGCCTGCCCCTTCATCTAGACCATGTCTGACAGATTCCATCTTTTTAATGGGAAGCTTGTCTCCATCTCCAAACCTCATTGTGTCACAGCTCTTGTCCTGAGGTGATTCGTAACTTAGTTCCCAATCAACCTTCAAAGTCAGGGATCCCTTATTCACAGCACTTTCATTGGTACGGCAAAGGGTTCTAATAAATATTCAAACACCTGATGCCTGGGATGTGAATCACAGCTCTGTGCAGTGCTTTATGTGGTGCACACTGGCACAGCTATCTATGGTGACCACCAATCGGATCTTTGTAGCATGAAGAAATTTTTTTGATTTATATTTATTTTATGTGTATGAGTATTTTGTCTACATGCAAGTAGGCCAGAAGAGGATGTCGGATCCCCTGGAACTGGAGTTACAGACAGTTGTTAACTGTCATGTGGATGCTGGGAACCTAACCCTGACACGTGTGTGTGTTTGTGCATAAATTAAAATAAGTTTTGTTTTTGTAAAAGATGGCAGCTTTCTGCAAATCAGGAAGTATCTTCTTACCAGGAATTGACTTGCTGAACCCTATCTTGGACTTCCTAGCCTCCAGAGCCATGAGAAGTATCAGTTAAGTGACCCAGTCTGTGGTACAGATTTAGCTCTACCACAGCTATGGTATAGCTTGACTTCATAATTCCTCCAAGGTACTTTTTTCTATGTCCTTTGTTTATTGTGGTGGTGCCTGGGATCAAACCCAGGCCTAGGCCCCTTTTTACCATTCTTTAAGATTTTTCTTTTTCCTTCCCCACCCTGCTCCATATAGGCTACATGTGGCCTTAAACACATAAGCCTCCTGCATCAGTCTCCTGAGTATCTGGGATTATAGTTACACATCTGACATATATATATAATGCATATATAGAGAGAGAATAGAATATATACTATCTATATCTATATATAATAGCAAGTACTATGTAGGTAGTACTTTTACATGGCTCAGAAATCTAACTAGGCACGATGCATGCCTTTAGTCCCAGCACTCAGGAGGCAGAGAGAGGTGGATCTCTGTGAGATTGAGGCCACCCTGGTGTACATAACAAGTTCCAGGCAGCTGGGGCTACAGTAAGACTCTCTCAAAAAACAACAAAAAGCCAGGCGTGGTGGTGCACGCCTTTGGTCCCAGCACTTGGGAGGCAGAGGCAGGTGGAGCTCTGTGAGTTCAAGGCCAGCCTGGTCTACATAGTGAGTTCCAGGGCAGCTGGGGCTACAGGGAGACCCTGTCTCAAAAAGGCCAAAAAAAAAGGCTGTTCTATAGACAGTCAAAGACCTATGGTCTTCAAGGAATGGGGATAAATATGTGGAGGCTTAGGATTTTCAGGATGGTAAAATTATTCCTTATGATACTATGTTGGGTACATGTCATTTTATACTTGTCAAAGCCCACAGAATGTGCAATATTGAGAATAAAGCCTGCTATAAACTATCGAATTTAGTTAATAATAATAGATTAGCTCTGGTTCATTCATTATAACAAATACAAAACACTAATGCATGGTGTTAATAATAGGGGAAAATATGTAGGAAGAAATAAGGAAACTACTTTAAAAAAAGATTTTAAAAAATCTATGTGAATGTAGGCTCTGCGTGTGGGTGGTTACCCGAGGAGACCAGACGAGAGCACTGAATCCCCTGGAATTGAAGTTACAGGCAGTTGTGAGCTGCCCAGTGCGGGTGCTTGGAACCAAACTGAGGTCCTCTGGAAGAGCAGCAAGTGTTCTTAACCACTGAGCCATCTCTCCAGCCCCTAGAAACTCTTATTTTTCAACTTAATTTCTCTGCATACCTAAAACTGCTCAGAAAAAGACAATTAACTAAAATGAAATTAAGTTTTGCTACTTACTCATTTTTTGAGACAGGTTTGTGCTATGTAGCCCTAGTTGGCCTCAAACTCACTATGTAGACCAGGCTGGCCTTGAGCTCTCAGATCTCCAGCCTGCCTCTAGGCCTCCTGACTACTGAGATTAAAGGCATGAGCAACCTCACCCAGCCCTATTGTTACTGTTTTTGAAGTAGGGGCTCAAACTCTCTATGTAGTTGAGGATGGTCTTGAATACCTGATCCTCCTGCAACACCTGACCTGTCTTGTGACTGTCATTATTATTACTATCATTTTTATTTTTGCAGTGCTGGAGAGTTGCATCCCAGGGCCTTGTATCTGCTTCTCAGCAAGGCCTTCAGAATACCCTGTAGCACATTTGGGGTATTTTTTTTTTTTGAGACAGGGTCTCATGTATCCCAGGCTGACCTAGAATTTATTATGTAGCCAAAGATGACTTTGAACAAATCCTCCTGTGTCTATATCCCAAGTGTTAGGATTGTAGGCATGTGGCATCATGTCCAGCAGAGGTTCCTAATTCTTTTGAGAATTTCACATCTGCTGTTGGAAAAGTTTCTGATATACCAACAACAATGCCAATGAGTCTGCAGATGAACTGACTTTATTCTACTTTTCCCTGGGCATAATGGTGCATGCCTGTGATCCAGCCATTTAGGAGGTAGAGTTAGAAGGATCAGGTGTTGAAGGCCAGCCTGGGCTACATGAATCCATGATCCCATAACACAAATAAAAATAAATAAATCAGCCTGATCTAACAGCAAGTTCTAAGACAGCCAGTGCTACATAGTGAGACCTTATCTCCAAAAAAATTAAATAAAATTCCACCTCTCATGGGACATGGGACATGATGTTACATACCTGTGATTCAGACCCAGGAGGCTGAAGCAGAGGGCTGGTGAGTTCAAGGACAGACTAGGCTACATAGTGAGACTCTGTCTCAAAACAAAATACTAAAATAATTCTATTTCTCCACCCTTTAAAGTTGGTATGGAATTATGATTCACTTTGCATAGAATACACTAGAAGTAATTTACAGATTCAGAGCAGGGCCTTAGAGACACCGGAGCCTCCTTTCTCATCCTTTTGGAGCCCTGAGGTCACAATGCTATGGATAAACCCAGGACAAAATGTCACATGGCGGGCCTGGAGAGATGGCTCAGGGGTTAAGAGCACTGACTGCTCTTGCAGAGGACCCGGGTTCGATTCCTAGCACCCACATGACCATCCTTAACTCCAGTTCCAGGGGAATCTGAAGCCCTCTTCTGACCTCCGAGGTATTGCACAACATGGGTGTGCTCACATACATGCAGGTAATACACTCATACACATAAAATAAATAAAATAAAATAAAATATTTCACATGGAGAGAAGGGCACAGCCACTCAGCTCAGTCATCAGAACTAGCATTTTGGATACGAGTGCGGATGAGCCCATCTTGGGTCACCCAGCCCAAGCAGAGGTGCCTGATGGCTGTACCACTTGCATAATCGAGGCTAGATCAGCAGGAAAACCACTCAGTCACCCTCAGAATCTAGAAAAACAACAAATGTCTGTTTTAGCCTAGTTTGTAACCCTGAGTTTCTGGAATGCTTTTTTATGCAGCAGTGACTATCTATATATTTTTCAGAAGTGGGGTTGCTGGCTCAAAGTGTGTATTCATTTCACATTTTTGCTCAGGTATCGTCCAGGTTGTATTACTTTGCCTTCCTACCAACAATGGGTGAATGTACTTGTTTGCCCACTGTCTTAATGAAAAATATCTTGTCAAATTTATGGATTTAAGATAGTACAATAGGGGCTGGAGAGATGGTTCAGCAGTTAAGAACACTGTTCTTGCAGAAGACCTGGGTTCGAATCCTAGCACCCACATGGCAGCTAACAATTGTCTGTAACTCTAGTTCCAGGGGATCCAACAGCCTCTTCTGTCCTCCTTGGGCATTGCACAACACGGGTGCACTTACTTACATGCAGGCAATACTCGAATACACATAAAATAAAAAAAATAGGGCATGGTGGCACACGCCTTTAATCCCAGCACTCAGGAGGCAGAGGCAGGCGGATCCTCTGTGAGTTCGAGAACAGCCTGGTCTACAGAGTGAGTTCCAGGCAGCTGGAGCTACAGGGAGACCTTTTCTCAAAAAGACGAAAAAATAACTAAAATAAATAAATTAAAAATAAATAAATAAAAATAAAAGATAGTGTGATAATAAAAAGTAATCAGGGATGGTGGCACATGACTGTAATCTCAGCGCTCAGGAGACAGAGGCAGGAGAATTTCTCTGCATTCAAGGTCAGCCTAGTCTACAAAGTGATTTCCAGGCCCACAAGGGCTACATAGTGAGATCCAGTCTAAACAAAAAATAAAAACAAAACACCAAATAAAAGTAGTGTCTATTTCAGCATTGTTTTGTTGTCATTGTTTTGGTTTATTCGGTGCCAAAGCATTGAATTTAGGGTCTTGTGCATGATAGGTAAGTACCTACCACTGAGATGCATCTCTGGTCCTTAGTTTGTATGAAATAAGGTCTCCATGCCGTTCTGGAACACACTATCCTCCTACCTCTGCCTCCAGAGTGCTAGGGCTACAGGCCTATACCACGGTTTCCAGTCTGACTTTCATTTTTATTATTATGTGTGATGTTGGACACCTACACGGATGCTAGAGGCCTTACGTATTTTTTGTAAATTGTCCTATTATTTGTTTTAAAATTAAACTGTTGATCTTTCCTATCAGTACATGGGAACTCTTTAAGCAGTAAGGAGATTAGATATTGGTATATAAGTATTACAAATATATTTCTCAATTTGTTTTTTACTCTTCCTTATTTTTATTTTTTATTTATTTTTTGCTCTTTTTGAGACAGAGTCTCCCTGTAACCCCAGCTGGCCTGGAACTCACTATGTAGACCAGGCTGGCCTTGAACTCACAGAGATCTGCCTGCCTCTGCCTCCCGAGCGCTGGGATTAAAGGCGTGTGCCACCATGCCTGGTGTTACTCTTGCTTATTTTAAAAGATTTATTTATCATTTATTTATGTCAAATTCATTATGTAGCTGAAGATGATCATGAACTTCTGACTTTCCTGCCTCTCCCTCCTGAGTCTGGGATTACAAGTGTGGACCACCATGCCTGGTTATGCAGTCCTGAGGACTCTGCATGCTTCATGTGCTCTACCAACCGAGCTGCATTTCCAGCCTTTTCTTTAGACAAGGTCTCATGTAGCCCTGGTCCACCTCAAACTTGTCAAGTAACCAAGGCTGGTTTTGAACTCCTGATCCTCCCTCCTGCCTCTACCTCTCAAGGGCCACCAGGCCCTGCTCAATAAATTAATAATATAAAGTGTTTATATTGGTGCTTGCATATATAAGTATAAATAGTAAATGAAAATAAACAATTTTATTCATTCATGAATATTTATTGGCTAGCTAGTACATGCCAGGCACTGTTGAAGGTGCTGGGGACCCATCAGTGAATAAGGTGAAAATCTTTGTGCACATAGAGTTTATATTCTAGTAGTGTGCAAAATATGTAGCCCTAGAGATCCCAGTGCAGTACAGGAATTGGCAAGGCCACTAGCTTAGCACCTGGTGCACAGTGGGGCTCAGGAGATGGAAGGGAAAGGAAGATCCTGGGCCAGCAGCAGAGTGGAATCCCAGTAGAGGGACTAGGACTGCTGAAATCCTGAGTAGCAATCACTATCACCATCCAACAGCCGCAAAGAACAGTAGCCCAGAGCAGGCGCTGCTCTGTTCTCATATCTCATTTAACCCTTACAGCAACACGAGGAGTTTAGTGCTGTTGTTTTCAGTTTTCAGATGGGAACTAAAGCAGAGAGAGGTTAAGTAGCCTCATCAAGGTGAGTGAGCTGGGATCCCAGCTCAGGCCATCCGGCCCCAGTGTTGGTAGGATTGGATCTGCAAGTAGAGAGGGCAGCACAGGTTGCTAGGTCTCAGGATCATACACAACCTGAACTTCAGACAAATTAGAAAGAACATATGCCCCTCCTAACACCCACACACCCAAGACCCACTATACTCAATACACACTTCAAGGCTACTAAGGGCCTAGGAGGAACAAGGGGGTCAGCTGTGGGGTGCGCCATCCCCAGGGCTAGTCCATCCCAATGGTCTGTCTCCTCCATAATATTACTCCACAAGGCTTTGAATCAGCCCTCCTGGGACCTTAAGTCATTGTCTCAAGGCCTGTGATTCCACCCAGAAACCACAAATAAAATAATGAATATTGTAATCCTGAGAAGCTTTAACAGAGGCACTAACACTTCCACACTGCAGCTGGAGGCCAAGAAAGCAACTATTCAAGAAGCAGGAGATGAAACTGGAGGGTCCAGAGAAGAGATGGGACCCACAGTAGCAGACGTTCGGAAAGGGGGAACCATTACCAATTTACAAGACCCTTCCACATCCTTTCTAACCTTTCTTGGCATATTTAACATTGTTCAAATCTTACCTTATACAAGGAAGAAACTGTCAGACCATGTTGTCAAAGGGGGAATTTGAATCTCAGAGGGAAACAGGAAGTATTCAAGATCACACACAGGGCTAGGAGACAGGTGGCTGAGAGCCTTCCTCCCTAATAATAATAGAGAATGGGAGGAAGCAGGGGGCGGTGTAGGAGGCAAGCAGCAAAGAACTGGAGAGGCAGATGCAAATGTAGAAGACCCCACAGCAGACAGATTCTTCCACTTTATCTTCAGGGCAGGCAGAGCTGGGCCTCCTGAGATGCAAACCAACATTGCATTCCCTCTGTGGGGTGATCAGGGCCGCACTATCCTCACTCCCTCATTCCCAACCCCAGGCAAACTACATTCGACTGCGTTCTGAAGGATCGACACCCCCCACAGGAGGGATCAGACAGCACTTGGCAGTTTCCAGTCGCCCACTCCTCTGCAGTCATCTATTGAAGACATGGGAAATCAAGGTCCAGAGACAAGAAGTGCCTCTCCAAAATTCCATAGCAACTCAAGCTCAGAAATCTAAGCTTCCTGACCAGAACTTACTAGACAGGGACCTCTGCTTCAACCTTCTCTCTGGAGATATAATATTCATTTTTTGGCTGTGCTGACACTCACTCAAGAAACTTGGGGGGGATTTCGCCTGTACAACGTGAGTCTCACAAGTGCAGGGATTTTTGTCTGTTGATCCCCGATGTATCACCAGCCCCTAGAACATTGTCTGCCCCATAGAATGTGCCAATATATACAAATCAAGTAATTGTATGCCCAGAGAGACAGGCACAGGAGAGATACTGAAACCTTATCTTTAGATCCGGAAGCCACGGACTTTATTTTCAAATACATGAAAAGCTAAAAATCTGATCATGTCTTCTTATCAGGGTCCACTTTGTGCCAGGAACTGAACTTGGTGTTGGGGACTTAGTGAAAGACAAACATGTTCAGACTTCGGGTGTAAGGAAGGGGTGAGGCTGTAAGTGATCCCCAGCGCAACATAGTACATTTTGCAGTCTGAGCAGCTCTAAAATGGTCTCGCGGCTCAGGTGGCGCGCTCAGCAGGACTGCAATGTTCCTGCGGGGCGCCGGCCGCCCACCTGTCAGAGGCTGTGCCAAGAGAATGCAGGAGAAAAGCTTTCTACCTTGGCTGAGGTCATTTCCCACCCCCAGATTCTCTGCCTCCAAAACCCTGCAATTCTCTGACGCTGTAGACTTGGATCTCGCTATCTTCTGACTTTCAAGGTCTCCTGATGCTGACAGCCCCAAATTTTAAGTCTTCAGCCTTCCCACGCCAGGGACCCAAAAGAAAAAACAAGCGAACTCTGCAAGGGCCGCATTACCCACTCTTCAGCAGGCCTGAGGGTAGGAAGTGTCCCCTTCCCCATCTCGCAGGAGCTGTGGAGACATAGCTCAGGCTCTGGGGTGTTGGCGACGTCGGAAGACTCAAGTCCCAGGGATGGCATTGACAGCGCCGTAACACGTGACGGGCTGTCACATTGTGCAGCGGGTGAAGACGGGGCCGGCCCGTCACGTGACGGAGGAGGGGGCGCCATGGGGTGATATGAGATGCGTGTCTCTTAGATTACGTGGAATGACGCATTCCCACCCCTTTTGGCAACTAGATTTCATCAGTCCGAAGAGGAGACATTCCGGTCCAGGGGGCAGGCTCTCGGATCCAGACAGTTTGCTTCCGTTCCCTCGCGCACCAGCTTCCGACCTCCGCCCTCCCCTAGGGCGAGGAAGAGCCGAGACCTGGTGCGCATGCTCCAACCATCCCAGAGGGGCGGGACTGCGGCTAGGGAGCGGGAGGGGGGAAGACAAGGGAATTCAACCTGTAGAACTTTGGGGGTCCGGGGATCGACTCCTTCCCTTCCACTGTGGATGCTGCAGGAGGCGGGGCCTGGCAGTTCCTGGGGGTGTTGGGGTTCGCGGGGGAGGTGTCCGTGTGAGAGGGGTACAGGACTTCCGAACTTAGAATATTGAGGCTCTCGGGGTTCAGGCTCCGGGGAGAGGGAGCTCGGGCCGCCATGCGCGACAGGACCCACGAGCTGAGGCAGGTGAGAACCGGGGCTGCAGGGTTGGGGGCGGGCGGGCGGACTGGAACGAGAGATTCCCGGTCTTCGGGTCCGGGGGCGGGTGGCTGCTGGCCAGGAAGGAAATTCCCGGAAGCCTGCGGGTCTTGCGGGGCGAGAGCCGCAGCGAGGAAGTGATGCCCGTGACTTCGGCCCCGGCAGGGGGATAACAGCTCGGACGATGAGGACGAGGTTCGAGTCGCGCTGGTGGTGCACCCGGGTTCAGCTCGGCTGGGGAGCCCGGACGATGAGTTCTTCCAGAAGGTAAGGGGCTGGAATCCTGGCCTGGATACTCCAGAGGTCAGGAGGACGAGGAGTAGGGCGGATCGGAGTACGACTTATCTCTTCAGCCCTTTCGGTCTTCATCCCTAGGTCCAAACTATTCGGCAGACTATGGCCAAACTGGAGAATAAAGTCCGGGAGTTGGAGAAACAGCAGGTCACCATTCTGGCCACGCCCCTTCCCGAGGAGAGTAAGCACGCTCAGCCTGGTGGATTATGGGGGTTGTAGTTCCATATAGGTGGTGGCTAGGGTGGTGGTTTGGTTTGGTTTGGTTTGGTTTGGTTTTGAGGTAGGGGTGGTGGTTTGGAAGTCTTGGCCTTCTCTTGTTTAGGCATGAAGCAGGACCTGCAGAACCTGCGTGATGAGATCAAACAGCTGGGGAGAGAAATCCGGGCACAGCTGAAAGGTGAGTTTCTCGGACCTCAGACAGATCTTTCCTTCTGGGCATATCTGGGGAGTACGTTGCCCAGAGAGGTCAGTGATATGTCCAGGTCACACAGCCGGCCTAGGTTTAGAATCAATGCACATGCCTGCTTCTCAGAGTCCTTTGTTACTATTACTATTACCATTAAATTTACATTGAAAGTACTTACCACTATAGGTCTTGCAGCCTAATGTGTATTCTTTGGGCAGACAGATGGGGGTTTTGTTAGGAGGCTACCTCACCACTTCTGGAAACCCACTGATGGACTACAAAGAGAAATAGACTTTTTCCTCTTAGAGATTCAGAACTAACCTCCTCCTCTTCCCCCTCCCGATCCTTTCCCCCTCTTCCTGAAGTCCTCCATCATCATCATGTTTACTACTGAGATATACCCCAGCTCATAGTCACTTTGTAATAAAAATCCTGTGGAAAAGAGAACCTCCCTATTATGTAGCTGGATGTAGACATGGCCTTTTGTTATGGCCCCAAAACTATGTATTTATTTATTAACTTACACATATGTATGTATTTTTGAGACAAGGTCTCACTGTATAGCCCAGGTTGGCCTCAAACTCACAGAAATCCCCTTGTTTCTACCTCCCCAGTGTTGGCCCAGCCTCCCAAATAATTTTTAGAAATCTCAGGTCAAACTCTCCTTTCCATCGACCCTTGTATCCCCCACAGCCATAGAGCCCCAGGAGGAAGCTGATGAAAATTATAACTCAGTCAACACAAGAATGAAGAAAACCCAGGTGGGTTTCACTTTCCTAGAATGAGGACGTTTCAGCAAATGTTCCATAGATTACTGATGGTGACTGTGAGGCAAGGGCCCTGAGACATCCGGGATCTCTGTCCTTATGATTTCCCACATTGGGAAGCTGCTGCTCAAAGAGAGAAAGAACTCACTGAAGATAGAGAATCTGGGTCTCACGATGCTCAATCCTTTATAGCGCCCTACCTCCTTCTCCATCCAAGGAGTATTTACTGTGTCCCCAGATGTGATTTATACTTGGCTGTGAGAGACATACTTTCCCAGAGCTGAGATAGGGAATTTGGGGTAAATAGGAACAGAGATATTTTTCATGTAGGACTTGGTACCTAGTGGCTCTGCCCAGGGAAGAAGAGAAAGCAGAAATGACTGGTGACATCCTTTGCCCCATAGACAGACTTCAAGAAATAAGGAAGAAGGGTTGATGAGATGGCTCAGTGGAGAAAGGCATTTGCCACCAAGCCTAATAACCTCAGTTTAATCTCTAGAATCCCCACAGTAGAGGAGAGAACTGACTCCCACAAGTTGTCCTTTGACCTCCACATATGTGCATGGCATGTGTTTCCTCTTCCCCATGCATACACATACCAAATAAATATACTAAAATAGGACTTAAAATTTGTTTTAAAGAATTAAGGAAGAGGAACTTGCATCAGGCAACATCTTAGTAAGCAGATTTGAAGTGACCTGACTGGATCCTTCTGGATGTCCAGTGAAGAGTGGTTGGAGTTCTTGGAAGTCAGGATTGGAGTAGCTGGAGCCAGAATTCTACCAGATCAGGAAGAGAGGTTTGAGCATCTTGAGAGGGTGCAGAAGTGTGAGTCCAGGAGATGAAGGCATCAGGAGAGGAACAAAAGAGCAGCGTACCCAGAGAGGTACCACGGTGCTTACTGGTTTGAGAGGCCAAGGGCTCAGAGGACAGCATGGTGACATTGAGGCAGGTGAGCGGACCTCCAGTCTAAGCAGCAAGGTTGACATTCAGCAGGCGTTCAACAAATATACATTGAGTGCCCGTGTGCTAGACTCTTGAATAGAAAATAAAAAATTCATACTCTTGAAACATTTACATTCTAGTTGGGCAAGACAGTCGCCAAATAAATAAATTACTTTAGAATATAATAAGTATTAGAAGGAAAAACGGCAGAGGAGAAAGGATGGGGAGTGCTGGCAGAGGGAGGGTAATAATTGAAATGAGAAGTGCAGGTAGAGCTGAGTGGTAGAATGTGTACTTAGCACGTGTGAGGCCCTGGCTTCCTTCACCAACCTGCAAAAAAATGTTTATTTATTGGCGTGTTTAGTGTGGGGGGGGTGGGGGGGGTGTATGCGGGCAAGCGCACAGCACAGTGCTCATGTTGAGGTCAGAGGAATGGGTTCTCACCTTTCACTTGGTTGAGGCAGGGTCTCTCTTTTCCTGTTGCCGCACTGCACTGTGTACTGCATGAAGCTGGCCCCAAGCTTCCCAGGTAGTCTCTGCCTCCCATTTCACCTTAGGAGAGCTTGAATTATAGATCCACTGCATCTGGCTTTTTACATGGGTTCTGGGGATCAAACGTGTCATTGTGCTTGTGCAGCTAGCGTTTTACTTGCTGAGCCATCTCCCTAGCCCCCCAAATAAAAAGTAAGGACTGAAGATGTAGTTTATTTACTAGAGTGTTTGCCTAGCATGGATTAAATTCCCATCACCACAGATACAGGGGATATTGGTACACAATGTAATCCCAGCAGGCCAGTCTGCTTTATATAACATAAACCAAAATAGCTGGACATGGTGACACATGCCTTTAATCCCAGCACTCTGGAGGCAGAGGCAGAACGATTTCTGTGTGTTCAAGGCCGTCTTGGTCTACCTAATGTGTTCTGGGCCAGCCAGAGCTACTACACACTGAGACTCTTTCTCAAAAACAAAACAACCCCCCCATAAGTAATAGTAATAATAATAAATAAAATCAAAATTTAAAAATAAAAAATAATTAGATGAAGCCAGATGTGGTTTTCATCTGTAATCCGAGTACCCAGGGAGGTGGAGGGAGATCAGGAGTTCAAGGTCATCCTTAGCTGTGTAGTGAGTTCAAGGCCAGCCTGAGCTATTATATGAGACTCTGCTTGAAAACCAATCAACCAACCAACAAAAAATAAACAAGATGAGGAAAGCTTCATTGAAAAGGTGACAATTGAACAAAGGCCAAAGGTGTTTGTGAGGAATGAGCATTCTAGGCAGAAGGCACAGTGACTACAAAGGCTGAGCTGAGAGTGTGCTTTGTTCAGGGAGAAATAAGCCAGTGGGGTGGTAAAAGGAGAGGGAACATAGGGAGGAAGGAGGGGACAGTGGAAGGAGGTGAGGTCAGAGGGGTATCTAACAGTGGGTGGACAGACAGAGCATGTTTGGGCCTTGTGGGCTCTGATAAAGCCTTTGGCTTTCATTCTAAGGAGTGAGGGAGCCTAGTAAAGTCGTTATCACAAGGTGGTTATGGCCTCAGGCACACATGATAACTCTTGCTCACTGACCTCTGGGGATGCCAAGGCCAAGACAGACAGGGATCTTCCTGAAGTGACCAGCTAGAGTCTCCATTCTCAGCATGGGGTCCTGTCCCAGCAATTCGTGGAGCTCATCAACAAGTGCAACTCAATGCAGTCTGAATACCGAGAGAAGAATGTGGAGCGCATTCGGAGGCAGCTGAAGATCAGTGAGTTGGGGTGCCTGGTTTACAGGGTTAGGGAGCACTGATCTGGCTCTGAACTGACCTTTCCTTTTGCAGCCAATGCTGGAATGGTGTCTGATGAGGAGCTGGAGCAGATGCTGGATAGTGGGCAGAGCGAGGTGTTTGTGTCTAATGTGAGTAGCCACAGCCAGCCTCTCTGCTCACCTCCCATCTTTGAATCCTGGTACCTTTGTGTGGAGGGCAGGCTCAGGAGGGAATTAATTAGAATGCCAGGAGTTGTAGATCAGAGGTCTGTTCCAGAAACTCAACAGGAACTTTGGATCTGCTGGTGGTCTATCTGTGACCTCTTCCCCATTCCTACCTACTCCCTAGATACTGAAGGACACACAGGTGACGCGACAGGCCCTAAATGAGATCTCAGCCCGACACAGTGAGATCCAGCAGCTGGAGCGCAGTATTCGTGAGCTTCATGAGATCTTCACTTTCCTGGCTACTGAGGTGGAGATGCAGGTGGGCACTTGAGGCAGCCCTTAGACAGGAAGCCATGCACAGTCCACACTCTTGAGCTCCACCTGTAGACAGTATCCTGGGCTTGTATGGTCTTCCAGGCTCCATGTTCCCAGGTGGCCCCTACTTCCATCCTTAGCCAATTTTGCCTACCTCCACAGCTACCCAGAAGGCCACTCCTCAGATTTCTCCAAGGTTGGAGTGGCATTCCTTTGGCCCTTTGTAGGGGTCAGGGCATGCTCCTAGCCCTATCCTGGAGGTGCTGACCTCCACCATGCTGCAGCCATCTCCTTTGCAGGGCTCTTGTGCAGTGCAAGTACCAGGACCTAAGGCTGGTAGTGCCAGGAAGAGGCAGGGGCTGGGGTGAAGACAGGCCTACAGGAACGGGTGAATTTACACAGTTATGAGGGGACACAGGTTTGCCAGTTAGGAAAAAGGTACTAGCCCCATAAGGCCAAGGCAACAGGCCCCTACTGCAAATGGCATGGTATAGAACAAGGGAATAGGAAGAGACCGTATGTGGTGCTAAAAGCCATATTGAGTCTGAACATTGTCAGATCTGTCTGCTGGATCTTGGTTAGTGCAGTTTTTGTTTGGTTTGGTTTTCTGCCAAGAATATCTATCAGGTATTTTGGGCTGGGATGGGCAGAGTAACTGCTGACCTCTCACACCCAGTCATCCCTGCCTTTCTGAACTACCCCTTTCTCTGAGCAGGAGGAGATGATCAACCGGATTGAGAAGAATATCCAGAACTCAGCGGACTTTGTGGAACGTGGTCAGGAACATGTCAAGATAGCACTTGAGAACCAGAAGAAGGCGAGGAAGGTGAGCCTTCAGCCTGGCCCAGACCCTTGGGTACTCCCGAATGACTCTCCCTGACCCTTGCTCTCCCACAGAAAAAAGTTATGATTGCCATCTGTGTTTCTATCATTGTCCTCATTTTGGCTGTCGTCATTATCATCGCTACGGTAGTTGGATAATGCCACATATTTTTGGTAAGATATGGTGAGCCTATCTCATTCCCAGCACCAGCTTTTCCCTCTACCTCCCTCACCCATTTCTCTCCTTCCCTTTCAGGCACTGGGAGTAGCAGGGACCCAGGTCCTGACCTTCCCTCCCAACAGCTGTGGAGGCAGTCCACAGCCTCCAGCCAACCCTATCCTCACACTGACCTCCATGCAGAGGGGCATATAGCTCTTGGGGTCCTTCCCCTTCAAGCCACAATGCCTGGGAGAGGGCCTGCAGTGTCCTTTTGGGCAGGAACACATGGTTTTGTAAAAAAAAAAAAATATATATATATATAAATAAATAAAAAGCTTTGGAGCCTCCTGCGCCTGTGTATTTCTGGAAAGGCTGGCCCAGGCTTCCAAGTATCTGTTCTCTCTACCTCCTGGCCATTCCCGAGGTTAGACCTAGTCTAGACAGGCTCAAATCAGACTTCCCTAAGTGTGTGACCAAGCACAGCAGGCTCGTTCTACCCACATTGTAGGAAAGGTAGGCTTGGGAGAGGTAGTGCCCATAACTGACTTCAGCCCAGTACTGTCTCACCACTGGGACAACATACGTGGAGTGATGAGCTGACCAGGCCAGGCCAGGGCTGGGACAAAGGGGAAATGTGTTATGTGAGAGATAGCAGTGGTGTTCCTGAGGCCAAGAGGAGGAGACATCGAAAAAAAGTACTTGAGTAATTGAGGTAATTACTTTGAACACATACAGCTGGCCTCAGTAGAGACACATTTATTGAGGATGCTAAATGTAATGGAAAAAGACAGCATAAGAGGTTGCAAGGCAGAAG
Organism: Nannospalax galili; assembly: GCF_000622305.1. Classification (NCBI taxonomy): domain Eukaryota; kingdom Metazoa; phylum Chordata; class Mammalia; order Rodentia; family Spalacidae; genus Nannospalax; species Nannospalax galili. The sequence continues at coordinate 811,410 of NW_008359996.1, read as the reverse complement.
GACCAACAGGCCAGGCCCTATGACCAGAGACTCATCACCCATAGTGGTATACCTGGATTATGGAGGTTATCCAGTAGAAGCAGGTAGAGGAGGTAAAGGTTTCTGGACCCTCTTTGTGTTTTACAAGGCACATGAGTTGCAGACCCTTATTCTAATTTCTTTTTATAATTTTTTTAGGGGGGTCTTTCTTGAGACAAGGTCTCCCTGTAGCCCCAGCTGTCCTGGAACTCGCTATGTAGACCAGGCTGGCCTTGAACTCAAAGAGATCCGCCTGCCTCTGCCTCCTGAGTGCTGGGATTAAAGACGTGCGCCACCACGCCCAGCTTATTTTTAAAATTATTTTTATTTTATGTGTATGAATGTATTACCTGCATGTATATAAGTGCACCCATGTTGTGCAATACCTGAGGAGGTCAGAAGAGGATGTTGGAGTCCCCTGGAACTAGAGCTATGGGCAGTTGTAGCCACCATGTGCATTCTGGGAATCGAACCCAGGTCCTCTGCAAGAGCAGTCAGTGCTCTTAACCGCTGAGTCATCTCTCCAGCCCCTAATTTTTTTAAAGTTGTATGTATGTGTGTGAATGATTGAGATCAGAGGACTTTTCAGGCATAGTTCTCTCAATCCATTATGGTTGCCAGGGATTGAACTCAGGTCATCAGGTTTGTATGGCAAGTGCTTCTTCCTCCTGAGCCATCTCACTGACCCCAATTCTAAGTTTTTAAGAGTGTCTAGTCCAGGTGCCTAGTTTCCAGAGAGGGATGGAGTTCCTTTCCAGGACACCTAGCTCAAAGGGTAAGCTGCTCCTGGGTCATGCTTGGTTGGATTCAGTGGTATTTGGGGAGATTGCCAAGGCATTCCAATCTCACTGTCTCATCCTCCTTATGATCCCATAGGACCCCACTGCCCACCCCCTACCCCCCCACCCACTGAGCCCCTCTGAGTATAGTACTAATACCAGTTCCTGCTGTAATGAGTCCTGGAAGAGCTCTATGTGACAGTGCTAGTGTAGGGACCAGACTTCCCTAGACCTACATTGGAGGAAGGGGGGAATCAGGCCCTAGGGCCTTGCCAAGTGAACCCCTGCCTGCAGGCCAGCCCTTGGCAGGGCCTCCCTGTGGCACTGGAGTGGCCACTAACAGTATCCATTGGAGATTGTCTACCTCTTTACTAGCTAAGTTTGGAATGTGCCTTTGTCTCAACTGAGAAAGATTGCCAGAGGGCCTAGGTTGTCCCTGGAGAGCATCAGGATTGGTCAGCAGTGTGTCTGGGGAGCAGCCCCTCCCCATCAGTATCAAGCAGCTCATTTTAGGTTTGAGGGCCTGTGGTGGTTTGAATGAGAATGTCCCCCATAGGCTTCAAGTATTTGGACATTTTGTCTCCAGTTGGTGGTGCTGTTTTGGGAGGTCTTAGAAGGTGTGTCCATGCTGGAGAAAGCAGGCCACTGGAGGTAGACTGAGAGTTCTTATGCCTTATGAGATTTTCAGTTCCTCATGTTTTCTATGCCTGCTTGAAGATGTAAGTGCTCTGCTTTCTGCTCCAGCACCTCCTGCCACCATGCCTCCCCACCACGATGGACTCTAATCCCTCTGGAACTGTAAGCTCAAATAAATTCTTCCTTCTATAAGTTGCTTTGGTTTTCCATCTCTTTCCCCAAGATGCCTAACATCTCCAGCAGATTCATGTCTACTTTGCTTCATTTGTCCAATTTCCCATATTGCCTTCAGAGTAAAACAAGATCTGAGACACCAGCTGAGATCTGATACAGATGTTAGACATCCACATCTATGGAGTTGGATGTGTTTTCCTTTAAAATTTTTATTATTGGCTCTGTAGTTGGAGCCCAGCCTGGTCTACATAGCGAGTTCCAGGCCAGCCAAGACTATATAGTGAGTTCCTGTCTTCCAAAAATTTTTAAAATATTTTAACATTTTATTTATTGTATTTATTTTATATGTTTGGGTGTATTGCTTACATGTAAGTGCATCCATGTTGTGCAATGCCCGCAGAAGTCAGGTGTTAGATCCCTGGGAACTGGAGTTAGGACGGTTGTTAGTCATGTGGGTACTGGGAGTCAAACCCAGGTCCTCTGCAAGAGCAGTCAGTGCTCTTAACTCTGAACCATTTCTCCAGCCCCATTATTTATTATTTTATGTGTATAAATGTAATGTCTGCATGTAGGTATGTGCACCCGTGTCATGTAATGCCCAAGGTGGCCAGAAGAAGTTATTAGATCCCCTTGAACTGAAGTTACAGAAAGTTGTTAGCTGTCTTGTGGGTGCTGAGACTCGAACCTGGGTCCTCTCTGGGAGTACCCAGTGCTCTTAACGGCTGAGCCATCTCTCCAGCCCCTCAAAAAAATTTAAATTATTATATTTATTTGTGCATGTGTGTGGAAGTCAGAGGATAAGACACAAGAGTCAGTTCATCTACCATGTGGGTCCCAAGTATTGAAATCAGATTGTCAGGCTTTAAAGTAAGCGCCTTTACCCACTGAGCCATCTCTCTGGCCCCTGCCATGTTATAAACTTAAGAATTGATTACAGGAGACTGGAGAGATGGCTTAGTGGTTAAGAGCACTGGCTGCTCTCAGAGAGGACCCGGATTCAATTCCCAGCACCCACATGGTGGCTAACAATTGCCTGTAACTCTAGTTCCAGGGGCTCTGATGCCCTCTTCTGACTTCCAAAGGCATTGCACAATATGGGTACACTTACATACATGCAGGCAATACACGCATACACATAAATTAAAAAATTTTTTTAACCTTTTTGAGACAGGGTCTCCTTGTAGTCCCAGCTGTCCTGGAACTCATTATGTAGACCAGGCTGGCCTTGAACTCACAAAGATCCGCCTGCCTCCCAAGTGCTGGGTTAAGGCGTGCGCCACCACTCCTGGTGAAAAAAATATTTTTAAAAATAATAAAATATTTTTTAAAATAATCAGTTCCAGATACTCCCAGAATTCAGGAGGCAACTGGAGCTATCCAGCACAGTATGGTACTGCATGCCCTTACTGCCAGCACTCTGAAGGCAGAGGCAGGTGAATCTCTCTGAGATTGAGGCCAGCCTGGTCTACATAGCAAGTTCCAGGCCAGCTAGGATACAGCAAGACCCTGTTTCAAAAAGACCAAAAGAGAAAGAAGATTCAGAGAAAAAAAAGGTCAAACAATTAGTTCTTTCAAGGTGGTTAATGTATTCAGTCTGCCTATAGTCATATCTAGAGAGGAGGAAGTTTTGAAAGTAATTATGGGTGTCACTGTTGTCTCATGAAAAACTGATAGAATCAAATAGATTTTTAAAAACTATTGTTTTCTGGTTGGTACATGCTTGTAATCCTTGCAGTAATCCTAGCACTTAGGAGACTGAGACAGAGGATTGCTGAGTTCAGTGCCAGCCTGGGCTACATAGTCACTTCTAGACTATCTTTAGCTATCAAGTGACATTTGTCCTAAAACAAAAAACAAAGAAACAGAAGATTCCAAGTCCAAGCTAGCATGGAGTTATTCAGTGACCTCAATAGACCCAGGTGGTATTTGTAGTGATTGTGTGTGTGTGTGTGTGTGTGTGTGTGTGTAAGTGTATTGCCTATATGCATGTAAGTACACCCCTGTTGTGCAGTGCCTGAGGAGGTCAGAAGAGGGCATCAGATCCCCTGGAACTGGGGTCACAGATGGTTGTTGGCTGTCATGTGGGTGCTGGGAACCAAACCCAGGTTCCTTCCTACAGTCCCAGCTGACCTGGAACTCACTATGTAGACCAGGCTGGCCTCGATCTCACAGAGATCTACCTGCCTCTGCCTCCCAAGTGCTGGTATTAAGGCATGTACCACCATACCCAGCTTGTTTTTAAATTTTTATTTGTTTTTATTTTATTTTCTTTTATTATTATTATTATTATTATTATTTTGGTCTTTTTGAGGCAGGGTCTCCCTGTAGCCCCAGCTGTCCTGGAACTCACTGTGTAGACCAGGCTGCCTGCCTGCAAGTCCGCCTACCTCTGCCTCCCTAGTGCTGGGATTAAAGGCGTGGTGTTTATTGTTTTTATTTTGTATGTATGAGTGTTTGAGCACAGGTCAGTACAGCAGTGCATGCAATGCCTATGGAGGCCAGAAGGGGGCATCAGATCCTTCTAGAACTGTAGTTAAGAACTGTTGTTAGCTGTCATGTGGGTGCTGAGAACCGAACCTGGGTCCTCTCTAAGAGCTGAGCCATCTCTCCAGCTCTCAGCCCTAAGTTTGTTTTTAATGTTGTTGCTGTTCTTTCTGTAGGATACTACCTTCGCCTAGGGGCCCAAGATGGTCCTTGGTCATTTCTGTGGCCCCACCCCTGTGAAGGCAGAAAAGCGAAGGGGATAGTTTACTCCTCCCCTAAATTCCACAGCACAAGTTGCACCAATAATTTTCACTCCTAATCCTTTTTTTTAAATTTTATTTTATGTGTATGTGTGTATTGCCTGCATGTAGGTAAGTGCACCTGTGTCGTGCAATGCCCGCGGAGGTCAGAGGAGGCTGTCAGATCCTCTGGGACTAGAGTTATGGACAGTTGTTAGCGGCCATGTGGGTGCTGGGATTTGAACCCAGATCTTCTGCAAGAATAACCAGTATTCTTAACTGCTGAGCCATCTCTCCAGCCCCACTCCTAATCCTTTTAGAATTTAAGTTCACATTGCCATATCTAGGGGAAAAAAATGAGAAAAAATATCTTTACCTTGAGCAGCTTTTTGCCCAAATTAAGATTTTACTCTAGGTCTGGAGATATGGCTCAGCGATTAAGAGCACTGACTGCTCTTGCAGAGGACCTGGGTTCGATTCCCAGCACCCACATGGCAGCTACGAACCATCCTTAACTCTAGTTCCAGGGGAATCTGAAGCCCTCTTCTGACCTCCGCAGAATTGCACGGCATGGGTGCACTCACATACATGCAGGCAATACACTAGTACACATAAAATAAAAATAATAAATAAAATATTTTTAAAAAGATTTTGTTCTAGTTTTGTTTTGGCTTTTTGAGGCAGGGTCTTGGTTTGTAGCCCAGGGTTGTTGTTACTGGTTTTTGTTTTGTCTTTTTGGAGCAAGGTCTCCCTGTAACCCCAGCTGTCCTGGAACTCACCATGTAGACCAGGCTGGCCTTGAACTAACAGAGATCCACCTGCCTCTGCCTCCCAAGTACTGGGACTACAGGCGTGCCCCACCATGCCCAAGCTGGCCTTGAGCTCCTAATGCTCCTGCCTCAGCTTCCCAAGTCCTGGGTACCAGTGTGTACTACCATGCTCGGATCAGGCTTTTGCTTTTTGTTCTATTACTCTGAAATGAGTGGAGAATGAATATTGGTAAACCAGTGGGCTGCTGCAGTTACAACCAACACTGTGGACTCATTCCAGCTGCATTAATATCCTATTATGCGTGTTTGTTTTTCTTGAGATTGGGCCTCACTATGTATATAGCCCAGGATAGTCTTGAAACTCCTGATAATTCTCTTGGCTCAGCCTCTTCAGTTCTGAGATTACAAGCATGTTTCCATGCCCAGCTAATTTTCTATTACTAATGTGACAAATGATCATAGACTAAGGGGCTTACAACATAGGTTTGTTCTCTTAGAATTGTGGAGGTAAGAAGACCAAAGTGTGTAACTAAGCAAAGTGTCTGCAGAACTGGTTCCAACTGATGGCTCAGATGGAGAATCTGTTCCTTTTTCAGATCTAATAGTTGTTTGTATTCCTTAGCTGGTGGCCCCATGGAAGCCCAACAGTCTGTCTCTAGCCTCATGGCCTTCTAGCAAGTAATTCTGCATCCCTCTTATAAGTGCCCTTTGTGGGCATAGGGCCCATTCAGCTACATCCCCAGCCTTCTAATTAACATAAGCAGATTTAGAGATTAGGATGGGAATGTATTGGGTGTCTACCACACCTCCCTATTCCATATTTAACTCAATTTAATGACTTATTCACAAAATATTTATTGAGCAAGTCTTATACTCCATACATTGTTGCAGGTGCTTGAGAAAGAGAAACAAAGATAAAGATGAAAAGCCAGGCATGGTGGCGCATGCCATTAATCTCAGCATTTGGGAGGCAGAGGCAGGCAGATGTCTATGAGATCCAGGCAAGCCTGGTCTACATAGTGAGTTCTAGGCGACCTGGGGCTGTAGGGAGACCCTATCTCAAACCAAAAAAAACCCAAAATAAATAAGTAAAAATAAATAAATGCAAGGTTTATGTTTTCATGGACTCTGTTAGAGGAGTGGTTAAGTGAATAAATTACTAAGATATTCTAAAACTTTAATATGCATTATGGAAAAAGTGAAGAGTGTGGTTGTGCATGCCTGTAATCCCAGCACTTGGGAAGCTAAGGCGGAAAGATCAAGCATTTGAGGCCAGCCTGGGCTATATACCAAACTGTCTCAAAAAAAAAAAAAAAAAGTTAAGAAATTAAGTGTAATATGATAAAAACTGATGGAGTGCTGAAAGTGGCTGTTCTGGTAGATAATTAGAAATGGCACCTTAGGGGGCTGGAGAGATGGCTCAGCGGTTAAGAGCACAGGCTGCTCTTGCAGAGGACCCAGGTTCAATTCCCAGCACCCACATGGCAGCTAACAACCATCTGTAACTACAGTTCCAGAGGATCCAATGCCTTCTGACTCCACATTTCATGTGTATAAATGCATTGCACGATATGGGTGCACTTACACACATGCAGGCAATACACTCATACACATAAAATAAAAATAAATAAAATTTAAAAAGAGGAAAGAAATGGCACCTTAGGAACAAGGTGAGACCCATAGGGCAGAAAAAACATGAAGGATTATTTCTAGCCTGGAAACCTAAGGGACTTTTTCTGGCTGGGTTTTTTAAATAGCTTTTAATCTGTAGTCCTTCTCACCTTCTCTGTGTCCCCTGTTTTGAACCAAGGTGTCTACAGCTGCTCAATGTAAATTGGGATTGGTGCTGAGAATTGAGCCTGGGGCCTCACACATGCTTGGCAAACACTCTACCACTGAGTCTTCCCCAGTTCTCCTTTGGTTGCACAGGCTCACAGCTGACTGTGCTGCAGGGCAGATTTTATCCACAGTCTGATCTGCATCTGATTTAGATGATTGCTAAGATCTGGGACTTGAATATGAGATTCTTTTGGACTTTGACCGGATTAGAATTTTATAAAGGTAATGTGTTTTTTGTGGACAGACATGAATACTTGAAGGCCAGAAAGAGAAATGTGCTAGGTAAAATAATGGCTCTGAATATCCCATGCCCTAATCCTTATGAATATATTACTTTACATGACAGAAAGGATATTGTGTTTTGTTTTTGTTTTTTCAGTACTAGGGATTGAATTCAGGGCCTCTAAATGCTAGGGAAACACTCTATCACTGGGCTACATCCCCAATGCTTGATTTGACTAGGTCTCACTGTATATCACTAGGCTGGTCTTGAACTTGTGGTCCTCCTGCCCCCACCTCCCAAGAAGCTGTGATTACTACTAGAGGTGTCTGCCATCACATCCAGCTAGCAAAAGGGACTTTGTAGGTGTAATTAAAAGATTAAGATTTAAATAGGGAGATTATTTTGGATTATGCAGATGAGTCAGTGTAATCACATGAACTCTTACTAATGGAGACACATGCAGGCACATACATATAAAATAAAAATAATAAATAAAAAAATAAAGCAGCCTGGGTGTGGTGGCACTTTCCTTTAATCCCAGCACTTGGGAGGCAGAGGCAGTCAGATCTCTGTGAGTTTGAGGCCAGCCTGGTATACAGAGCAAGTTCCAGGCCAGCTGGGGCTACAGGGAGACCCTGTCTCAAAAAGACCAAAACAATAATAATAATAGTAATAAAGCAGAAGGAAGAGGAGGAGGAGTTGGCAGGAAATTCATAGTCACTCTGGAGTTAGGAACTTAAAGTCTTCACGTTGATGAATATTTTTAAAAAATGACCCAAGAGCTGACTAGATTCACCAGAAGGGCAAGTAGTGGAGAATGGCTGGGGGTGCCGACAACACAGCAGACAGTAGCAGGGATATCAGAGTATAAGGGCTCTAGTGGGGGAGGGAGGCTCGGAGGGTCCTATCTGGGAAGTGGGTGTAAAAATAAATTTAAAAAAAAAAAAAGACCCACGAATACTACAGTGCTGGAGAGGCAATCGCAATGGCAGAATGAGGCGTGCCTCTGGCAGCTGGCCTCAGTACTGGGCCACGCTGGCTCCCAAGAGGCTGAGTGTGTGCTGGACCACATGGGGAATCTTATCACACAGGATGAATATTTTCCTGACTTTAGGTGCTTTTATATTGATCTCAAAATTCTGAGCTCAGGGCTGGAGAGATGGCCCAGCAATTAAGAGCACTAGGCTGCTCTTACAGAGGATCCCGGTTTGATTCCCAGCACTCACATGGTGCCTAACAACTATCTGTAACTCCAGTTCCAGAGGAATCCAACACCTTCTGACCTCTGTGGGCACTGCACGACACAGGTGCATTTACACACATGCAGGCAGTACACTCATACACTAAAAACAGCAGTATGGTTGTGGGTGCCAAATCATTGGTGGCTGCAGCTCTGGGGAAGGTGAGGATGGCAAAGGAGTGTTTCATGACCCTCCAACTGGTGAAGGTGGGAGAGTATAAGTGGGAAATGACCTTCATGATTCAATCAGAGGACTTAAAATGTGACTCCAGTAAATGGGAAGATGTGAAAACAGCAGACACCAAAGAAGCCAACTGGATCCTTGGCCATAAAAAAACACCTGATCCACCTGTCTCTGAGCTAAAAACACAAAGTGGTTTTCTCCAATACCAATGCCCCTCTAGCGAGAAATTCAAGCCAGAAAGTAGCTATTGCCTCTGTTTTCTACACAGAAGCCAAAATGCTCTTTTTGGGTGTTTTGAGACAGGGTCTCCCTGTAGCCCCAGCTGACCTGGAACTCACTATGTAGACCAGGCTGGCATCAAACTCACAGAGATCGCCTGCCTCTGCCTCCCAAATGCTGGGATTAAAGGCGTGCACCACCACACCCGGCTCTTTTTTTTAAAAAAAATTTATTTATTATTTTTATTTTATGTGTATGAGTCTGCATCCGTGTCGTCAGATGAGGGCTTCGGATTCTCCTGGAACTGGAGTTAAGGATGGTTCATAGTCCCCATGTGAGTGCTGGGAATCGAACTTGGGTCCCCTGCAAGAGCAGTCAGTGCTCATAACCGCTGAGCCATCTCTCCAGCCCCCAAATATTCTTTCTTAAACACAACTATAATCATGTGGACAGAGCAATGGAGTCAGAAAAATAGTAGGAACCAGTTTAACTGAAAGTATGACCCCTTCTGTGAGCCTGGAGCTCTGTTCCACATTCCTCTGGTGGTCAGCTGACGGTGCAGCAGACTGGAGGGTGGAACACTTCCTAATGCTGGGCAGCAGTTTCAGTCTCCTCTGAGTGACCACCCCCACACACACCCTCAGAGGTCCCAGATTGTGCATGTTAGTAGCTTTGCCTTTGTGTTGGGCTTATGCTGGGGAGAGGGGAGGTGATTCTCAAGAATGGACTTCCCATCTCCCCTGATGGCCAGCTATGGTCTTGATGCCGCACATGGTCCTGGGCACCCAGGCCCTGATGTTGGACCTTTTCCGTTTCCATGCACCAAGAGGTTTTCCATCATTTTTCTATTACTCTTCCGCAGCCCCAGTGTGCCTTCACCTGTGCCCTACAGAAGATGTAAATTACCTAATGAACTTCTAGAGATAAAAAAAAATCACAGTCTAGGAAGTTAATAATTTTTAAAAGTAATGTAATGCTATAGCACTATAATGCACAAGATGAGGATTCTAGCGAATTCTAAAAGCTCTCTCTATATATATCACTGAGAATGGTATAATCAGAAACATAAATGCATAAAGATATAAACTGTATGGTATTAAAAGCAGACCTGGCTATAAAAAATGACCCAAAATAAGTAAATACATTTTTGAAATGCAAAAAAAAAAAAGCAATTGAGGAAGACACCTGATCTTGACCTCTGGCCTCCACATACATGTGCACACGTATGCACACTGACCCAATAAAGCTGCTGTGGCTGGAGTCTGCTTGGTGGGAGGAACAGGTGGAAGTAGGGAGAGAGCTTGTATAGTCCGTACAAAAGCCTGTATTTGATCTCCAGCACCAAGTAAACCAGGGGTATAGGTCTGTAATTCCAGCACTTAGGAGGTAGAGGCAGGATCAGAAATTCAAGGTCATCCCTGGCTAAGTAGTGAATTATAGGTCAGCCTGGGCTACATGAGATCCTTTTTTTATTTAAATACTTTACCCAGGAGGCAGAAGCAGGCAGATCACTGTAAGATCAAGGCCAGCCTGGTCTACCTCGTGAGTTCCAGGACAGCTGAGGCTACAGGGAGACCCTGTCTCAAAAAGACCAAAAAAACAAAACAAAACAGAATGAAAAAGAAAGAGCTTAGTATAGTAGGAGTGAAAGGGAACTTCCTCTATTTGTGAGTTCTCAAAAGACATTGTATTTCTTAGCATTAGCAATGAACAATGCAAAAGTGAAATAAATAAGTCGATTACTTAAGCCTGCCATGGTAGACATGCTATAATCCTAGCACTTGGGAAGGAGAAAGATGAACAATTCAAGGCCAGCCTTGGCTACACAGCGAGTTTGAGGCCAGTTGAGACTGCATGAGACCCTGTCTCAAAAAAAAAGCCCAAGAAGGAAAAAAGAAAACAATTCATTTGTTATAGCAATAAAATAAATTGATAGCATTTTAACAAAATGTAAGATTTATAGATAAAATAATAAAATATTGTTGAAAGAATTTAAAGATCCAGCTAAATTTAAAAACATCCAATGCTCCTGGGTCAGAAAATTTAATATTGTTACTATGACAATGTCCCACAAATGAATCAATTGATTCAGTACAACTTCCAAAATCTAAGCTTGCTTTTTTATTTCTTGATAGCAAACTATGACAAGCTGATCTACAAATTCAGATGGAGCCAGGTATGATGACATACATTTGGAATCCCAGCATCAAAGAGGCCGAGGCAGGATGATGGAGAGTTTGAAACCAGCAGGGGCTACATAGTGAGTCTGGGACCAACAGGAGGGTCCTAACAACCCTGTCTTAAAAAGAAACAAAAAATAAACACTACAAAATAAAATTCAAGTGGGAATATAAAAAGATACAGAAAAAAAATATTGAAACAAAGCAGTTGAAAGACTCATAGACCCCGATTTCAAATTCCTACAAAGCTACAATAATCAAAATAGTGTGGTGTTGGCATAAAGACATAAGGTTAAATGTGTGACCTAGTGATAGAACATGTGCCATGCCTTGGGTTTGTTCCCCAGCTCAGAAAAAAAAAGAAACAAAACAGAACCTCTCATATTTACAGTCAGTTTATTTTTTTAACATGGAGGCCATGACAATTCAATGGACAAAGAGTCTTTTCAACAAATGCTTCTGGGACAATTAAAAATCCAACAGGGAAAAGAATGAAGTTGAACCTCATACCTCAAACTATATACAGAAATCAATTCCATATGGGTCAAGGACTAAATCTATGAGTTTCTAGCTGTAAAACATATATAGTTTTTTTTAAGTTTGTAACCAAGTTATAAACTTTATGAATTCTTTAATTTTTTTTGTCTTTTTGAGACAGGGTCTCCCTGTAGCCCCAGCTGTCCTGGAACTCACTATGTAGACCAGGCTGGCCTTGAACTCACAGAGATCCACCTGCCTCTGCCTCCCGAATGCTGGGATTAAAGGCATGCGCCACCACGCTCGGCCGAATTCTTTAATTTTTACATTTATTTATTTTTACTTGTGTATGTGCACCACAGCACATATGTGGAGGTCAGAGGACAACTTTTCATAGTCGGTTCTTTCCTTCCATCATGTAGGTCCCAAAGGCTGAACTCAGGTCGTCAGGCTTGGTGGTGAGTGCCTTTACCTGCTGAGCCATCTCACTGGCCCAACTTTATGAATGTTTAAATGACATTTTAGCTATAAAACTCTTAGGAACAAGGCATATATCTTTAAAACCTTAGCTTACTAGCAAATGGATTCTCAGATGTGGCACCCAAAACATAAATAGATGAGTTGGACACAGTTAAAATTAAATTGAAATTATTCTTCAAACAACCCTACCAAGAAAGTGAAGGAAGTAGGTGTGGTGGTGCGTGCCTGGAATTACAGCACTCAGGAGGCAGTTCAAGGCCAGGCTGAGTAACTCAGCAAGAACATCTCAAAAAACAAGTAAAAGTATTACCCATATAATGGAATAGAAATTTTGTATATCACAATGAATGTATATCTAAAACAAAGAAAGAGCTTTTACCTCTCGACCTTGAGGGGTAAAACCCTTGAGTAGACATTTCTCCAAGGATGATATACATCCAACAAGCACATGAAAAGATGCCCAGGGGCCAGGGTATATGCTGCTGGGAGAGTGCTTGCTTGGCACGAACAAAGCCCTGGGTTTTATCCTCAGCACTGTGGAAACCAGGGTAGTGGCACTCACCTGAAATCCCAGCACTTTTGTTACCCTGGGTGACATAGTGAGTTCAAGGCCAGCCTGGGCTACATGAGACCCTGGCTTAAAAAATTTTTTTATATGAATGTTAACAGCAATGTTACAACTTAGAAGTCACCAACTAATGAATGATAATCCAGTAGGTATTATCTGACAAAATGAAGAAGGAACTATTACAAATTATACAATGAATGAACCTTGAAACCATAATGCTAAGCTAAAGAAGTCAGCTACCAAAGGCTACACATTGTATGATTCTGTATTATAAAAATTGTTTTTGAGAAAGGGTCTTCTTGCCCTAGCTGACCTGTGTAGCCCAGGTTGGCCTCAAATTCCTGGCAATCCTTCTTGCTTCAACCTCCCAAGTGTGTACGCTCACATTCTTGGCTCTCTGCATTTTGAAATGAGTAGAATAGGGCAGAAGAAATTGCTAAGTGGGTAAAGGCACTTACCACCAAACCCAAATACCTGAGTTCAATCCCCAGGACCTACCATGTGGGTGAGAACCAGCTCCACAAGTTGTCCTCTGAGCTCCACACGTTATGCCACATACATGCAAATAAATAAGTAAATAAGTAAATAAATAAATAAATAAATGTATGTTACATAAAAAAAGAAATGTATAGACTTGACAAATTCATAGTCAGTGGGTAGACCAGTGATTGATTAGGGCTGAAGGGTTGTGGCAGGGGGGAAACAGAGTGACAGCCAGTGGGTATAGAGTTTATTATAGGAGGATCAAATAGTCTAGAATTAGATTGTGATGCTGAGTAACACTGTGAATAAACTGAAAACCAGAGTTACACAGTTCAAACAAATGTATGACATACAAATTTTTTCTTTTTTTCTTTTTTTTTTCTTGAGACAAGGTCTCACTAATGTAGTCCTGGCTAGCTTGAACTTGCTACATAAACCAGGCTGACCTCAAATGCAGAGATCCACCTATCACTGCCTCCTGAGTACTAAGGTGAAAGGCATGTGCTACCACACCTGGTTTGAATTATGTTAATAAAGCTGTTTTTCTCTTTTTTCCTTTTTTGGTCTTTTTGAGATGGTGTCTTCTTGTAGTCTCAGCTATCTGGAACATATTATGTAGACCAGGCTGACCTTAATCTCAAAGAGATCCACCTGCCTCTGCCTCCTGAATGCTGGGATTAAAGGCATGCACCACCAGGTCCAGCTTGTTAAAATAATTTTTTTTAAAGTCAGACTGCGGGGCTGGAGATGGCTCAGCAGTTTAGAGTACCAGCTGCTCTTGCAGAGGACCTGGGTTCAATTCCCAGCACCCACATGGTGCCTAATAACCATCCGTAACTCTAGTTCCAAGGGAATCCAACATCTTCTGAGCTCCGTGGGCACTGCACAACACGAGTACACTTATATACACGCAGGCAATACACTCATACATATAAAATAAGCCTCCCCACATAGAGTCACATTGTTTTTTTTCTTCAGAGTAGGGTGTAGGATAGCTGCAGTGTCACAGACATCAGTGAAAGGATCTGTTGCATGAGCACAGAAAGGACTATGGGTCTCTGCTGTAGGTCCACGACACCCACTTCATCCTTCACTACTGTAGATACCCAGTGGTACGTGTGAACTGGCAAACATGGTATCTTTACATCAATTTTAACTTTTTTGAGACAGGTTTCAGTGTGGTAGCCCTGGCTGGCCTACAACTATGTCAACTAGGCTTGCCTCAATCACAGATTCACTTGCCTTTGTCTAAATGTTGGGATTAAAGGCTTGCACCACCACAACCAGTTTAACTTTTATTCTTTTATGGTGCTGAGGATCAAACCTAAGGGCTTTAAAAAGCTATGCAAGCCAGGCATGGTGGCACAGTCCTTTAATCCCAGCACCTGGGAGGCAGAGGCAGGTAGATCTCTGTGAGTTCAAAGCTTGGTCTACATAGTGAGTTCCAGGTCAGCTGGGGCTACAGGGAGACCCTGTCTCAAAAAGACGTGTGCGTGTGTGTGTGTGTGTGTGTGTGTGTGTGTGTGTGTGTGTGAAGCTATGTAAATGCTCCACTACTGATTTACTCTTTACTCTCAGTTGTAAACATCCCCCCCCCTTTACATTTGTGTTTGTGTGTGCACAGATGCATATCACAGAGCACTTGTGGAAATCAGAGGACAACTTGTAGGAGTCAGTTTTCTCCTTCCACCCTGTGGGTCCTGGGTATCAAACTCAAGCTGTTAAGCTTTGTGGCAAGTGCCTTTAACCTGATTTGCCATCTCACTGACCCACAAGGCCCCCTCTAAATGATAGTTTCTGAGGACCTGAACCTGACTGATATCCCTACCATCCAGGGGATGCCTGACTACCTGCAGTAGCGATACGGTCATGAGCTATGGGTCCCTACTGTAGTGTCTGCTACGACTGGCATGTGGACCTGGAGATGATTTGCATCTTGGTCTCTTCCTGACACTGCCAACCTGGTGGAAGACTAAGAACACCGAAGAGCATGCTTGTAATCAATCTCAGCACTCAGGAGGCTGAGGCAAGATCACTCCAAGTTCAAGGCCAGTTTGGGCTAACATGGGGAGATTTTTTCTTTTTTGGTCTTTTTGAGATAGGGTCTCTCTGTAGCCCCAGCTGGCCTGGAACTCGCTATGTAGACCAGGCTAGCCTTGAACTCAAAAGATCCTCCTGCCTCTGCCTCCCAAGTGCTGGGATTAAAGGCATGGGCCACCATGCCGGGCAGGAGACTATTTTTAAAAAAGAAAAAAAAAGAAGAGACTGGTCATGCCTGGTGTGGTGCACTCTGTAGTCTCAAAAAAATAAGACATAGCCAGGCGTGGTGGTGCACCCCTGTAGTCCCAGCACTTGGGAGGCAGAGGCAGGCTGATCTCTGAGTTCAAGGCCAGCCTGGTCTACATAGTGAGTTCCAGGCCAGCTGGGGCTATAGGGAGACCCTGTTCCCTGTT
>NW_008359996.1:784038-795869 GCF_000622305.1 Nannospalax galili | reverse complement strand
AAAAAAAAGGAAAAATAAAATTTTTTCAGGTGTGGTGGCATATGCCTTTAATTCCAGCACTTTGGGAGGCAGCGGCAGGCGAATCTCTGAGTTTGAGGTCAGCCTAGTTTACAAAGAGTCCCAGAACAGCCAGGGCTACATAATGAGACCCTCTCTCTCTCTCAAAAAAAAAAAAAAAAAAAAAAAAGGAATAAACAAAACAATACAAATTCCATGGGAATCTGAGGACTTCCATGTAACTTGGCCCTTTGACGATTCCTTAAACTGGCTTCAGATATGCCATCTAGCCAAGGCTGGTCTTGAACTCCTGCTTCTACCTTCCAAGTGTTGAGATTATAGGCATATGTCACTGTATCTAACCAACCAACGTTTTTGAGGTATCTTGTGTGTGTGATGCTGAAGATTGAATTCAGGGCCTTATATTAGACATATTGCAAGGAAAGCTATGTACTAGTTTATTTTTCCCCTAATGTGATGTGAGCTATCACATCTGTCATAAAATAGACAAATTTTGGGTATAGCAGTGTTTGTTTGTAATCCCAGCACTTTAGATGCTAAAGGAGAAACATCATCCAAGGCTAGCTTGGGCTACACAGCAAGACAGTCTTAAAAAGAATGAGTAAATTAATGAATGAAATGTGTTAAATGTGTTGTGCTTGGAGGTGCAGGCCTGTAATCCCAGCTACTCAGGAGGTTGAAGCTGGAAAATCAAATTTCAAAGCCTACCCAGGTTTCCCAGGGTGTTCAAGGCCAGTCTAATTAACTTAGTGAGACCCTGCCTCAAAATTTAAAAATTAAAGGATTAGAGATACAGTTCAGTGGTAAAGAGTTTGCCTCACATGTGTAAGGCTCCTGGTTCAATTCCCAATATTGCAAGAATTAAAAATAAAGAATAAAGCTGGGTATGGTGGTGCACGACTTTAATCCCAGCACTCGGGAGGCAGAGGCAAGTGGAGAGTTAGGCCAACCCGATCTGCATAGTGAGTTCCAGGCCAGCTGGGGCTACAGGAAGACCCTGTCTCAAAAAAAAAAAAAAAGAATAAATTCACAGATACACTCAGGGCAGTTTCTGAACCCCTCTATCACTCCACTTTTATGCTGTGCCACTAAGATTTTTTTTTAATTCCAGGGCTTTGATTTTTAGCATGTCAAATACCTCTCTCTCTCTCACACACACATATATAATTTTTTTTAAAAGTATTGTGGGTTGGAGGTATAACTTAGTGGTAGACAAATGCTTAGCACATGGGAGATAATGGGTTCAAACCCAACATCAAAAGATAAACAATTAAAATAAATGAAAAATAAAAGGACTATGTTACATGAGTTTTGGATTTTCAAATTTGGTTTAAAAAAATCCTTTGGCCACTTTCTATCCTTGTTCTACCCCACCATACCAGTGCACACTAATGTCCTGGTAGATGCTCTCAAAAACATCAATAATGCAAAGACAGGCAAACTGGGGCCCCTACTAAGCCATGCTCCAAAGTCATCTGTTTTCTAACTGTGATGATGACACAGTTACACTGGTGATCATTTGAAATCATTGATTATCATAGAGCTGAGGAAATTGGTTAAATATTGTGTATAGTGACCAGCCCTAGATTTAATGTAAATCTTGTAAGCCTAGGAAAATGGCAGAAAAATCTGCTCCTATCCCATCAAGTTTGGTTTCACTGCATTGACAACTAGCTGGCATCATGAGACATAAAGTAACAACAAACACACAGGAAGGAAAATCCTGGGATATTTTTCTAGGAATTTATGATAAAGACATATTAGGTGTGATATATACGCTTGGGAAGCTAAAACAAGAGGCTTGCCACAAATTTGAAGACATCCTGTGCTATATTGTGAACTTAAGGCTAGCCTAAGCTGCAATGGCAATAAATTTAAGGATTAAGCAGGGGGAGCCAACTTTTAAAAAAGATTTATTTATATCCTATAAGTGTGAGTGTTTGCCTGCATGTATGTATGTGCACCACATGGATGCCTGGTGCTTGAAGGACTGAAGAGGGCATTGGATTCCTTGGAACTGGAGTTATAGATGGTTGTGAGCCACCATGTGGGTGCTGGGAACTGAATCTGAGTCCTCTTCAAGAGCACCAGATACTGTTAGCTGCTATGACATTTCTCCAGCTCTGGAGCCAACTTTATTTCCCCAGTGCTGGAGATAAAACCCATGATCTCACACAAGGTAGATTAAGTGCTCTACCACAAGCTGAATCCCAGTTGTTAACCTCTTTCAGTAACTCTTTCCATTCAAGTACACAATAACTTCCCTTTCCTCTCAGGCCATAGATATTTTTCCTTTTTTTTTTTTTTTTTTTTTTTTTTTGGGCTGGGGGCTGAAACCAGGGGGTAAATACCCAACCCCCTGTTTTTTTTTTTCATGGTTTAGTTTTTTTTTTTTTTTTTTTTTTTTTTCTGGAGCTGAGGACTGAAACCAGGGGCTAAATCCCCAACCCCATGTTTTCTTCTTAGAGGTTTAGATATTTCTTTTTTGTTTTTTGTTCTTTTTGAGAGAGGGTCTCCCTGTGGCCCCGCCTGGCCTGGAACTCCCTGTGTGTGTAGACCAGGCTGGCCTTGAACTTAAGAAATCACCCTGGCTCTGCCTCTGGCATGCTGGGACTAAAACCAAGCACTACCACACCCAGCAGACATTTCTTGTGATGCTTATTCTTTTGTAATTTATGGGTTTTGTTGTAAATAGGAATCTTTTCCTCCAAGTATGTTTTCTAATTTGTTACAGAAAAGATAAATGTTTAGCCTCAGTTTATTATCTACAAAAAGGCAGAACTACTCAGTAAAAGGTTTCAATAGTGCTGAGTGTGGGCTAAACAAAGCTAAATTTGTTCACTACAGGACTTGAAGCCTTTAAGGTATCTTTTAATCACCAAGATTATCCAAAGGTGCAGAGAACTTCCTGTGGAATTCTTTCATAAGACATCCCAAAAAACTTTAGGAAACAATGTATCTCAAGACCTTTCTAGGGGCCCAGAGTGGTGTGCACACCTATTATCCTAGTACTTGGGAGTTGTGATAGGAGACTGAGTTTAAGGCCAGCCTGGGTTACACAGTGAGTTCCTGGGGGAGCTGGGCTGTAAGAGCCTGCCCCAAACAAAGGAAAACAAAACATCACCAAGACCCTTCTAATGTCTGTGTTAATCCAGGGGTCTCCACTGAAGCTTACCCCAACCAGATCACAGAAGACGACTCAGTGTCAAAGTGAATGCTTTAATGAGTGTCTCTCACAGCTGCGGCTAGCCTCTGCTGTCCCCAGCTCTCTTAGTGGATAGCTGAGCTACTTGCGGAGGGGTAAGAATCTGTAGACTGAGGATGGGCTCCCAGGAGTGTGGTAGAGAGCTATGAACTTCAAGCTGGCCCCTCTTCAGGCATTCCTAGCAAAGCCACAAGGGGCTCCAGGGGTGTGGGGGTCCCGATGGGCACAGGGTGGGTACGTTCATGCTTACGCAGATCACTGGCACTCAAGAAAGCTTTAGGACAGTGGGGACAGGCATAGGGACGCACAGAGCTGTGGGTGCGGCTGTGCTTACGCAGCCCAGCCCTGTCTGAGAAGCTCTTGCCACACTGGGTGCAGGGAAAGGGCCGGAGCTCTGGGTGTGAGCGCTCATGCCTACGCAGCAATGTTAGTGTGGAGAAGGTCTCCTTGCATTCGCGACACACAAACTGGGGGGGCTTCTCATCCACCTCCTTGCTCCCCACCTCTCCTGCCCCTCCCAAGGGACCAGGATTTTCCCCAATACCAGCATCCTGGCACTCCACATGTTCCACCGTCATGCCCACCACTTGCCACTGTGTGGCCATCACACCGCCTGACTCAGGGGGTAACCCTAGCAGCCCTGCCGGAGGGTCCCCTAGCCCTGCACCTACTCCGGGGGCAGCAGAGCCCTCCCCCACAACGCCCACAGGCAGCGCCAGTCCCAGTACCAACTCCGGTTGGGGGGCGGCCCCTGGAGCCTCGTTGCTTCTATGGGTCCTCTCGTGTTTCCTGAGGCTTGAAGACACCACAAAGGATTTCCCGCAGGCATTACAGTGGAAAGGGCGCTCACCCGAGTGCACACGGCTGTGCTTGGTGAGGCTAGCCCGCTCGGCGAAGGCTCGCCCACACTCCTCACAGCGGAATGGCCTCTGGCCCGAGTGCACCAAAGAATGTCGCTTGAGGTCCCAGGACGCCACAAATGTCTTGTCGCACTGCAGGCACTTGAACGGTCGGTCCCCAGTATGCACCCGCCGATGCATGGCCAGGTCAGCGGGCTGCCGGAAGTCCTTGCCGCACTTCTCACAGCGGTAGGGCTTCACGCCCTCGTGTGCCCGTTGGTGGCGGCGGAAGCTGGATGGGTCGGAGAACATGCGGCCGCAACGAGGGCACAGGAAGGGCTTCTCGCCTGAGTGCGTGCGCTCGTGGCTTTGGTAGGAGCTGAGCTGCGTGAAGCCCTTGCCGCAAGCCGGACAGCGGTAGGGCTTCTGAGCCGCGTGGATGCGCTGGTGGCAGGTGAGTGAGGACGACCGGGAGAAGCTTTTACCGCACTCTGAGCAGAGGAAGGGGCGCTCTCCGGTGTGCGACCTGTGGATGGAGAGCCAGTCATGAGGGCCGCAGTCCCCTGCCTCTCTAGGCTGCAATCTAGAGGACTGCCCAATCCCTAAGAGCCCCAGGGCTGCACCCTAGTAAGAAAACTTGTTAATCCCTGCACTGGGAGGCAGAGGAAGGACGATCTCTGAGTTCCAGGCCAGCCAGGGCTAGAGGTGTGACCCTGTCTCAAAATACAAAAAAAAAAAAAAAAAAAAAAAAACCCTAAAGGGCCGGGCGGGTGGCACAAGTCTTAAAACCCACTGTTGAGGAGGTAGAGGCAGCCGGATCACTATGAGGTCAAGGTCAGCCTCGTCTACAATAGCGAGTTCCAGGCCACCTGTTTCAAAACAAAACCAGTAACAATCCTTAGAGAGGACCTATCTTTCCCTGACCGTACCCACATGTAGGGTCCCCAAAGACCCCGTGTGTGGCTGCCCACACCTTGCCCCCTTTCCAGCAGTGCTGAACCGACGCCAGCTCGTCCCCATCCACACTCAGGACTCCATCTCTAGACAGTGTGCTGTGCTACATTCCTGAGCCCTGTCCAACCAGTTTACCCAAGCGCCCAGCTGCCCGGAACACTGACCCCACCCACTACCCACTGGCTTAGTCTGTTCCCACCATTGCTTTCCGCTATCCAGAGCTCTCACCGCTCGTGGTTACGCAGGTCCTTGAGCTCCGCGTAGGCTTTGCCACAACGCTCACAGGCGTAGGGCCGGAGGCCTGCGTGCGTGCGCCTGTGTTTGCGGAACACCGAGGGATCCGCGAAGCTCTTGCCACAGTCAGTGCAGGCATAGGGCCGCTCCCCCGTGTGGCCACGCTGGTGGATCTTGAGCTTGGACAGCGCACCATAGGCCTTGGGGCAGTGTGCACAGCGGAAGGGCAGCTCACCAGCATGCGAGGCCAGATGCACACGTAGGCACACGGGCTGCATGAAGCGGCGGCCGCATTCTGGGCAGGGGAAGGGTTTCTCGCCTGTGTGACTGCGCCCATGGCTGCGCAGCTCAGGGGCTGTCTTGTAGGCCTTGGGGCACAGTGGGCACGCATAGGGCCGAGGCTTGGCCACTGAACCTGACACCTTGTCCCCACTGGCTTCTTCTGCCTTGGGTTCTGTATCCACCTTTGGCTGCCCCCCGGCCACCTCTTCGGTGCAATCTGCAGGTATATGTGTGGCAGCATGACGGGCTGCCCTGGGAGCATTAGGAAAGGTCTTGGTACACGATAGGCACTTATATCGCCGGCCGGAGCGCTTGTAGCAGGGTGCTGGGGACCTGGTCTCTGTAGCCTCCACCTCCATTGCTTCAGTGGGTGGGCTTTCTCTGCAAGAGAAGCAAAGTTAGACCAACGCCATCTCTTTGCCATTCTTCACGGTTTACCTCCTCACCAAAGCCTCCTCAAGTTCTCAAAGATAACCTTACCTTTTCTTTAAAAAAAAAATTATTTTTATGTGTGTGTTTGGCTGCATGTATATAAATGCACATGTGTGCCTGGTGCCCATAGAGGCTATAAGAGAGTATCAGATCCCCTGCAACTGCAGTTACAGATGGTTGTGAGCTACCATTTGGGTGCTAGAACAAATTTGGATCCTTTGTATGAACAGCAAGTGCTCTTTATGGCTGAGCCATCGCTCCACCCCCAGAGGTAACCCTATCAGCCCAAACCATGGGATGGTTTGACAGTGAGTTCAAGTCTCTCCTGTGATCTGCTCATTGAAGGTGGAAATGAACAGGTGAGGGGGCTAAGAGATGGGCCAAGATCACCAAGGATACAACTATTTCTACTCTGTTTTCCAAACCATCTGGCATTCCTGGAATGCCTAGGTTCCATTGGTTTTACAATCTTCTTTTCTCCATTCAAGGACTTGGTCAGGATGCAGATACAGATCCCACCTAGTCCCCAAATGCCCAGTGAAGACAGACCTGGCTCCAGAGAAAGGAGGAGCCAATGGGTTGGGTGTGGTAGTTGGCAGTGTCTGGAAGTGATGGGTCCTGCATACGTGTGTTACCTTCCCCCTGGTTGGTCAGCTCTTACAGAATCAACTAGTCATAGAAAATTCTGTCATAAGAGTCATAAGAGACTCCACCTCAGACAAGAAATCTTCATCCATCTTCTACTGTGGAATCCCTGTTAGCTCCTGCTCCCAAAACTCTTGTAATGGGGAGCTCATTCACTCGCCAGGCAGCCTGAGCTACTGCCAGCAGTGAGAAGTCTCTTTTTCAGTCACAATGGCTATGTCTGAGCTAGTGAAGCCTCCTGGGTTCCCAGCTCTTGTTGAAATCCCTACTTTCTGGTCCAGAGCCCAGACATCATCCACACAGCTGTTCCTAGGATCATGGTTGGGAAGAAATAGGATTAACAGCTGCATTAGTCTTAACACCAGCTCATCCTCCCAAGGGGATGAAGAGAAGAGGATTAGGCAGATCCTCTTAAAGGGAGCTTAGCAGCTGTGCTGGGGAGTGGTGGGGTGGGAAGAGTAGAGAGCCAGGTGTGCCCAAAGAGTGGGAGGCCAAGGCTGAGGTTCTATGTTCAGGCTTGCAGATCACTCACTAGATGTTTAAAGACCCATGTCCTCATCTGAAAAGCACAGGAGCTGGTTTCTAAGTTACGACCCTGGGGTGAAAGAAGATGGAACTGAACTGAGCCAAAGGGGTGGTGGGGAAAAAAAGATGAGTTCAAGCCGGGCGTGGTGGCACACGCCTTTAATCCCAGCACTTGGGATGCAGAGGCATGTGGATCTCTGTGAGGTCAAGGCCAGCCTGGTCTACATAGTAAGTTCAGGTCAGCTGGGACTACAGGGAGACCCTGTCTCTAAAAAAAAAAAAAAAAAAAAAAAAAAAAAAAAAAAAAGATGAGTTCAGCGTCCTTATTCTAGAGAAGGACTAAAGAAGCAGTTCATCCGGCTGACCCAAGGAGGACCCAGGAGCCCTTGGGGTGAGAGGCTCCTCAGAGTCAGCAGCGCACCAAGCAGCAATTTTTTTTGGTGGTTTTGAGACTTGAACCCAGGGCCTTGTGACTACTCTACATCTCTAGCCTCCTAAGAGAGAGAAAAAAAGGAGGCTGGGGATATAGCTCAGCAGTAAAATGCCTGCCTAGCATGCATGAGACTCTGCTGGTCTTGATTCCTAGAACTGCTTTGGAAAAAAACAAAACAAAACAAAAAACCTCTAAAATAAAAAATAAATAAAATATATATTTTTAAATGGAGCCCATGGAGAGAGCAGTTAAGAACACTGGCTGTTCTTGCAGAAGACCTGGGTTCAAGCCAGGTGTGGTGGCGCACACCTTTAATCCCAGCACTGGGAGGCAGCAGCAGCAGGTGGATCTCTGCGTTGGAGGCTAGCCAGGTGTACATGGTAAGTTCCAGGCCAGCTGGGGCTACTGGGAGACCATCTCTCAAAAAGACAAAAAAAAGAAAAAGAAAAAAAGACCCAGGTTCAAATCCCAGCACCCACATGGCAGCTAACAACTGTCCATTGTAATTCTAGTTCCTGGGTGACACTGTCTTCTGTCCTCTGCAGGCACTGCACAACATGGGTGCATTTACATACATGCAGGCAATATACAAGTATACATAAAATAAAATAATAAATAAAATATTACAACAACAAAAACCTAGCTCATACCTACAAAGCACTTACCAAATTCTACACAGCATCCTAAGCTTTTTACATATATCAACTCACTCTTCACATCAACAGGACAGCAAGGTCAAGAGAAACATTGTTATGATTAAGTATATTCTGAGGCCAGAATACCCAGCTTGAAATCTTGTCTGCATTACTTCCCAGCTGATGTGATTTTGTACAACTTACTGCATATCGCAGAACCTCACTTTTCTCATCTGAAAAATGGTACTAACTAAAATGGTACTAAAATAGTACTAACTCATGGGATTGAGTGAGAAGTGAATGGAACCAGATTACTGCCTTCAGGTATTGAGTGTTTCCAGAGTCAGTTTGCTTAGTGTGCCACCTCACATAATTCTCATGTTGCTTCCTGAAACAGGAATTACTGACTCCATTTTATAGATGGAATAAATTGAGTTCCAAGAGCAAAATGACTTGTCCAGACACACAGCTAAAACTAATGCAGCTGTGACTCTGGGTGTTTAATTTTAAATTTTAAGCCCTGCTCCGGAGTCTGGGATCTCCCAGATGTTCTAATGCTGTGGCCTATCCAGTGTCCAGGAACCTGCATTCATGCTGCACTTAGGCCTTCTCTCATCTCGAGAACTGCCCTAAGACCACTGTCTCAGACAAGTACTTTCTTTTTCCTTTGGTTTTTGTTTTTGGTCTTTTTGAGATGGGGTATCCCTGTAGTCCCAGTTGGCCTGGTACTCACTATGTAGACCAGGCTGGCCTCGATCTCACAGAGATCCACCGGCCTCTGCTGGGACTACAGGCTTGGTGGACCACACTCAGCTTCAGGTTGAGTAGTTTTGAGACCTGCCCTTAGTCTAGTCCTTGCCAGCTCTGTTTCAGTCTTCCAATTCTGTGAAATAAAGATCAGGCTGCTGGAGGAGTACTGTCCTAAGGCACTTCCCAGGGGAAACAGTATGGCATGCCAGCAAGTACCTAGCTCCATGAAAAGTACAGAGCTAGGCAGGTTAGGCCTGTCTAAATACCACACTTGTCTGTATACATGTGTGCAGGTGTGAGACTACCATGGCACACTTGGTTATTTACTGAGGACTCTTCCACTTACCACTGCCTCCAGTGATGTTTCTCCATGTGAGGTCTGGCAAACCCATGCATCAAAATCCTCATCTAAGAAGCACACCTATAATTCTGATAACTAGGAGTTTGAGGCAGGAGAACCATGAGTTCAAGATAAGACTGGGCTATACAGCAAGAACCTGTCTCAAAAAACAAGGGGCTGGAGAAATGGCTCAGCTTCTTACCCATACACAGACATACATAATTTTTTAAAATAACAAAAATAGCCGGGTGTGGTGGCACACGTCTTTAATCCCAGCACTCAGGAGGCAGAGACAGGGGGATCTCTGTGAGTTCAAGGCCAGCCTGGTCTACATAGTGAGTTCCAGGCCAGCTGGGGCTACAGGGAGACCCTGTCTCAAAAAGACCAAAAACAAAAAAAATCTTTTTTTTTTTTTTAAGTAAAATACAGCAAACAAAAGTCAACATCTACTTATTTTTTCAAATTAAAAAAAAATTATTTTTGAGACAGGGGTTCCCTGTAGCTTCAACTGGCCTAAAGCCCACTATGTAGACCAGGCTGGCCTTGATTTCATAGAGATCTGGGCCAGCCTCTGTTCCTGAGTGCTGGGATTAAAGGCATGTACCACCATGCCCAGCTCTTATTTTTAAAGATTTATGCTATTATTTATCTATGTGTATGTGTGTAGGAGGGGGGGCCCACAGATGTCAGAAGACAGCATTAGATCCCCTGTAGTTGGAGTTACAGGTGGTTGTGAGCTGCCTAACATGGGTTTTGGGATCCAAACTTGGGTCTTCTGCAAGACCAGGAAGTGCTCTTAACAGATGAGCCATCTCTCCAGTCTCCCTCATTTATCTTCTTACAGTAGACTTATTTATTGTATGTGTATATGTGTGTGCAGGTGTGAGACTACCATGGCACACCTGTGGAGATGGGAGGACAACTTTGGGGAGTCTACTCCCACCTCACTGGGGCGCTGTCTCTCTTTTTTCTATTGCTGCACTGTGTGCTCCAGGCTAGCTTGCCAAAGAGCTTCCAGGTGATTTTTCTGTCTCTGCCTAACTCTGTAGGAATGCTAGGATTACGAATGTATGCCACTGTCTTTCCTTCCTTCCTTCTTTTTCTTTATTTATTAATCCATTTATTTGTTTATTTATTTAGAGACAGGGTCTCCCTGTAGCCCCAGCTGGCCTGAACTTGATATGTAGACCAGGCTGGCCTTGATCTCAGAGAGCTCTACCTACCTCTGCCTCCTGAGTGCTGGGATTAAAGCTGTGTACCATCATACCCAGCATTTTTTTTTTTTTTGAGGGTTTTATTATGTAGTGCTGGACAGCCTGGAACTTGCTATATAAACCAGGCTGGCCTCATACTCACAGAAATCTGTCTGTGCGTCCCAAGTGCTGGGTTTAAAGGAGTGCACCACCATGCCTGGCTAGCAGTTTTACCCACTGAATCCTCTCCTCAGCCCTGCAATCTGTACTTTAAATGAACTCTCTGGGTCATTCTAAATAACACTTAAGAATCAGATATGTGAGCTGGGATGTAATGTGGTAAAGTACTTGGCTGACACATATGAGTCATTGGGTTCCATCCTCAGCATCACAAAAAATAAAAAAAGAAACACAAATATCCTTCTAGGTCTCCATGCACTCCTAGGGGGGGATAGTTTTACTACAGTTTTTTTTTTTTTTAATTTAAGACAGGGTCTCCCTGTAGCCCTAGCTGGCCTGGAACTACTATATAGACAGGCTGGCCTTGAACTCACAGAGATCCTCCTGCCTCTGCCTCTGCCTCCTGAGCACTGGGATTAAAGGTGTGCACCACCAAGCCTAGCTCTCTTCCAACTTCCTTTTTTTACTTTTTTTTTTTTTTTTTTTTTTTTTTGGAGCTGAGGACTGAACCCAGGGCCTTCACTCTACCACTGAACTAAATCCCTAACCCCCCAACTTCTTTTTTTAAAAATATTTTATTTTTTACTTTATGTATAAGAGTGTATTGCCTCCTGCATGTATGTAAATGCACCTCTGTCATGCAATGCCCTTGGAAGTCAGAAGATGGCATCAGATCCCCTGGAACTGGAGTTACGGAAAGTTGTTAGCCGCCATGTGGGTGCTGAGAATCGAACCCAGGCCCTCTGCAAGAGCAGCCAGTGCTCTTAACTGTTGAGCCATCACTTCAGCCCTTTCTTCCACCTTCTTCCAACCTTAGGGCATTTGCACTAGCAGTTTTCTTGGAATTATCCCAATATTCTCCCAAAGATCTGTGTATTGTCTCTTTGGTTGCCTTTGAGTCTTAGCACCCAGACACGTCTTCTAATAAGGCTTTCTTATTCTTTAAAAAGAAATGCCATTGGCCGGGTGTGGTGGTGCACCTCTTTTAATCCCAGCACTCAGGAGGCAGAGGCAGGCAGAGCTCTATGAGTTTGAGGCCAGCCTGGTCTACATAGTGAGACACCTTACCTCAATTAAAAAAAAAATTATTGATGTATATATGTGTGTTTCTGAGTGTTTGTATGTGCATGTGAGTGGCGGGGGGCCCACAGAAGCCAGGAGAGGAC
>NW_008359996.1:720718-783972 GCF_000622305.1 Nannospalax galili | reverse complement strand
ACAGAGGTCAGAAGAGGGCTTCGGATTCCCCTGGAACTGGAGTTAAGAACAGTTCATAGCTGCCATGTGGGTGCTGGGAATGGAACCCTGGTCCTCTGCAAGAGCAGTCAGTGCTCATAACTGCTGAGCCATCTCTCCAGCCCCCTATTATTTTTATTTTATGAATGTATTGCCTGCATGTATGTAAGTGCATCTGTGTTGTACAATACCCATGAAGTCAGAAGAGGATGTTGGATTCCCTGAAACCGGAGTTAAAAGGACAGTTGTTAGCTGCCATGTGGGTGCTGAGAACTGAACCTGGGTCCTCTGCAAGAGCAGCCAGTGCTCTTAACCACTGAGCCATCTCTCCAGTCCCTCTTCTTGTTTTTAAAAAAATTATGTTTTAAAAAATGTATTTACTCTGGGGGGTTGGAGAGACAGCGCAGTGGTTAAGAACACTGACTGTTGGGGCTGGAGAGATGGCTCAGTGGTTAGGAACACTGACTGTTCTTGCAGAAGACCCAGGTTCGAATCCCAGCACCCACATAGCAGCTAACAACTGTCCGTAACTCCAGTTCCAGGGCATCTGACAGCTCTTCTGTCCTCTGCGGGCATTGAACGACATGGGTGCACTTACCTACATGCAGGCAATACATGCATACACATAAAACAAAAATAATAAAATATTTTTAAAAATGTATTTACTCTGTATATGTGCACACATGCATGCCACAGTGCATGTGTGTAGATCAGAGGGTACCATGCAGGAGTTGATTCTCCCCTTCCACCATATGGGTCCTGTGGATGGAACTCAGGTCATCAAGCTTGGTGGCTGGTGATTTTACCCTCTGACCAATATCCCTTGCCCTAAGAAGGCTTTCTTGACTACCTTTCTTTTTGAGGGGTGGGGAGACAGACGTTGGGGCACAGGGTTTTATTATGTAGTCTAGGCTGGCCTCAAATCCTCCTGCCTCAGCCTCCCCAGTACTGAGATTCCAGATGTGCACCATGTCCCTGGCTTCAACCATCTTCCTTGTTTCATTTTCTTGCAGTGTTGGGAACCGAACTTGGGACCTTATGCATGCTAGCCAAAGAAACACTGTACCACTGAGTTATTTTTCCAGTTGTGATCACCTTTCTTAATAATGCTATCTCTCCCCCTGCCAATTACCTTTTAGTCTCTCTTTTATTTTGCAATGCCATCCAGATCAAATACTACTTGCAGGCTCACAGTCAAGGGCTAGATATCACTCTCATCAACACAATGTTGCTCTAATTTCTCAAGCTAATCTCACAATTGCTTAAAAGTCTGTTGTAGTCTGAATCTCTAACCTCCACTGTGACAGTATTTGGAGACAGAGCCTTTGCAAAAGTAGCTAAGGTTAAATGAGGTTCAATAAGCTCAGTGTTCAGTCCAATAAGCTTAGTGTTCTTGGGGCCGGCAAGATAGCCCAGTGGGTAAAGGCACTTGCTACCACGCCTGTTGTCTTGAGTTCAATCCTAGGATCCAAATGGTGGAAGGAGAGATTGCTTCAAGTTATCCTCTGACCTCCACATGTCCCACTGTGACATGCAAGGAAGCACACACAAAATAAATAAAAATGTAATAATTTTTAAAAATTAGGTTTCTTAAAGGAAGCAACATGAAAAAGCTATGTTATCAGTCATAGTTGTAGCAAGTGTCTGAAGTCAAATGGTCAGAATCTCAGTGGTTCAGAGTCCTCCTGATTATTGCATCATTAGCACATTTCATTATTTGTTTGTTAAATCTCTGCCTCCAGCCAGCGAAGAACCAGGGAACTTCATTTTCTTTACACTTTATGCCCAAAACTGTTGGGTGACTCAAAGCAAAGTTTAGGTGGAATTCAAACTCAGATCTATAGCCTCTGCCTCCTCTATAGTAGGCGTCTGTGAGAGGCAGTCAACAGCTATTTATTAACTGAAATTCTCTATCTTTCCAAGTTCATAAGGTCCAAATATCACTCCAGTATTCCAGTTTGTTCAGTGCTGTGATGGAACACACTGTATTTTACTACTAGCCTATAAAGGGGGTGGTAATGGTGATGAAGTACTACTGTCTCATGAGTTATGAAGATTCAGTTCCCCTAAAGTTTAAGGGGGTTGGGGGAGTGGTCAGCTGAGGTAAAAAGGAAGGCATGTAAATCTCCCCATATAATCAACATATAAGCCTCATAGAACATGAGCATTTGATTTGTTGATGAAACTGTGTTGGTGTGAATGCTTAATCATATCCTAGGCCTAACACCCAAACACCCAGTGAGCTCACACCATGATCCCACACTCTACTTTTCCAGCCTTAGTTTCTGAGACAGTGTGTGCCCTCTGGTCAGCAAGCTAAGCTCCAGCCACAATCTGCAAACTTAACCACCTCCATAGGCAATTCCCTCTGCCCAGGAGCCCTCGCTTGCCGTTTCCCTCAGGCAAATTCTTGAATGCTTTCAATACGCCATTTTCCATTGCCCTCAAGAATATTTAACGGGCAGTAGCGGTTAAGAGAGTAGAGCTGTGGGCCTCAGTTTCTCCAGTGAAATGGGGCCCCTGGAGCATATGGCAGTAGGCAGGGCGTTAGGAAGCCTACCAGACCGAGGAGGGACAAGTGCTGCAGAAACCCAGCGCTCTTCGCTCTCTGCAACCGTGTATGTACGGGTGTCCTCGCGAGGCAGGCAGCCCCCACGGATCGGGGCCCTATGCTGACTCATTTGGGAATAAACCCTAGGAAAACGTGGCCTCGGCGAACGTGGCAAGACAGAGAATGAAGAATGAAGTAATGAACAAATGAATGGATAGACAGGATGCAGAGCGGGACAAAGGCCTGCAAGATGGCGTTCTTTAGGACCGCGGGAGGGGCGGCCAGAGCCTCGGGACCGGGAGGGGGCCCACAGACAACGGGGACTCTGCTAGAGGGACACGCAGCGCAGACAAAAGCCCCTAATATGGCGGGCTCTAGGACCCCTGGGCCCGCGCGGAGCAAGGCCGGCAGTCGAGCCTGCGGAGCCCAGGCGTCCGCAGCAGCTGACCGCCCAGCAGCCGGCGGGTTCTAGGACCTGCTGCCCGGAGCCCGCCCGGGGCCGCTCTCTACTTGCCCCGCCCGCGCGGCTCGCGCCGGGTCAACTCCGTCCTCGCTCGGCATCCACGAGTAGTTGAGGCCCGCTTGGACGGCGTCCGTCCCTGCTGCCTGGGGCCCTGGAGACTTCCCAAAGGCGTCTCCTACCTGGTTCGACTGGGGCTGGCTCCGGAGTTTCGGCTTCGGCTCCTAGCACCGGCGGAGCCCGGGACGCCGCAGGAGAGGGGCCGGCGCTAGGACCCAGCGGGGTGGGGGGGCAGGGAGGCGGGGCCGGCGGGCCGGAGCGGAAGTGGAAGAGAGCTTTCCTGGCTAAGGCGGAAGGAAAAGCTTACGGAAGCCACTCCAGTCCCACCGTAGCAGAGAAGTATTTTGCGAGGGGTCTCTGGGTGCTAAGGGGATGAGACGCCAGGCCGATTGACGGTGTACACCCTCCAGGTCACCGGAAGTGTCTCCGAGAGCTAGGAGGTGGGAAGATACGGAAAGGGCATGCTCAGGCTTTGTAGTGCCCAGGTCCCTTGATAGTCCATTTTCTTTAATAGCTAGGAGTGAACTTAATGAAGACCCAACGCCTGTCTTGGGAAGAATCTTTCGTGGAGCATTTGAAAAGTGCCTCCGAAGTACTGTAGCCAGGGCTGCAGAATCTTTTTATTACGGCGCGCTTATTTAATAAGCACCGGAACGATTTTAGCAGCTGTGAGCGGAAGTGTGACTTAAGCTAGTGCACTGACCTGCTGCGCTGTGACCTACGTGGGCGGGGCCAGCGTTGTGAGCCCCCGCCGAGCGTGGTAGCTTGCCGCCGGTAATTCCAACATCCAGGAGGTTGAGGCAGGAGGTTGCTGCGAGTTCGAAACAACAAAAACCAAATAGTTGAGCCCACTTAGAACCCAGCGCCGGAAGTGTGTCCTGTAGGACAGAGGGACAGGAAGTTCCTGAGGCGGAAGTTTCGGGGGGAACTTTTAGCACCTAGGACACTTCCTGTTTCCTAATAACAATAGGAAGTGTCCGCGGAGCGGGGTAGACTCTACACTTACCTACTGTGTCCCGCTCCCTCTTCCTCCTCCTTCCTCCCGCTTCTTTCCGCTTTCCTCTTCTTCCATTCCCGGGAACCCTGGCCGAGTGTGCGTGTGTGGGAGCTCCAGAACCCTTTCACCAGCAACTACTTAGGGCTCGCGGCTGCAGTTAGGGTAAGGGTCCCACTGCGCAGGCGCGATCCCGTTCGCGCCCCCCCCCCCCCACGGAACCAGAAGGCACTCAGTGCGAGGTAGGGATTTAGAGAGGAAATTGGCAGAAAAGATGAGTGACGCTGGAGGATGTCGGTGGTGGGTGATTAGAGAATGGGACCTTTGAGTGAAGGAGCTTTGAGAGGTGAGAATTATGGGAACAGGCTCAGCGAGGGACGTTAGAGTTGGAGTTAGGAGCTTAGGGTCCCAAGGTAGTGAAGAGTGGGTGGGCATGTGTACCTTCTACTGGGAAGGCTGGGGTTTTCGATGAAGGCAGCTAGGGCTGCCTGTTGCAGTAAGTTTGTTTATGTATAAGCTGGGGTAATGGAGGCATTGCAGTGGTGTGACGATTTAGTGACATAAAGACTACTTAGAATGGTGCCTGGCACACAATACTTCCCACCATGAGTTGCTGTCATCGGTTTTAAGAGGAAGTAGAAGAGAAAATGAAAAATTATGGTGACAGTAAGGTAAGGCAGGCAGAGGATAGAAGAAGGTAGAGTATAAAATAAATACCAATTGGAAATGGGATGGGACTTGAAAGAAGGCTTGTGTTTAAGGGAAGTAGGTAAAGCAAGTGGCTGAGTCTTTTAAAAAGGACTAGTGTTGAGGGGGGCGCTCATCCCTTTCTTTGAAAGGAACTTCTAACCTCTACTGTAAGGCCTCAGCTGTCAACTGAAGAAAGTAGCTAGGTTTTTTCCTTTGGGTTTGGTTTTTGAGGAGGGGTTTCATTTTGTAGCTCCAACTGGCCTGGAACTCACTATGTAGACCAGTCTGGCCTCAGACTCACAGAGATCTGCCTGCCTCTGCCTCCTGAGCACTGGGATTAAAGGCATGTGCCATCACACCCAGCTATCCCACCTTGAACTTTTGATCTTCCCCTCATCTCCCAAGTTTACAACCAAGCCCAACTTTTTCTGTATTGATTGATTGACTGCATTTTGTTTGCATTGGTTTTTGTTTTGAAGAAAAAAAAAAAACTCACTATGTAGCTCTGGGTTGTCTCAAACTCACCTGCCTCTACCTCCCAAGTGCTGGGATTAAAGGTGTGCACCATCATACCCAGCAAATTAACGTTTTCAGTGCTTTCAGACTGTTTAGTTGAAGGGTAAAGAAAGAAGGATTAGCCTTGTTGTACAGCCTGATCAGGTGTTGTGGTTCACACCACATTTATGAGGCTAATGTCAGAACTCCATGAATTTGAAGCTAGCCTTTGCTGCCTAGGAAGTTCCAGGTCAGCTTGGGCTACAGAGTGAGCTGAGACCTTCTCTAAAAAACAACAAAAAAGCCTAGATAGTTCTGTTTTGTTGTTAAGATTTCACAGATTTTTGTTAGTTTGTTTCAGAATTACAGAAAGCAGAGGGTTAGGAACAGTAAGACTTTTCATATTCAGTCTGAGAAACAATGGGTTTGTCATCAGAAATAGATTAGTTCTGTCTAGACTTTGGTTTCCTTATGTATATCTACCTCTAGGGATGACTTAAGCCTAGAGGAACTTTCCTAGAAGTTTGTGCATAATGGGGCCTTCCATGATGGTATCTCCAGATTAGATGTAATGGAGAGCAGGTCCCTAGTTAATTCCTTCCTTTTGACCATTGCCCACTCTTTCTAGGGTTTGGCCCCTCCACCAGAGGAAGATGCTTCTGCTCCTTGTCTCTTTCTCCTGAACTCCAGGTTTTTCTGCCACATTGCTCCATGGAGGACACACCCCTCTCATTCAGCTGCTCTGACTGTCAGCGCCACTTTCCTAACCTCCCAGAACTGTCACGGCACCGAGAGCTGCTCCATCCATCTCCAAACCAGGACAGTGAAGAAGCTGATAGTGTCCCTCATCAGCCCTATGGGCGTGGCTCCCATAACCCAGGGAGCTTGATCAACTACCACCAAACCCACAAGGCTGGTCTTTTCCCCTGTACTACCTGTGGCAAGGACTTTGCTAATTCCATGGCTCTTAAGAATCATGTGAGGAGTCATGTTCCTGAGGGCCACCACAGGCACAGGCCCCCACCCCTCAAGGAAACCACTCCACACCTTCAGAGTGAGACAGTGTCTACTGATTCTTGGAGTCAGAGGCTTGGCCCTGGGGAAGGCTGGGAAAATCAAACAAAGCATGTAAAAGAGACACATGAATGTGAGTCTAGAGCTAATCCCAGGGCAGCTCCAGGTACTTGGGAAGATCTACCCACCAAACAGAGAGAAGGCTTGGAAAGCCAGCCAGATCCTGAGGAAAACACAGAGGGTTGGGGGTCTGTTTCTAATTCTGCCAGAACCCCACCTTTCCATACTCCAGCAAACAGCCTCCTTAGCAATTTGGAACAGTATTTAGCTGAATCAGTGGTGAACTTTACAGGGGCCCAGGAGTCCACCCAGCCCCTTCCTCCTGAGAAGGAGCGAAAGTACAAGTGCAGCCAATGTGGCAAGACGTACAAGCATGCTGGGAGCCTCACCAACCATCGCCAGAGCCACACCCTTGGTATCTACCCTTGTGCCATCTGTTTTAAGGAGTTCTCCAACCTCATGGCTCTAAAGAATCACTCCCGACTCCATGCCCAATATCGGCCTTACCACTGTCCCCACTGCCCCCGTGCCTTCCGGCTTCCTCGGGATCTGTTGGAACACCAGCAGTCCCATGAGGTGGAAAAGCAGGAGCAGCCCCTGGAAGAGAAAGAGCTGCCCACCACGAATGGGCACACAGATGAGAGGAGTTGGGAGCAGCTACCTAAAACACAGATGTTGAATGGCTCCGGGGAGCTCAGCGCTTCTGGAGAGTTGGCAGATGGTGGCCTAGAGGAGTATCGACCTTTCTGTTGTGGAGACTGTGGTCGAACTTACCGGCATGCAGGTAGCCTGATCAACCATCGAAAGAGCCACCAGACAGGTATCTACCCCTGTTCAATTTGTTCCAAGCAGCTGTTCAATGCAGCTGCTCTGAAAAACCATGTTCGTGCTCATCATAGACCCCGGCAGGGCGCTGGGGAAGGTGGACAATCATCAGCGCCCCCAGCTATCCTGATGTTGGCTGAGACCACCTACAAAGAGGAAGAGGTCCCCATTACCACCCTGGACCATCGTCCCTATAAGTGCAATGAGTGTGGTCGGGCTTACCGCCACAGGGGAAGCCTGGTGAACCACCGCCACAGCCATCAGACAGGAGAATATCAATGCTCACTCTGTCCTCGCAAGTACCCCAACCTTATGGCTCTGCGCAACCATGTACGGGTACATTGTAAGACTTCCCGCCGAAGTACAGACCCAGGGACTGAGGGTTCCCCCTGCCATTTCAAGAGGGAACTCCTGTCTAACCCAGTGGGAACAGAAAGAGCACTTCACTCAGATCAGGGGCATGTGCACAAACATGAAGAGGCCGCCACTATCCCCCCTGTAGCAGGTAGGACAGTGCCACAGATGTGTAGCATCTGTGGGATGTCCTTTGAAGATCCTGAGAGTCTTGAACATCATAGCATGACCCACAGGGCTGGGGAAGAAGAAAATAGCAAGACAGAGACCACAGTGTCACCACCTAGAGCATTTGCCTGTCAAGACTGTGGAAAAAGCTATCGCCACTCAGGCAGCCTTATCAACCATAGGCAGACCCACCAGACAGGGGACTTCAGTTGTGGAACCTGTGCCAAGCATTTCCACACCATGGCTGCTATGAAGAGCCATTTGCGACGTCACAGCCGGCGGTGGAACAGGCGGCATCGGAAACAAATCAGTAGTGCTGGTAGAGAAGAAGCCAAACTCCAACCTGTGGGAACCTTGGCTCCAAAGCTGGACAGCAATGAGGACCTGGACTCTTCTGAAGACCCTTTAGGAGAAAGTCCTTGTAGGTCTGAAGACAACTTAGAACGTGATGGAGACTGTTTGCAAGCTGAATCTGAAGGCAATGAATGTGGGTGTGAGAGGGATGAAACCTGTTTCCTGGGTGATAAAGAGAGCAGAAGCACTGAGGAAGGACTAGAAAAGAAGGAAGCCTGTTTCCTTGATAACTTGGACATCCCAGGGGATGAGGAAAGTAGTGAGACTCACTTTTGTGATAGCCTCCCTGCAGTAGAAGGCAACCAGATGCCTGCTGCTTGCCAACCCAGCTCCTCTTCCCAGCCCGCTGATACTGACGGTGCCTGGAAGGCTGAAGTCACTCACACATGTTCTGATTGTGGGCATTCTTTCCCCCATGCCACCGACCTGCTGAGCCATAGGTCCTGCCACCCCCCAGGCATCTATCAGTGTTCTCTCTGTCCAAAGGAGTTTGACTCTCTGCCTGCCCTACGCAGTCACTTCCAGAACCACAGGCCAGGGGAAGTGGCCTCTGCACAGCCTTTCCTCTGCTGCCTGTGTGGTATGATCTTTCCTGGGCGGACTGGCTACAGGCTTCACCTGCGCCAGGCTCACAACACTTCTGGCATGACTGAGGGCTCAGAGGAGGAAGGGGAAGAGGAAGGCACAACAGAAGCAGCTTCCACCCGCAGTCCTCCTCTGCAGCTCTCAGAAGCAGAGCTGCTGAATCAACTGCAGAGGGAGGTGGAGGCTCTAGATGGAACAGGTTATGGGCACATTTGTGGCTGCTGTGGTCAAACCT
This sequence comes from Nannospalax galili, assembly GCF_000622305.1. Lineage (NCBI taxonomy): Eukaryota > Metazoa > Chordata > Mammalia > Rodentia > Spalacidae > Nannospalax > Nannospalax galili. The sequence goes on along the minus strand of NW_008359996.1, from coordinate 775,109 downwards.
ACGATGACCTAGGAAGCCTAGAGCGTCACCACCAAAGTCAGAGTTCCAACAGTACCACAGAGAGGGCTCCTAGCCACTTGGAAGAATCAGGTGATACCATAGAAATCGTTGCAGATCATGTCTTTGAGGGCACTATGACTTCTGTCTCAGAAGAGGGTGGTGACACTGAGTCTGAAGTGAGAGTAGTTGGCACAGTTGCAGATGGCCTTTGCATGCAGGTTGGTGAAAGATTCCTAGAGTCCCACCCCCGCCCTTTTCGATGTAACCAGTGTGGCAAGACCTATCGCCATGGAGGCAGCCTGGTGAACCACCGCAAGATCCATCAGACTGGAGACTTCATCTGCCCTGTCTGTTCCCGCTGCTACCCCAACCTGGCTGCCTACCGGAATCATCTGCGGAACCACCCTCACTGCAAAGGCTCAGAGCCCCAAGTGGGGCCCATCCCAGAGGCAGGAAGCATCAGTGAGCCCCAGAATGTGGTAGAGACAGGGTTGGAGCAGGCAGAAGTAGGGCAACTCCAGGGAAAACTTAAAGTGGAGCCCTTGGACGAGGTGGCAAGGGTAAAAGAAGAGATGTGGGAGGAGACCACTGTGAAGGAGGAGGAAGTGGAGCAGAAGTTGGAGACAGCAGAGAAAGGCTGTCAGACTGAGGCCAGTGCTGAGCGCCCCTTCAGCTGTGAGGTATGTGGCCGCACCTACAAGCACGCTGGCAGCCTCATCAATCACCGGCAGAGCCACCAGACTGGCCACTTTGGCTGCCAGGCCTGTTCCAAGGGCTTCTCGAACCTCATGTCCCTTAAGAACCACCGTCGAATCCATGCAGATCCTAGGCGTTTCTGCTGTGGTGAATGTGGGAAAGCCTTTCGCTTGAGGAAGCAGCTGGCTAACCACCAGCGGGTCCATACTGAGCGACAGAGGGCTGGGGGCACCCAGAAGCTGCTTCAGGAAGATCGGACCTTCCGGTGTGGGCAATGTGGCCGGACCTACCACCATGCCAGCAGCCTCCTGAACCACCGATGCAGCCAGGAGGTAGGCCAATACACCTGCCCCTCCTGTCCTAAGACATATTCCAACCGTGTGGCCCTGAAGGACCATCAGAGGCTGCATTCTGATAGTCACCGGCGAGCAGGACGGTCTCGGAGGGGAGCTGTACGCTGTGCCCTCTGTGGCCGTGGCTTTCCTGGCCGGGGAGCTCTGGAGCGGCATCTGCGGGAGCATAAGGAAACAAAATTGGAGCTGGCCAGTAGCCAGGGATGCCCACTTGGTACAGAGGGCAGTGAGGGGAACCTTGCTGATGAGTGGGCACTGAAGGGCAGATCAGGTGGTACTGAGTCAATACCACAGCTAGAGCAGGAAGCCACAACGCCTGGGGAGCATAGTCAGAGCCCCAGCAGGACATCAGGTTCAGAAGCCACAGAGTCTATATCATGGAAGGTGGGAAAGGTAGATGAGTGGCAAGGAAAGAGGGGACCAGAGAATCATAATGGTGGCTGGGTTCCTCAGGGTCAGGTATTAACCAAGCCAGAAGACAGGATTGAAGACACTGTCCCTAGTAACCCTTGTCACCTCGCTGATAGCCAGTCCAGTGGCCCTAGCCTGAGTTACATGGATAGCTGGGATGGAGACAGCAGTTCTCAGCTCCAACTAGAGAGCCACTCCTATTGCTGCAGCCATTCTGGCAAGACCTGCCAACCTGATGCCCTTTTGAACCCCAGCATTCGTAAGACAGACTGCCACTGTTGCCTGCTCTGCTCCAAGGAGTGCTTGAATTCTATAACCTCTAAGAACCACAATCACATAGCTGCTCAGACTTTTGCTTGCCCTAAGTGTAGCAAGTCTTTCCAGTCCCGCCCCGAACTGGCCATGCACCTGAAGGCTCATGCTGGCGACTTTAGTCAGGTATCGGGTCAGACAGAGGAGGCCAGAGATCCCCAAGATAGGACTGGTGAGAACATAGTGAGTCTCCTTGGTCCAGGGAAAGCTCAGGAGGCCCCATCAGAACCTCCCAGAGATCCAGAAGAGAAAGACAAGCTAGCTAGTGGAGGACAAGGGATAAGTTTCACAGCAGCTGAAGACCAGGAACGGCCCTTTTGCTGTGCTCAGTGTGGGCGTTCCTACCGCCATGCTGGTAGCCTGCTGAACCACCAGAAGGCCCACACCACTGGACTCTACCCTTGCTCCCTCTGCCCCAAACTTCTACCAAACCTACTGTCTCTTAAAAACCATAGCAGGACCCACACGGACCCCAAGCGGTACTGCTGCAGCATCTGTGGCAAGGCTTTCCGGACAGCTGCCCGGTTGCAAGGCCATGGACGGGTCCATGCTCCCCAGGAGGGGCCTTTCACCTGTCCCCATTGTCCCCGCCACTTCCGCCACCGAGTCAGCTTCCTGCAGCACCAACAGCAACACCAGGAGGAGTGGACAGTGGCTAGTGCTGGTAGGTTGGGCAGCGATGAGGGGCAGAGGTGGCTGTGTGGACTCTTCAGTTACAGCCAAAGATGACCGTCCTTTCTCTTTCAGTGGGCAGAAGTAGCTTCTTCCACCCACCTACATCTGGAAATCCTGATTCAGACAGGAAAAAGATGAAGCCGTTGTTTAGGTTCTGCTTTCCTAGAGTGGGCAAGAGGCCAGGGAATGAGAGGGTAGGATGGGGGATTGCAGGTTCCTGGGTTGTCATATAGGTAGGTGTGCCCTGCAGGGCTGAGGTGAGTTTGAGGTAAAGTGTGGGGTCTGCCTGCATGGCTGCTTTATGGCTTTACTGCTGATTTGGCCATAGCAGCTGGGTCATTGGTCAGTACTCCCTGTCCCTCTCCCTATAGTTTGTCTCTGCCTTTTTTCTTGGAAATGAGATCTCTGGTCCTCTCTTAAGTGTTATACCATATTTCTTTTTTTTTTAGTCAACCCTTTCCTTCTAGGATATATCTTAGAATCCAACTAAACCACCCTCCCTGCCAACACACACACAGATACACACACACACACACACACACACACACACACAGCCCCCACACACACACACATACACACACACACCCCACACACACATACACACACCCCACACCCCCCACACACACACAGACACACACACACACACACACACACACACACACACACACACACACACACACACACACACACACACACACCCGCTGTCCAAGATACACCCCTTTAACTGAAAGACTGACTCACAAATAATTATTTCCTTGGAGCCAGGCCCAGCAGAGCACAGCAGTCATTAGTGCCTATCTCTCTCTATCAGAGTGGCTTTCAGTATAGACTGGCCTCCACCCATCTCATTGGAGGATGAGGCTGTGGGCATGTGAGACAGCCTTTTTCTAAGCTTTGGCTCATGCTCCACATCTACAGAGGAGAACACATTCTATCTATAGCCACCAAGGGAGGGTGTCCCTGAAATGGTAAACCCTTGACCAGAGCTTGTCAGAGGACAGAATAGTGGGTGATGATCCCTGAGAACTAAAAGAATGTTCTCAGGATAAAATTTCTTGGGTGAAGGGTGGTGGCATTTGACTTTAATCTCAGCACCTGGGAGGCAGGGGCAGGCCTGGACTACATAGCAAGTTCCAGGCCAACCACGGCTATGTGTTGAAACCCTGTCTGAAAGGAAAAAAGGAAAAAAAAAAAAGATTTCTTGTGATTCTAAGGGAAATGCAAAAATAATTAGGAGTCCTAGGATGCTTAGGCTTTGGGTGGGTGTTGGGAGAGGGGAGCTGGGAATGTACTCAGGCCTCATGCATGCTGGTAAGCACTTAAACAACGGATTATTATCTCCTGGGGGGTAGGGCCCTATGAGGGAATGACCTGCAGGACTGGATAGGTAAGTTTTGCCCCCTTAGTGAGTATCTCTCTCTCTCCCCAGGAGCACTAACGCCGCCAGCAACAAGCAGAGGGGACTCATCATCGCCCCTTCCACCCACTCCCACAACCTCACTCCTGGATCCTTCACCCCAGTGGCCTGCAGACCTCAACTTCTCTCTCTGAGCTTCAAGTCTCCAAAGATCAGTACATTGGAGTGTGGGACGCAGGCAGGGAGGGGCTTGATCTCCACATTTCACTCAGGAGTTGCTTGGGCATCCCCATCTCCTCTCCCAGGAAGAAAACCCTAATCTGGCTTCTTTTTCAAGAAGGGGATAAGGGAATCCTCATGTCATGTCCATAAAGGATCTCCTTCCCCAGCCTTTTCACCATGTTCTTCCAGGGCCGGGCTTTGCTGAGATGCTGGGCCAAGCTGCAAGGCCAGATTCCAACCCCAGGGAGAGGCAGATTTGGAGAGTGCCACAGGTGGGAAACTTGCCTGTGGAAGGGGAGCCTTTTGCTACAATTTGTAACTTATTTTCTAAAATCTATTTTGTAACAGTTTATTTAAGTTTTAAAAAAGGAAAATTGCTCCCCCCCACAAGAAATTTTTTTTTTCTCAACCGGTGAGAAATTTTTTTTTTCTCAGACAGCTGGTGTGATTGTATCTGAAAGATAGGTAGTGTTGGGGACACTGTGTTGGAGAGCAGAGCTAAGTGGGCGCGTACACATGTTGCATCCCTGTCCTGTAGGACAGATGGTGGGGGCAGGTGCTAGCCCTGGGCAGGCTCATTCCCAGCCAGCTCTTAGACCTGCCCCAGGACTGGGAACCACAAAACAAGGAGGGGAAGAGCGCCCCAATGCCAGGAAGGGCGTTGATAGGGGTGTTGGCGTAGGCATTGCCTGGCTTTTCTGGTGTCCTGTGAGTAAACTAGAGTCCGCCAATCAACAGCTGGCTGGTTGACCTGTCAAGGAGAGGAAGGCAGATGAGGTTGGCCTTAACCTCATAGCTTTGTTACTCCCTTGAAGACGATGCATCTTGGCTCCTGTGGTCATGGGAGACCGGAAGATCGAGAGGCTAAGACTTCTCCCTTAGAATCCATGTGGATCTGTCTGCTGCTATACTTCCATCCTAGGCAGCTAGAGATGGGTCAGAACAGTGTTTTCCCTAGTTGGAAAGTGGTCTAGCGAGAAAGGGTGAACAGAAACACATACTCGAGTTGGCCAGGCAGCTTCCAGCCTCAGCCTCAGGCTCTGGCTCCTCAGCGAAGTAGACCTGCCAGTCCAGATTGCTGACCCAGTCCTCATAGGCAGATAGCTCCGCAAAAACCGCAGGCCTTGCAGGGCCCTGGCAAGCATCTCCAAAGCTGTGCAGTCCAGCCAGGAACCATGTGCCTCTGACCTCATGTACCAGTGGTGCCCCAGATAGGCCCTGTTGGGGCAGGTTACACTGAGTGACTTCCTTTCTCATGCACAGTTACAAGAGGTGAAAGGGGGTTGGGGGCTGAAGCCTGAGCTGTTGGGGTCAGCTGGCAGAAAGGTTTAATTATAGGCAAGAGGCAGGGCTCACAGCCAAATTTGGCAGAAAGTCAGTTCATGAACTACAGGGTAGAGAATACCAGAGATCTGTTGAGTAAGGTTTGGGAAATTTGAGCTCACCTCACAGTGGGGCTGCTCACCCACAACACTGGTGCATACCATCCCTGGCAGAATGGGAATGCTATTATTTCCAGGGGCTGCATGTAGCCGGCTACAGGCCATAGGCCCTAGGAGTGTCACAGGTACTGTCTGGGGATACCTGATGCCTATAAAGCAAAGGAAGGAACCCAGATGCCCCATTGTCTTTCAAGCTGGACGGACAAATGCCAGAGGCCCTGTTCTTACATACCTGCTCCTTGGGCCAGCCCAAGAACCCAGCCATGTTCACCATCAGGCAGGTGGTGGTCAGCATAGGGCAAGCAAAGGGGCCTCAGGCTAGGGCCCAGTGTCACAGGCTGAGCCAGCAGCAAGAAGGCCACATCATAACCACCCTCTGGGTGGGTGTAGGCCCCATGGAGGATGAGCTGCTTCAGGCCCCGCTCCTCTGGTCCAGCTCCCAGTCCTACGCTCCATTCCTCTAGAGTCTGGCGCCTGTTTAGAGGCAGCATTGGCAGCACTGAGTGACAGAGCTGGGGCAAGGGACACAAAGGAGAGGGACATAGGGCTCACCCAATGAAGCAGTGAGCAGCAGTCAGTACCACCCCCTCTGACACCAGGGCTCCACCACAAGCCAGCTTTCCATGGTGCTTCAGCCTGGCATCCCAGGGCCACGGAGAGAGGGCTCCTGGCTGGGGGCCTTCACTCCTCAAGGAGCCACATGCTGAAATAGGTGAATTGTATCGCCCAGTTTGTTAACTGCTCATTTAGGACCAGGGCCTATGTTAAGTGCTTCCCACAAGTTAACAGTTTGTCCCAGTGTCCTTTTCTAAGCTGACTTTTGGCCTCATTACCAAAGGTAATCAAACTTCCAAATAGGTTAAGTAACCTAGCTCTGTAACCAAAATGAAATAGCCCACTTAAGATTCAAAACCAAGGCATAAGCTTTTAGCCCTGATGGTCTAAAGCATACCATGTTAGCTTTACTCAAGAGGTTCACTTCCTCATCAGTCTGCATCTCTCCAGGCCTGGACAAGCTCCAGAATCCCTAGCTTACTAGTGCTTCTCTGAATGTCAAGGCCTAGCTTCCTTCATGGTTTTGCTTGCAATGTGTATTGTAGTCAATTAATGCCAAGATTCTGAGTGGGAGCCTTGTCCTGTCTCATGTCACTGATTTTCCTCAGCCAGATCTCAGACATACTCTTCTTTCAAAAACCCAAACTTTGAAATATCTATGCTTCCTGGCCCCAGGGGGCTGTTTCCCTGGGGCTAAAGAAGGGCCTTAAAAAGCCTTGTAGTTAGCCACTGGCAGTATCTAGGCTATGTGCTGCTCTGCCTCCCTGTGGCTCCCATACACTGTCCAGAAGTCCTCCTGCATAGTTGGGTGTCTTCCTACACCCCACTCTCAAAACCCATGCTCATACCTACACAGCTGTCCTCGTCACTGGTCTCCAGAATCTCTGAGTCCTGGGCCAAGAAAGCTGCCCCCTGAGCTCGGGCCTGCAGCCATGAACTGTGAGCAGCCATGTCAGTCAGCAGGACAGGAGTGTCTTCTTGAGCACATCTTGAAGTAAAGCTGATGATCCCAACCTGGACCCAGTGTCCATCAGGCTCACGGCACATCACAGGGCCCCCAGAATCTCCCTGGAGCCAGGCAAAGGGAGTCAAAAGATAGACCCGAGCCTCAGCCTTGGCCAGATGCCCTTTGGCTGTAGCCCTCTCTATAGGTTGAGACCCCAGCTTAAGACTAGATTCTCCCTCCCCTGTGTTCCCCAGCAGACCTGGCAGGGCCCCTGCACTCCAGGCTGGGCACCCCCACACAGCATTCCAAGCCTTGCTGGGCTGGCCAGCAGCCGCTGGTGCAACCGATTGTAGAGACAGTTACATGTGGGGCGGCTGATGAGACGCAAGCGGAGATTCCGTAGGGTTCTGGGAACTGGCAAAGGACATGAGGCTGAATCTGGCTCTGGGAAGCAATGGGGGCTAGGGGCCAGGACAGTTGGAAACTGAACCTGTATGAACCTGCACAAAAGAGTTTCTCTCTGGGTTTCCCTCTAAGACTACTCACCATCACTGGTGTCCTGGTCCCAGCCAGTGGCCCAGCAAGAAGCTCCAAAGGGAAAACGATGGGTGGATTGGGGCAGGCAGAGGGTTGTATGGGCTGTGGGATGGGTGAGCTGGAGCAGGGCCAGGTCGGAGCCCTGGCTATAGTGGTTATAGGCTTTGGGCAACTGCAAGGCAGCAACCCCCACCTCCTCAGCACCCAGGCTCAGCCCCTCCTGCTGCAGAGAACCCAGGACCACAGACCAGGAACTCAGTTCTGTTGCAGCCACCCTGGAATGGGAAGAGCAAGGCCCAGACAGCTGAGTGCAAGGGAAGACAGTGATAGCTTGGAGAGCAGCACGGGATGGATGAGCAGACCCCTGCCCATAGTGTTAAGGACAGCTCTCCTCTCAACCTCAGTTTACTCATTTGTAAAGCTTGTACTGTGAAAGGTTGCTAAGATTTATCTGGTAACATGTACCTGGCACACGGCACATTCTTCACAAATGATACTTTACTATTCTAGACACGAAGAGTAGTCTTGTAAGGCTTAGGGACAAATTCACCCTTAAATCAAGAGACTTTTGTCTGAACCCAAGTATGACTCACTTTTCAAAACAATGAGCAGCAGTGAGGACCCATGTATCTGCCACCAAGGAGCCACTGCAGATGTGGACACCCTGCCGCCTCACACTGGCCTGCCAGGGCCATTCGCCAGGTGTCGTGTTGCCCTCCTGAGGTTCCGGAGGTCCAGGGCCACGCTGCCCACAAGCTGTGGAGAAGGGTGATTAATGCTGACTGTGGACCCCTGTCCTATCCTCACCAGACCCAAGTACAGCCCAGCCCCCATGTCCCTGTGTCCCCATGGCCTACCCCACTGAGCTTGAAGACCTGGAAAGAAAAAGACACAAGATGTGGGGGTCTTCTACCTGACAGGCCCAGATTTGGTGGAGGGACAAGTTAAAGGACAGGCCCTAGATCCTTACCTATGACTAGCTACCTCACCAGCCCTTCCTAAAATGAAAATATTTATATGAGGTTGAAAAATAGCTTTTATTGGAGCCCATTCAGAGTACACACTCAGCGATTAATTCTCCTCTCTGCTGTGCTCAGCACTCCTGGGCCTGAGGAACAAGGCCTGAAGTTTACCTTGGGAGCAGGCCAATCCCCCTCAAGGCTTCTAAACCCCCAACTCCTGTCCCCACCACTGAGTCAGGGAGGTGGCCTGTGTATGTGAATAACATTAACTTAATTGTCCCTTCAGCTGTGGAGCCTAAGAGGGGAGATTAGAGGCCTGTGTCATGGCCAAAGTAAGGGAGGCTCCAGGAGGTAAGATTCACTCCTCCCCTGTCTGAAGGAGTCAAATCCTCCACCTTTCCACAGGCTGTCAGAGAGCCTACCAAAGGGTCCCTGCCCTTCCTGTTCCCCATCACAGGCTCACAACAAATAGGCCTACTGCACATGTAAGCCAGGAGAGCTGAGTTGACATGGAGGATAGACCCAGGCCAGCAGGGCTAGAACATGCCTGAGGTCATTCTGGAAGTAGAGGGGCAGACAAGGGGTAAGATACACAGGGACACAGGGATAGTCCCCACAGATCTGAGATCTCCCTCTCACTAACCCAGGCATTAGACTTGTGGTCTCAGGCACAGTATTTAGCTTCTCTGTGCCTCACTTTCCTCACCAAGATAGGGATAATAGTAGTACCTACCTCATACAATTGCTACAGGGATTAAATATATTAACACAGGCCCTTCAAACGTGCTGTAACTTGGCCCAGGATAAACACAACCATTTTGATAAAAGGCTATGTATTACCTCCCATTCCCACCTCATCCCTTATCCCCAACAGAGCCAAAGGACATCCACAGGGAGACTAGTCCTTCAGGAAGGACCCCTCGAATTCAAATCGCAGGCTACTGAGGCAAAGGGTGGCTTGTAAGCCCCTACCATGCCATTCTCCCTTCCTCAAACATGGGCAGCTTACCTTCTGTGAGGACCACGGCTCCCAGGATGAGCAGCCCTCCTCCCCAGCTCTGCTTCATACTGCTGCAGGCCACTGTGGCGCCTGTGCTCTTATTCACAGAGGCCACCTGTGTCTCCCTGGCTCCACCCCTGCTCCGCCCCCAGTCTGCTAAGAGTCAGGTATTGCTTTTCCTGGGTTAGAAGGGAGCCAACAGCTCTTAGCTTCAGGGCTGTGGTTGTGTGACCCTGGGATGGTCATCACCCCCTCTCTGGGCTTTCATCATGTGGCCAGATTGCTCCAGTTCAAACTCCAGTTCCTACTGTTTCAGTGACCTTGAATACCTCAAACAAAAATGCTTATGGGGCTGGTGAGATGGTTCAGTGGGTAAAGGAGCTTGCCACCAAGCCTAACACTATTTGATACCCAGGACCCACATGGTGTAAAGAGAAAGGACTCCCACAAGCTGAACTCTACACATGGGTCATGAGGCAGAGCCGGGGAGAGGGTGTGAGTGCACACATACACACAAACAATAAATAGAGTTTATTCTGAAAATGCTTAGAAGCCCAGTCTATGCATGTCTATAAGCCAGTACTTCCAGGCTGAGGCAGGAGGTTTGTAAGTTTAAGGTTAGCTTGGGCTACCTAGTAAGTCCTAGGTCATCCTGGGCTATAAGGCAAGACCCTGTTTCAAAAACAAAATCTTCGTTGTTCAGATGTGACTCTGACTTTCGAGATACATTGCTTCCAGCCTAGAAATGTCATTTGTGGAGCACAGTGGGCAGACTTGTCTAGATTGCATTTTTCAACTTCCCTGCCTCTCTCAGGCTAAAGCCTGGTAAGTTTCACACACACCCTCTCCCTGCTCTGCCTCAAAGCAGGGCTAAAGTGTTAAAGGGGCTGGGTCTTCACTACTTGGTTGGCAATTCCTCTCTGGGCCTGCCACCTTCTTGGTAAAGGTTATAGTGCTGCCCTCCTTTCTGGCAAATGCTAGAAGGGAAGAACACTGAGAGTACATCTTTTTTCTTACCTTCCAACTCCTAACTTGGGGCAGCCCTACCATTCAGGAACCCTGACCCCAATATAGAGGCAACTGGGAGCACAGTTTAGAGCAGACATGAGCCAAATAGCCCAGGTGGACTCAAATTCTGAAATATAGCTCAGTGGTAGAACATTTGCCTTGAATGTGCAAAGCCATGCAATGTGGGACATAGTGTGCATTAATCTGAAATGTCCGTCCCCCTTCCCAGCACTAGACATGTGGTCTCAGGCACATTAGTTTCTCTGTACCTCAGTTTCCTCACCAATAATAGTAATAATGGCAGTACCTTCCTCATATAATTACTATGAGGATTAAATGTATTAACATGTTAACTTAGGCTCTTTTTTAAAGGATTTATCTTTATTTGTACAAGTGTTTTGATTGCCTGCATGTTTACTGGTATTTGTGTAGTGCCTGCAAAGTCCTGAAGAGAACAGAGCTGCTGAGTGGGTGCTGGGAATTGAACTTAGGCCCTCTGGAAGAATAGCAAGCGCTCTTTACCCAAGCCACCTCCCTAGCCCCTTAACACAGGTTTTTTTTTTTTTTTTTTTTTTTGGTCTTTTTGAGATGGGGTCTCCCTGTAGCTGGAACTCACTATGGTCCTGGAACTCACTATGTAGACCAGACTGGCCTTGAACTCAGAGATCCTGCCTCTGCCTCCCGGGTGCTGGGACTAAAGGCGTGCGCCACCATGCCTGGCTCTTAACACAGGTTCTTAATGGGGCTGGAGAGATGGCTCAGCAGTTAAGAACACTGGTTGTTCAGCTGGGCGTGGTGGCGCACGCCTGTAGCCCCAGCACTTGGGAGGCAGAGGCAGGCGGATCTCTGTGAGTTCAAGGCCAGCCTGGTCTACATAGTGAGTTCCAGGACAGCTGGGGCTTACAGGAAGACCCTGCTTCAAAAAAACAAAACAAAAAACAACAACAAAAAAACACTGGTTGTTCTTGCAGAAGACCTGGGTTCGAATCCCAGCACCCACATGGTAGCTAACAACTGTCTGTAACTCCAGTCCCAGGGGATCTGACAGCCTCTTCTGACCTCCACAGGCATTGTACAACACGGGTGTACTTACCTACATGCAGGCAATACATGCATACACATAAAATTAAAAACCAAAAAACACAGGTTCTTAAACAGCACTTGGCATGTGGGAAAGTCCTCAGTACACATTAGGAAAAAAATATATATGACCTGGCCCTGTAAAGCTGTTAAGACTGACTAGGGGTGGGGGTGGAGGGGCTAGAGAGATGGCTCAGCAGTTAAGAGCACTGGCTGTTCTTGCAGAGGGCCCAGGTTTGGTTCCCAGCACTCACATAGTAGCTAACAACTGCCCCTACCTCCAGTCCCAGGGGATCTGACACCCTTTTCTGGCTTCCAAGGGCATTGCATGCACCTGGTACATTTATATACATGCAAAACACTCATATATGTAAATTTAAAGAAAAAAAAAAAAAGACTGGCTTGGGATGGTAGTTAAAGGGGTTAGACTACAGAGAAAAGTTCCTAACAAACTTGCCCTCCAGGTATGTGCCAAGCCCTCCCAGGAGAGGAGGTCTGACATACGTGGACAGCAAGGACAAGCTTGTTTCCTGGAGGTGGGGGCTGATGGCTGGCGTGCCAGCCTTTGCTGACGCCACATGCTGGAGATGATACAGCCACTCTTCCCAGACAGGCCCTCTACTCTCCCTCTGACTCATCCAGTTCCAGAGAAGGCAACAATAGGGGAAACCCAACACCCTGTATGGTCCCTAGATGACATATAGTTCAGACTTAGCCAACTTAAGAAATTTTATTGTTCAGAATCTCTCCTTTCTGGGCACTGGCAGAAAGCAGCCCTTGGGAACAAAACTAGAGGCATGTTTGGTCACTGTCCTGTGCGTGACTATGGAGGGGGGGTTGGAGGAAGAAAGTAGGGCCTTCTAGGGACCCAAACATGGCACTCTTGAGCAAGGCTCAAGTGCCACGGCAAAGCAGATTAGGTTAGCCTGCATGGGGTGAGGGCCCTCAGTGCCTCTTGGCCTTGGGTTCTGGCACCTCCTGGAAGCTAAGCCACGTCAGGCCCACATTGATGGCATAGGTAGTAATGCAAACGATGCAGAAATCATAGAGCACAAAGAACAGGATCCAGGCCAAGTAGACAGAACCAGCGAGGGACATCAAGGAACTCAGTACCAGTAGGATAGAGGCCCAGCGTCCCCTCAAGCAACCTGCAAAACAAAAGAGAATCAGGAATGGTTACATCTAGAGCTGTCATGACTTCTCAGTGCCACTCAGACAGCAGATGCTTCTGGACAAAGGTCAGGATCTGGCAAGCCCACACCACAACCTTGGTTCCCCTATTTGTCCAGTAATCCTTGAGGTCCTGCTGAACTTACACGAGATGAAACAGCTGTCACTTAAGGAGTCCCCTCAAAAAGGAATTTCTAAGCTGGATGTGATGATACGTGCCTAGATGCCTATAATTTCAGCACTTGAGAGGTGGGGAACAGGAAGATCAGGGATTCAAATTCAATCTGGAATACATAAGCCCTTGTTGGGGAAAAATAATTTCTGAGTCTTTGCCATTAAACTGAGATCCTAGGAAGTCTTTAAGGGACCTCAAGCCTCTGAATACATAAAACAACTTGGGGACTCCTGTTAGTTCCCTCCTTACCTATCTCCTTGTGGGAAGGATGTTCAGTGATTAGCAGCTAGCTGTCAACTGTCTGGGTCACTAAGATATTGGGGTGGGGCTGAGCTGGACTGGCAAGAAGCTGGTTAAGAAGGGGTGGAAGCCACTCACCTAACAACAGCTGTAGTGTGTAGAACATGCAACCAAATATGCTGTTGGATTGGTTGAAGATGCTGTCCATTCCCAGCACAGGCTCTATCAGTCCAAAGCCCCGGCCCCACCTGGTGGGAGTGAGAAGACCCAGGTTAGCAGGGTCAGCCTAGCACCTTAGGCTTTATCCTGGAAGAGTGACTTTCAAAAAGCCACTAGGGCTTTCCTACCCACCAAGAATCCATTATGTCAACGACCTCTTGCCCTCTCTGACCTTTGGTCACATCAGGAATCCACTTCACTGACTCTATGCTCCCTTACCCCTAAGCCAGGACTGGCCATGGCTCCTCTATAGGCCCCACTTTCATCCGTAGACCACCAATACTTTTTCAAATTGATCCCGCTTCACAGTTACCACAACTGGGAAATCCGGGCCACATTCTCTTTGCTCTGGACCCACAAATCTACAGTTCTCTAGCCACCCACTTCCACTTCCTCCCTATTTTGTTATCCCACTAACCACTAAGTTCTCAAGCACAGCCAGAAAAAGCAACCTTCTCCTCAGAACAGCTAGTCTCCACCACCTCCTCCCCGTTGTGCGATCCTCTGCCGTCGTCAATCTCCACAAACTACTTTGCCTTCTCCACTTTCCCAATCACAGGTACTCTTTGGCGTCCTCAGAAAGCGGGTTGCCCAGTCTAATACCAGACCGCAGCACTCTGTCTCCCTATCCCGCACTCGTTTCAAACACCAGTACATCTGAGTGGTCCGGCCCCTGTGCACATCTGATTACCCAGCAACAGCCCCTGAAGCAGTCAGCCTTCTAGTTCTGTTCCGTTCTCCCGACTGCGAACAGAAAGACCTGTCCCCAGGGCCCCTTGCTTTCCACTTCGGCACGCACCGAGAGGAGAAGACGCGCGAACAGCTGATGGCAGTGCCCACGTCGCAGAGCGCGCGGTAATCTTTGTCGCGGGAGCGCACCGCCTCCACGTGCACCGCATAAAGCGAGAGCGCGAAGCCCGCGAGGCAGAGACCAAGCCGCACCGACCCCGGGTTCCTCCAGGTGGTGCCCATGTCTGGTCCAGCCAAGGCATCAGACGGAAGAAAACCAGCCACGGGGCGGGGGCGGGGGCGGGCCAGACGGTGGCCACGCCCCCACCCCTTCGACCGGAAGACTGGCTCGCTGCGCCTGGTATTCCTTGATCCCATTGGTTGGTTGTTTTTAGCACTCAGTAAAATAGGCTTAATAGAGAGTTAGGAAAATCGCGAGGAATGCTGAGGTGGAAACTGGATAAGGGACGCTGGTAATAACTTAACCGGCGGCTGCCGGGCATGCTGGGAATTATAGTCAGAGAGGCTGCAAGGCACCAAGGGAAATACAGTTTGTAGAGGTTTTTTTGTTTTTGTTTTTTGGTCTTTTTGAGACAGGGTCTCCCTGTAGCTCCAGCTGTCCTGGAACTCGCTCTGTAGACCAGGCTGGCCTCGAACTCACAGAAATCCGCCTGCCTCTGCCTCCCGAGTGCTGGGATTAAAGGCGTGGGCCACCACGCCCGGCGCAGTTTGTAGAGTTGGTTTTTTGTTTTTGTTTTTTGAGACAGGATCTCCTTGTAGCCCCAGCTGTCCTGGAAAGTTTGTAGAGTTTTAAAGATACTAAATGTGACAGTCCTTTCCCTAAGCCAATGTTCTGAGCATTGGCATGTCCAGAACCTAGAGGCTAACTGACTCAGGAATCCAGAGAATATTGTGATGAGATTCAGAAGCAAGCATTTCCCCTGAAATTTCTTCAGACAGCATTTGGCCCAAACCTGTCCTCCCTGGTGGCTCTCAGCCATCCATCCCGCCTCACCAGCGCCTCCAGTGGGCGGAACACTCCCTCTCTCTCCCTGTAAATTCCGTTACCTTGGCCTCACCTCTGGCAGTTTACCAAACCTCGAAACTGTTGTGACATCTCTTGGCAAAATCTGAGCATGGATCAATGCAACAGTCCCCTCTTCTATCTCCTCCCCTTTACTATTGCGAACCCATCTGTTCGATACCTTCCACCTCTCCATCCTTCCCATCTGCATGGAGTCCCTTCACCAGGTTCCCCCCCATGCCTTCCCTCCCCCACTTTTTTTTTTTGTCTTTTTTGAAACAGGGTCTTCCCGCAGCCCCAGCTGGCCTGGAACTCGCTATGTAGACCAAGCTGGACTTGAACTCACAGAGATCTTCCCTGCCTCTGCCTCCCAAGTGCTGGGATTAAAGGCAAGCACCACCACACCTGCCTTTTTTAAAAAAAATCTTTTTTTTTTTTTTTTGGTCTTTTTGAGACAGGGTCTCCCTGTAGCCCCAGCTGGCCTGGAACTCACTATGTAGACCAGGCTGGCCTGGAACTCACAGAGATCCCCCTGCCTCTGCCTCCCGAGTGCTGGGATTAAAGGCGTGTGCCACCACGCCCGGCTTTAATATTTTATTATTTTTATTTTATGTGTATGAGTGTATTGCCTGAATGTAAGTGAGTGCACCCATGTCCTGCAGTACCTCGGAGGTCAGAAGAGGGCTTCAGATTTCCCTGGAACTGGAGTTAAGGACGGTTCGTAGCCACCATGTGGGTGCTGGGAATCGAACCCTGGTCTTCTGCAAGAGCAGTCAGTGCTCTTAACTGCTGAGCCATCTCTCCAGGCCCCCTGCCTTTTTTTTTTTCTTTTTTTCTGGTTTTTGAGACAGGGTCTCTCCATGCAACCCTGGCTGACCTCAAACTTGTGACAACTGCTCCTACCTCAGCTTCCTGAGTGCTAAAGTTTACAGGCATGTGACACCATGTGACAGGCCAATCTCAATGGGTCACTTACCCTGCAAGCTATTGTTTTTTCCTAAGCTACTGGTATTTTTATTTTAGGCCAGGGACACCTGCATCAAACTTCTAAACTAAAGAACAATTCAAAAACTTTAGCCAGGCAAGATGATTCAGCAGATAAAAGTGCCTACTTCAACCTGAGTTTGATCCCCATGTAAAGGTAGAAGGATAGAACTGACTCCACAAACTTATCCTCTGATTTCCACATGCAGGTACATGCCTGTACTCACTCATACATATCATACACACACACACACACACACACACACACACACACATACACACACACATTTTTGCAGCACAGCAAACTAGGATAGCTGGATTTCAGACAGAAAATTTTTTATTTTTTAATTTTTTTTATTTTATGTGTACTGTATTGCCTTCATGTAGGTAAGTGCACCCGTGCCATCCAATGCCCTCAGAAGTCAGAAGAGGCTGTTGGATCCCCTGGAACTGAAGTTATGAACTCCAGTTATTAGCTGCCATGTGGGTTCTGGGATTTGAACCTGGGTCTTTTGCAAGAACAACCAGCGTTCTTAACCACTGAGCCATGTCTCCAGCCCCTCAGATAGAAAATTAATTTGTACTGTTATAAACTACCAGGTTCATGGTAATTTGTTATAGCATCAAGTGGAAACTAATACAGGTAAGTAGGATTTTGGTCCGTTTCTCAACTCCTGGCTTCCCCCAAGAGTAATCTAAATTTGAGAAAGGCAGAAGCTGAGTATGATAGTATACATTTGTAATCCCAGCACTTGAGACCTAGAGGCAGGAAGGGAATCATTACAAATTTGAGACCAGCCTGTCTAGACAAGTGAGTTTCAGGTCAGCCAAGAGCTACATATTGAGACCCCGTGTCTAAGAACAAAACAAGAGAAAAACAACAAGAACCCAAATGTGAAAGCCACAGCATCTTTATGATTCAACCTCAGAAGTCACCACCTTTTTTCTTCATTTCACTGACTCAGGCCAAGTCTTATTCAGTGTGGGCAGAGACTATTCAAAGGGAATTGTTGAGGACTTATTGGCACTTAGCAAATCACCACAAAAGTAAGTGGACTGAAACAATAAGTCATGTGTGGTGGCACACAGCTGTAATCCCAGCACTTGAAGACTGAGGCAGGATTGTAAACTGTGGCCAGCCTGGGCTATAAAGCAAGATCCTGTCTCAACAGAACAACAAGATTTTAAAAAATAATTTTGTTTTTTCAAACATTTCTTTGGGCATGGTGGCAAACACCCTTAATCCCAGCACTAGGGAGGCAGAGGCAGGTGGATCTCTGTGAGTTCAAGGCCATCCTGGTCTACATAGCAAGATCCAGGCCAGCTGGGGCCACAAGGATACCCTGTCTCGAAAAGATTTAAAAAAAATTAAACAAACAAAAAAACCCCGCATTTATTTATCATGTGTGTGTGTACGCATGCACATGTGTGTGCTAATGCCATGGTGCACATGTGGAATTCAGAGGACAATTTGAAGAGGTCAGTTCTCACTTTCCACCTTATGGTTTCTGGGTACTGAACTCAGGTCTTTGGGCTTGGTGGTAATCACCTTTGCCCACTGGGTCATCTTATCAGCTTTTCTGTTTTTTTTTGTGTTAGAAATTTAGGATGAGAATTAGAACTGAGTAGTTCTGGCTCCTGCTGTTACAGTCAGATAATGGTTACAGCTGGAACAGTAAGAAACAGAGGCAGACGAGATAGCTGAGGATATCTATCTCCCTGCCATGTCTTCTCCCTGCATGGACTAGTTTGGGAGTTTTTGCAGTAGAGCAGCCTCAGGCTCAGGATAGCCAGCTTTCAGAATAATCCTCAGTGCTTCCCAGCTTATGCCATCATGTGGTCTTTTCCCACACTGAACAGGGCAGAACTGGCCCAGGAAACTACTGCAACAGTAGGACTGCTGAGTCACCTCCTGGTTGTCATATGGATGTCTCATAGGCCCATCAAGTGCAACACATCTGAAACGGAACTCCTTATTTTTTCCATTTGTTTCCCTTCTGGAATTTCCTGTTTTGGGATGCCTCCTCCATCCTCCCAGGCCACCTTGTCTGTTCCCTTTTTTTAAAAAATTTACTTACTTTTATTTGGTGTGTATGAGTGTTTTGTCTGCACTTCTGTGCACCCATGTTATACAAAGCCCACAGAGGCCAGAAGAGGGTGTCAGGTCCCCTGGAACTGGAGTTACAGATGGCTGTTAGCTGTCATGTGGGTTCTGGGAACTGTGTCCAGGTCCTCTGCAAGAGCAGTGCTCTAAACCACTAAGCCATCTCTCCAGCTTTTTGTTCTTCTTATAAGCAGGGCTTCACTATTAGTTCCTGGCTAGCCTAGAACTCACTAAGTAGATCATGCTGGCCTAGAACTGACAAAGATCTGCCTGCCTCTACCTCCCGAATGCTGGAATTAAAGGCATGCAGCCACTACACCCAGGTCTGGATTCTCATTCTTATAATTAAAAAAAAATTATTTGTACTAAAAATTTTTTTATCATTTTTATTTTATGCATATGAGTATATTGGGCTGCATGTGTATAAGTGCACCCGTGTCATGCAATGCCTGTGGAGGTCAGACTAGGGCATTGGATTCCCCTGGAACTGGAGTTAGGGATGGTTGTTAGTCACCATGTGAGTGCTGGGAATTGAACCTGAGTCTTCTGCAAGAGCAGCCAGTGCTCTTAACTACTGAGCCATCTCTCCAGCCCCTTGTTTTGTTTTTTTTGAGAAGGGTCTCCCTGTAGCTCCAGATGCCTGGAATTTGATATGTAGACCAAGTTAAGTGTGCCATGTGTGCACTGACCAAAAGGCCAGAAGAGGGCATCAGATTCCCTGGAGCTGAAGTTACTTAAGTGGTGAGCCACCACATGGGTGCTGAGAATGAAACCTGGGTCCTCTGCAAGCACAGCCAGTGCTCTTAATTGTTGAGCCATCTCTCCAGCCCTTGAATTCTCATTCTTTTTTTAAAAAATATTTTAATTTATCATTTTTATTTTATGTGTATGTGTGTATTGCCTGCATGTAGGTAAGTGCACCTGTGTCATGCAATGCCCGCAGAGGACAGTAGAGGCTGTCGGATCCCCTGGAACAGGAGTTATGGACAGTTGTTAGCTGCCACGTGGGTGCTGGGATTCGAACCCAGATTTTCTGCAAGAGCAGCCAGTGTTCTTAACTGCCGAGCCATCTCTCCAGCCCCTAATTCTCATTCTTACTCTGTTCCAGGAAATCATTTTTCACCTAGATTACAGTAATAGCTCCCTCCCTGATCTCCTAAAGATACTTTTCCCCTTTCTAAGATCCATTTTCCACACAGCAATCAGAGTGATCCTTACAAAGAATGGTATATGCCTGGCATGGCGGCACTCACCTTTAATCCCAGCACTCAGGAAGCAGAGGTGGATGTCTGTGAGTTTGAGGTCAGCCTGGTCTATATAGTGAGATCCTGTCAAAAGAAAGAAAGCCAGAAAAGAAAGTTGTGTGTAGACTAAGGGTGTGGGCCTTTGTCTAGCATTCAGGATGCCCTGAGTTTCATCCCTAGCACTTCAAAAGAAAAAAGTCAATTTCTGCTATTGCACATTATTCCAATACTTCCTAGAATAAAACCCAACATTTTCATTTATTTAACAAATAAATATCTAGGCCAGCCTGGTCTACATAGTGAGTTCCAGGACAGCTGGGGCTACAGGGAGTTCCTGTCTCAAAAACAAAACAAAAACAAATTATCTATATCTATATTTTGTCTTTTTGAGACAGGATCTCCTTGTAGCCCCAGCTGTCCTAGAACTCACTATGTAGACCAGGCTGGCCTCGAACTCACAAAGATCCACCTGCCTCTGCCTCCCAAGTGCTGGAATTAAAGGTGTGCGCCACCACACCTGGCCTAACAAAGATCTATTAAGACCGACAAGTAGTATTACACACTTGTTGCTCTGGAAGCTGAAGCAGGAAGATCTTAAATTCAAGGTCAGCCTGGGATGCATAGCAAATTTGAGGCTAACCTGGGCAACTTAGCAAGACCCTGTTTCCAATAAAATCAGAAAGAGATAGAGTGTAGCACAGTGGTAGAGCTCATGGCAAGGCTCCAGGTTCAATCTCCAGCACTGCAAATAAAGACAAATTTTTCAAGATTTTTTTTTTTTTTCGGGGGGTACTGGAGAGATGGCTCTGTGGTATTAGTGAATGCTGTTCTTGCAGAGGTCTCGAGTTCTGTTCCCAGCACACACATCAGAGAGGTCACAACCACCTATAACTCCAGCTCCAGGGGTATCCAATCCCTCTGACCTCTTCTGAGGGCACCTGAACTCACGTGTTCGCACACCTAATATAATAAATATGGAAGCTGGAGGTGTAGGTCAGTGATAAAGCTCTTGCCTTGTATGTATGAGGCCCTAGGTTTGATAGCCCCCCACGTACATACACATAAAATGTATGCATTTATATACATACATATAAAGTATATGGTGTGTTAATGGTAGTCACACACACACACACACACACACAACCAGTGCAGAGTGAGGAGAGTGGAAGACTGCAATTTTAAATAGGATGGACAGGGTGGTTGGTCTCATTCAGTTGAGCAAAAGATTGGAGGAAATGAAGAAATAAACTATGTGGAAAAGTAGAATAAGTTACCTAGAGTAAGTGTGGTCTTTCCTACCCAGAGAGAGCAGCCAGTGAGAAGCACTGGGTGCAATGTGCTTAGTGAACTGCGAGTGTGCCAGTATGGCTGGAGTGGAATGCACGCGAGGGGTGAGGACCCGAGAAGAGGGGGAGAGAGGCCATCTTTTAATCTGTCTGGGTCTCAGTTCTTGCAGCAGTAAAATGAAGATAACAGTACCACTGCGTAAGATAGTCATAAAGATTATAGCAATACATAAAAGCTGCTTAGAGGAGTGCCTAATCAACAATACGCCGCCACGTTGTGACCAGGAGCTCGCGGGATGTGTTGACCCAATCCGGTTCCCGGCGGCAGCATTCAGTTTCCGACCCAGCTGGTCTAGAGCCCCGGGTTAAAAGAGTTGAGGTAGCTGCCAGACGCCTCCGGCCGCTGCCAAGAGAGCGCCGAGTCCTGGAACCCAGCCTCGGCTGAAGGCTTCCAGCGCCCTTCCAGGAGCACCCGTCTTCCTCGTGCCTGTCTCCAGGGCTGAGTGGCCTCCTGGCTTTGCACACGGACGTCGTCAGGAAGTTTGAAAAGAAGGGGTAGGAGCAGCGTGGGGGTGGGGATCAAGTTGGAAACCCAGAGATTCTGGGAGTTCCAGAAGGTGTCTGCGCATTTTCCCCAGCTCCTCAGGCAGGTCAGCCACCGCGGGGGTGGATGGGTGGGGGGGTTTTTTTTTCCAGCTCCCAGTTCCAAGTTTAAAGACAGAAGGAAATTCTCCAAGGCTAACCCCAGCTTCATTTAACAGGGTTTTTGTGTATGTGTGTGTGTGGGGGGGGTTGCCGTTGATTTAAAAAATTTTTTTTTTTATTTAAATTTTATGTGTATTGACTGCATGTATGTGAGTGCACCCGTGTCGTGCAATGCTGCAGAGGTGTCACAAGAGGGCTTTGGATTCCCCTGGAACTGGAGTTAAGGATGGTTTGTAGCTGCCATGTGGGTGCTGTGAATCGAACCCGGGTCCTCTGCAAGAGCAGTCAGTGCTCTTAACCACTGAGCCATCTCTCCGGCCCTCGTTTTTTGTTTCTTTAAACAAGGTCTCACTATGTAGCACTGGCTGTCTGTAATTCCTTACATAGACTAGGCTGGCCTCAATCTCAAGGATATCCATCTGCTTCTGCCTTTCAGAGCTGGGATTAAAGGCATAACAGTTTTAAATTTTTAAAATATTTAGAAATCAGTACACACATTCTGAAAAATCTCCCCCACCATCTCCTGTCTGGTTAAAATAGTCTTCACACTGGTCTCTCTGTCTTTGGTCTGACCAAATTTCACCCTCCCTATCAGTACAGCCAGAGTGTTCTGAGGAGCAGACAGTTAAAACCGGCAATGAAGCCAGGTGTAGTGGCACATGCTTGTAATCCCAACACTCAAGAGGCAAAGGAAGGAAGGTTGGGGATGCTGAGGCAGGAGGATAAGGAAGTTCGAGGCCAATCTGTCTACATATCGAGATTATCTCTCAAAAAACCAATCAAGGAGCTGGGCTCAATACTTTGAGAGGCCTCCCAGAGGAAGGCAGAGCTCTGAGATCAAGACCATCCTGGTCTACTTAGAGAGTTCCAGGGGGGCTGGTACTACAGGGAGACCCTGTCTTAAAAAGACCAAAATCAATAACAAAACAACAAAACAAAACCTTTGGTGGTTCCTATCTCTTCCAGGGCTAATACAGACTTGATCTTCCTGGGCTGCTGGTTGTCCCATTCAACACCCTCCCTTCCTGATTCCTTGTAGCCATACCCTCAGATCATGCAGGTTGGTCTCTATCCCATCTCCCTTGCTTAGCCTGGTTCTATTCATTCTGCACCTGTACCCATTCCTGGAGCACCTGTGATGCCCCTCTCACACCAACTGTCCTCCTCCTTATAGTAGTTTGATTCACCCTGTTTCCCTCTGCAGCACAGAAAATTACCCAGTCATGGTAATTTGCAGGCAGATATAAACGATATCTAACACTTGTGTTAATTCCATACCTGGCACTGTTCTAGGCAGTTTGAATATATAAATCCATGTAACCTACAGAATTAGATTAATACATGATTATTTTACCAATACCAAAATTAAAGCACCGAGAAGGGAGCTGAGCTGGAGTCTGAACCAGACTAGTTTCCCATGAATGAGCTAGGGACTTGAAGTAGAACGCTCGGATCTCAGGATGGGGCAGGGTTGTTGTGTATACATCCAAGGGTTTTTCATGCTCTCAAGCATTTTGGTCCCAAGGAGCTCATTTTATACAGCAGAAACTAGAGACAGGCCACGCGGAATTTCAGGACCTCCGGAGGGAGTCAAACTGCTATCTGGAGGTCTTGAAGCAAAGGTGTAACAGGATGGGCTGGGATCCAGGTTACACGTCCTCTGGGTCAAACTACAACTCCCAGGAGGCACCGGGCACACACAGCCCGCGCGATGATTTTACTGCGGGAGAGGGCGCAGGCGGGCTCTGGGAGCCAGGCCTGTCGACAGTTTGGGCGGTTCCCCTCGGACCCCGGCCCAGGGCCTGGCCCCGCGGTAAGTGGAGTCAGCTGCGCAGACCCCAGTGCGGACGCTCTGCGGCTCACGTCCGCAGCCTTCGCCTCTGCGCGGGAGTGCGCATGGGCGGCGGCTGGCATCTACCATATGGGGGACCCAGGCCGGACTAAGTGTCTGGTCCGGGTGGAGGGGGACCTCAGATGGGCAACCCCGGGCTCCAGCAACCAGCTGCCTGCACGCTTCGTGTGCTGCATGGACGCAGGCCAGGTTCCAAGGGGTCTTCGCCCCATAGCACGGAGTAGGGGTCCGCTCCTCCCGCTGAACTGCAGCCCAGGCCCTGGGGAGCTGGGGAGAGGTTTTATGGCTAGATGGGCCTGAGGATTACCCCAACCCCGAGCCAGGTCACATACACAAACCGTCAGGTGGAGGTTCACGTTGAAGAGTAGGACCTCGGGAGAGTGGTTGTCCCGGCTCCTCCTGTGTGTGGGGGGAGGTGGTGGAGGTGAGAGCTGGGCAGGGACTGGCCAGGTCAGAGGATACTGGTGTGCACGTGGAGAGGTGGTGCAGGCCGTCGGGATTTGGATACTTACACCTGCTCTCCGCCGCTCCGATAGATGGGAGCTGCTCTCCCGGGGCTTAGCTTGTCAGCATCCTCAACGGACTCACACCCCTGAAATCCGAGCAAAGCCCTGCCCACCCACACTCTCCTTGCCCCGCTTTGGGGCCGCCTCTGCCTGTCCGGTCCTCAGCCATAGTGGCAGCCTCACCTGAAAAAGAAGCAGAACAATGATACTGGCTTTAATGATGGGCAGCAGCCCTCGGGGCGGACCTTCATTTCGGCCCCTCTTGGGGTCCTCACTGTCACTCCGGGCCCGCTCTACGTCAGCCACCGATATGCACCATGTGGAGCTGGCCAGAGAACGCTCCAAGACTGTCACCTCCTTTTACAACCAGTCAGCCATTGACGTGGCAGCAGAGAAGGTATGCTGCTGGGGTCAGAACCTGGAATGAGTCTTAAGGGAATGGGCTGAGCTAACGTGGTGTGGGTTGGGTGTTGGAGGTCAAGTGCTCAAGATTCATCTACCCTTTCAGCCCTCAGTCCGCCTCACTCCCACCATGATGCTCTATTCTGGCCGCTCACAGGATGGCAGCCACCTTCTGGTAAGGTTCTCGTCCCTTCTTTTCCCCTCTGCTCCAGAGGCTCTAGCTAGATCCTAAGGTCCATTCCTCTTACTGTTATAGAAAAGTGGCCGTTACTTGCAGCAAGAGTTGCCCGTGAGGATCGCTCACCGTATCAAAGGGTTCCGGAGCCTTCCTTTCATCATTGGCTGCAACCCCACCATACTGCACGTGGTAAGGTGGAAGGGGGCTTCAGTCAGTATGCACATTGCTCAAGAGGCAAGTGGGGAGCCCAGGCCCTGTGTGTCAGAGAGACTTGCCTACTGAAAGGTGTCAGGGCCAGATGGGACTAAGCCTTAGGCCTTCAGATGCCAAGACTACATATTAATAGGAGCTAGGAAGGTCTGTGGGGGTTGGACCTTGCAAACTGAGTTGGGTAGTAATCCCTATGAGTGGCTGTTTTCTACTCAGTGTCTGTGGCAACCCTGTGAATTCCCATACTTCTTCCATGCAGCACGAGCTATATATCCGGGCCTTCCAGAAGCTTACAGACTTCCCTCAGGTGAGACTGGGCTGAGCAGGGTGAGGGGCTGAGGTCAGGGTTGGACCACCTGTGCTGATTCTGTGACCTGCAGATAAAGGACCAAGCAGATGAGGCCCAATATTGTCAGCTGGTGCGACAGCTGCTAGATGATCACAAGGATGTGGTGACCCTCTTAGCTGAGGGCCTTCGTGAGAGCCGGAAGCACATAGAGGTCAGAGGCAATAAAGAATGGGCTTGACAAAGGAGGGCTGGAAAGGGACACATTTCTGAGGCCTCATTCTTCATAGGATG
The DNA here is from genome assembly GCF_000622305.1 of Nannospalax galili. Taxonomy (NCBI): domain Eukaryota; kingdom Metazoa; phylum Chordata; class Mammalia; order Rodentia; family Spalacidae; genus Nannospalax; species Nannospalax galili. The sequence continues at coordinate 749,945 of NW_008359996.1, read as the reverse complement.
AAAAGCTTGTTCGCTACTTCTTGGACAAGACATTGACGTCGAGGCTTGGGATCCGAATGCTGGCTACTCACCACCTGGCGTTGCATGAGGACAAGGTGGAGCTCTGAGACCTGAGACTGACTTGAGAATGTTAAATGGGGAAAGGAGCCACAGGCCGCTTTGGGATGGAGCTGCTTTGGCATCCTAGAAGGTGCAAGTGTTGGGCCGCTAAGGTGGGGTGGAGGTGTTGCTAGTCTTGACCTTCTTTTTCCTGCCAGCCTGACTTTGTTGGCATCATCTGCACTCGTCTCTCACCAAAGAAGATTATTGAAAAGTGGGTGGATTTTGCCAGGTGAGGCTAGAATGGTGCGGGGGGGGGCAGGGGGGCATAGTGTATGTCTCGGGCAGAGAAGGTGTCCTTCTGTCTGTGTCCTTGCCTGGGGCATGGTCTAGAGCAGGGGTTCTTTGTTTGTTTGTTTGTTTTGATTTGCTTCTTAAAAAAATTTATTATATTTTCATGTGGGGGGGTGAGTATATGCCATCAAATGCCTGTGGAGGTCAGAAGACAACTTGTGGGAGTCAGTTCTCTACCATTTGGGATCTTAGGATCAAACTCAGGTCATCAGACTTGGTGACAAGTGCCTTTACCCACTAAGCCGTTTTGACCGCCCTTGATTTTTTGTTTTGTTTTTTGAGACATCTCAGTCTGTAGCCTAGGCTGGTCTAGGACTTTCAATTCTCCTGCCTCAACTTTCTAAGGCTGGGATTACAGATGTGCCATCATGCCCAGTTTAGGGCACCGTTTCTCTACATAGGCACTACTGACATGTTAAGCTAGACAATTATTTCTAGTGGAGAGCTGTCCTGTGCATATGAGGCTGTTTAGTATGACTCTTGACTTTTTTCTTTTTTTTTTGGTCTTTTTGAGACAGGGTCTCCCTATAGCTCCAGCTGTCCTGGAACTTACTATGTAGACCAGGCTGGCCTTGAACTCACAGAGATCCACCTGCCTCTGCCTCCTGAGTGCCGGGATAAAAGGTGTGCACCACCATGCCTGGTGACTCTTGACTTCTATTAACTTGATGCCAGAAATGCCCCCCTCCCCAATGTGACAAGTAAAACTGTATTCAGTCATTGCCAAATGCCCCCTAGGGGAGCAGAATCACCTCCAGTTGAAAACCATGACTCTAGGGGCACCTATCTGAACCTTTCTATCTGCAGACGCCTGTGTGAGCACAAGTATGGCAATGCCCCCCGAGTCCGCATCAATGGACATGTAGCTGCCCGATTCCCCTTCATCCCTATGCCATTGGACTATATCCTGCCTGAGCTGCTCAAGAATGCCATGAGGTGGGCAGGTTGGTTGTGTTGGGTGGGGTAAGACAGAAACTGGGGTGCTATCACCTACCAGTCTTTCTCTCCTGAATAGAGCTACGATGGAGAGTCACCTAGACACTCCCTACAATGTTCCAGATGTGGTCATCACCATCGCCAATAATGATATTGACCTCATCATCAGGTTTGCCCAAATGGACTTGGGCTAGGGTGGATGGGGGTTCTGGGCACTATTTCTGATTTGCTGTAGGTCCTCTAGTACCTACCCTACTCTGAATCTTGGACCCTGGTCAGTAAAGATATTCTCCAATCCTGAGATTGCCAGGAGCTGGATATTAATGGATCTGGGATCAGCTGAGGGGCCTGGAGTTGGGAAACCAGTCTTGATGTCAATAAATGTCAAATCCTGTGAGAAAGCATAATCAGTCTGTGGCCCAGTGGAGGTGAGGATGGAGAAAGGTAGCTTAAACAGATAGGCCTAAGAATATAGGTAGGCCACATTCTACCTTTGGATGGAAAAGGAAGTCAGTCTGCATGGGAGGCAGTGAGGCCTCATCAGATCTGACCAAGCTCATATTGTCACATCCTGTCAGGATTTCAGACCGGGGTGGAGGAATTGCTCACAAAGACCTGGATCGGGTCATGGACTACCACTTCACCACAGCTGAGGCCAGTACCCAGGACCCCCGAATCAGCCCCCTCTTCGGCCACCTGGATATGCATTCTGGCGGCCAGTCAGGACCTATGCATGGGTGAGGCCCCACCTAGCCATGATGGGGGAGGGAGGTAGGCCAGGACACTCAAGCCTCTGAAGTACCCTATCCTGTCCTCCTGCCTGCTCCCAGCTTTGGCTTCGGATTGCCCACGTCTCGGGCCTATGCGGAATATCTCGGTGGCTCCCTGCAGCTGCAGTCCCTGCAGGGTATTGGCACAGACGTCTACCTACGGCTCCGCCACATTGATGGTCGGGAGGAAAGCTTCCGAATCTGACTGCAGATTTTGGCCTGCTTGCCTGCCACACTCCCTATAGGACCTTCTGTGCCTGGCAGGGTGCCACTCTGCTCCACACACTTCTGTGGCCCCAGACAGGACTCACATGGAACTGGGGAACACTCCTCCTCAGCAGGGCCCACTGCTTCCTTACCTCCTGGCCTTGGAGAAAAGTAGGAGCCCCTTAGGCCTTTAGCACAGCTCTGTTCTCACTCTTGGGGAACCCCTAGTTTGACCTGCTGTTTGTTATTAAAGTTTGCATTTGGAATGCCCTCTTGGGCTTTTTATGTTGAAAGGGCAGATGAGCTTTTGTTTCTGCCCCTCTTCGGTTCCCTGGGCCCTAGGGTTTAAACTGGTTATGTCCTAGTCTTTAGCGTCTTGATACCCTGGCAGACAGAATTTGCCCCAAGGTTCTTGCCTGTTTGACTTGGCAGGAGCTGGGTGTGGCTTTGGCAGCTTCTACTCATTTAACAAATGTTTGAGTCCTAAACAGTACTGGAGACCCAGGTAGACTTAGCTTTAGGTCCAGGTTTGACTTCCGTTTCTGGCAGTCAAAGGTTTTAGAAGTGAAGGTCATCAGTCTGGGCAGCCTTCTAAGCCACCTGATTCCTATGCCTAAGTGAGGTTTAAAAATACTGTCTGCCAGCTGTGGCTAAGAAAAGGTTATATAGAGATCCGGGTGCCTCACACATAGAAAGGTGAGGCCCTGCTAGGAGAGGGGCCAAGGACTTCGGCAGGAAGCACTCCAGCTAGCATGCTTGAGCACAGTTTTCTGTTTGGAACAGAACTTCAGATGAAGCCTCAACTGAAAACACCCTCTCCACCTTATTAGGACCTAAGAGCCTGCCTGGTGTGATTGGGGAGAATAATCATACCTGTCTTTTTGTGTGCTGGGCTTTTTTTTTGTTGTTACTGCCTTTTTTGAGTCACGGTCTCATGTAGCCCAGACTGGCCTTAATTAAGGATGACCTTAAATTTCTGATCTTCCTGCCTCTACTTCCTGAGTGCTGGTACCAGAGTCATCCTTCCATCCCTTTTTTTTTTTTTTTTTTTTTGGTCTTTTTGAGACAGGGTCTCCCTATAGCTCCAGCTGCCTGGAACTCACTCTGTAGACCAGGCTGGCCTTGAACTCACAGAGGATCTGCCTGTCTCTGCCTCCTGAGTGCTGGGATTAAAGATGTGTGCCACCACGCCCGGCCCATCCTGGTTTTATGTGGTGCTGGTGACCAAATCGAGGGCTAGTCAAGCACTCTACCAACTGAGTTTCATCCCTAGCCGTTTGTTGAGGCACTGGTTGTTCGTGAAGAAGACCCAGGTTCAAGTCCCAGAACCCACATGGCAGCTAACAACTGTCCATAACTCCAGTCCCAGGGGATCTGACAGCCTCTGCTGACCTCCATGGGTACTGCATGACACGGGTGCACTTACCTACATGCAGGCAATACATGCATACACATAAAATAAAATAAAAAAATTTTTAAAAGTTAAAAAAATTGAGAATTTCATACATACATATAAGGTGTTTTGATCAAATCCATGCCCACTCCCTCCCCTCCAAATCCTCCCATATCTCCCCATCACTTTTCTCTGATTAACTTCATGTACTTTTTTTTGTTTTAACGGGGCTTTTGGCTACTCTAACATTCCCCCCTCTGAAGAGGTAACCCTAAAATCTTTTAAGGATTAGATAAGGGCTCTTAAATACTTTAGACAATTTTGGCCTTTGGAATGGAGTATGTTGCTAAGAGGCCCAAGGACTTTTTAAAATATTTTATTTTTTCATGTGTATGAGTGTATTACCTACATGTATGTGAGTGCACTGTGTCATGCAGTGCTGCGGAGGTCAGAAGAGGGCTTCGGATTCCCTTGGAACTGGAGTTAAGGATGGTTCGTAGCCGCCATGTGGGTACTGGGAATCAGCCCAGGTCCTCTGCAAGAGCAGTCAGTGCTCTTAACCACTGAGCCATCTCTTCAGCCCCAGGACATTTTGACTTTTAGCCAAGAAACTGGCTACTTTTCTTTGGGGTCTTTTACCCTAACTGCCCAGCCAATTCCTACCTCCTTTTATCACACCATCCTCTGAAGAGGTTACCCTACTTCAAACAAGTACTTTTTTTTTTTACATTATTTTTATTTTATGTATATGAATGTATTGCCTGCATGTATGGGAGTGCACCTCTGTCATGCAATGCCGCGGAGATCAGAAGAGGGCTTCAGATTCCCCTGGAACTGGAGTTAAGAACGGTTTGTGGCCACCGTGTGGGTGCTAGGAATCAAACCTGGGTCCTCTGCAAGAGCAGTTAGTGCTCTTAATCGCTGAGCCATCTCTCCAGCCCCTCAAGCAAGTACTCTTAATCAAAAGACCAGAGCTTGTAAACTGGTCCTTCAGAGGTAGATAGTAATTCCCCACTGACAATTAATGATCAAAGTCTGTATTTATTGGGAGGCGGAATGGGAAAGTATTTAAATTCCTAGGTTAAAAACTGTTTTCAGGGCTGGAGAGATGGCTCAGCAGTTGAGAACATTGGTTGTTGCAGAAGACCCGGGTTCAAATCCCAGCACCCACATGGCAGTTAACAACTGTCCGTAACTCCAGTCCCAGGGGATCCGACAGCCTCTTCTGACCTCCTCGGGCATTGTATGACACAGGTGCACTTACCTACATGCAGGCAATACACGCATACACATAAAATAAAAATAATAAAAATTTAAAAAACTGGGCTGGGCGTGGTGGCACACGCCTTTAATCCCAGCACTCGGGAGGCAGAGGCAGGCGGATCTCTGAGTTCAAGGCCAGCCTGGTCTACATAGTTCCAGGACAGCTGGGGCTACAGGGAGACCCTGTCTCAGAAAGACCGAAAAAAAAAAAAAAAAAAAAAAACAACTTTTCAGCTTTTTCAGGCAGAATCAAATGTGGTACATACCTGTGATTCCAGCACTTGGGAGGATCATACACAGTTCAAGGCCAGCCGAGGCTGCATGGCAAGACCCTGACTCAACAAACCTCTTAGTTGTCAGAGAAGAGGCACATGTTCTAGTCTTTGAGGGCACATAAAGACACTCAGAGAAAAATCAAAGACCTCAACAAAAAAACAGATCCAGGGCTAGTAAGACAGCTCAGTAGGTAAACACTCTTGCTGCTGTTTGATCTTTGGAATACATAGTGGGAGAGAAACCACTCCAGAAAGTCCTCTGAACTGCAAACAAATGCACCCACGCCTAAACACATGCACAGAGCTGGGTGTGGTGGAACATGCCTTCAGTCCCAGCACTTGGGAGGTAGGCGGATCTCTAAGTTCAGTCACCCTCGTCTACATAGTGAGTTTCTAGGCCAGCTGGAGCTACAGGGAGACTCACTGGTTGATATTGGAATGAAGGGAGCATGGTATGGTTGATGCAGTGACCCCAATCAGGGATTTACTATGCTGAGGCTAATCCTTAACTAAGAAGCCTGTCATCTGTAACTGAAGATGTCAGGTAAAGTATCAAGTGAAGCATTAGAACCATGAGCAAGTGCAGTAACTGTTCTGAAGTGGATTAGAGGAGAAGGCATCACAGTTTTGCTGCCTTTTCAGTTTCTCATACCTGGTGTAAGATTTTTTTTAACTTTTTAATTTTAAAAAATTTATGTGTATGAGTGTATTGCCTGCATGTAAGTGCACCCGTGTCGTGCAATGTCCAAGGAGGTCAGAAGAGGCTGTCAGATCCCCTGGGACTGGAGTTATGGACAGTTGTTAGCTGCCATGTGGGTTCTGGATTCATACCCCGGGTCTTCAAGAATAACCAGTGTTCTTAACTGCTGAACCAGCTCTCCAGCCCCTAAGATTTATTTTTGATTGTGTACATGTGAGTACAGTTGCTCCTGGAATCCAGAAGAGGGTGTCAGATCCCCTGGAGCCAAAGTTACAGGCTGTTGTAACCCCTCTGATGTGGGTGCTAAGATCAGAACTTGTGTCCACTGAAAGAGCAATAATATTCTTAACCACTGAGCCATCTCTCTGGCCTCTTTCTTTTTTTTTGGGGGGGGGTAATCTCATGGATAACAGACATTTATTGGGCTATAATTTGAGCCCCATCCTCAAGCCTTGAGCAGTGCATCTCTCAGGATTGTTTAGAAGTTTGATGACCAAATTATGAATCAAAGAACTTTCAAAGAATATCTAAAGGAGTTGTTTGCTAAGTACCTACTGTGCTTGGCACTATGTTACATGCTGTTGTATATTGTCAGCATGGATTGGGTAAACTCACCATGTGGCAGAACCTAATCCTAGAAGTGAGGAGAGAAGGAACTTTATTCCAGTAAGCTAGCTGATGAGAAATTGGCAGGGAGTCTCGGCCCTAGAGAGCCATCTTGCCCAGAAGCTGATCTAGTGGCAGCTTGCAGAGGTGATGGAAGACAGGTGCACTTCTCACCCATGCACACTGATTCCTAATCTCCATGTACTTCTCAGCTCTGCAAAGCTCAAGAATAAAGATCATTAAGTCCTTGGTTTAATCTTTTCATCTAGCTTGCCCATGTGCAGTTCCTAAAATGTTACAAAGTAGGCAGGCCAGAGGTGTGGCTGTCCCAACACAGTAATGAAGAAAAACACTTTACTTGATTACTGTGAACTAAAGGTCAAGTGAAGTTACATAGCAAGTTAGACTTAAGATTGGTTTGGTGGGTGCTGGAGAGATGGCTCAGCAGTTAACACTGGTTGTTCTTGCAGAAGACCTGGGTTTGAATCCCAGCACCCACATGACAGCTAACAACTGTCCATAACTCCAGTTCCAAGGGATCTGACAGTCTCTTCTGTCCTCCACAGGCATTGCATGACACGGATGCACTTACCTACATGCAGGCAATACACACATATACGTAAAAATATTGGTTTGGTGGTCTCCCCGTCATATACTAAGTTTAACTTAAATGTATGCTTTACATAGTTCTGTATGACTTAACCATATGTATATATAGCTTACCTTTACTGAATCTCAGCAAACTGACACACTTGTACATTACTCAGGGAAGAGTTACTAAAGATTCTTTGGACACTCTCAAAATATCTCTTCATTGTATTCTTCTGTGCTGTCTTTTTAATTTAATTTTTATGTGTATGCATGTATTACCTGCATGTAGGTAAGTGCACCCGCGTCGTGCAATGCAGCTGTTGGATCCCCTGGGACTGGGTTACGGACAGTTGTTAGGTGCCACGTGGGTGCTGGGATTCAAACCCGGGTCTTCTGCAGGAACAACCAGTGTTCTTAACTTTTGAGCCATCTCTCCAGCCCCAGAGCTTTTTTTTTTTTTTTTTAAAAGACGGTTTTTCTGGCTGGGGAAGTAGCTGAGTTTATAGAATATTTGTCTAGCATGCTTCGAAGTCTTAGGTACAATCCCTAGCACTGCACGAACCTGGTGTAGAAACACCCCTAATCCCAAGACTGGGGAAGGTGGAAGCCTGAAGGACCAAGAGCTCAAAGCCATCCTTGGCTACACCTCAAGTTTTGAGGCAAGACTGCTACCTTAGACTCTCAAAAAAGTTTATTAGAAGACAGTTTATTGGGCACACCTGTTCTTTCCCCATCTCAAGCCTGTCTTCTCCACCCAGAACAAGGCGGACAGCATGCATGATACCCTGGGTTCAATCCCCAGCACCCCATAAAACTGGATATGGTGGAGATCACCTGTAATCCCAGCAGTCAGGAAGCTGCTGAACAATAATTGCTCCGAGTTGAGTGAGTTTCAAGCCAGCCAGTGAAAACATATCTCAAAGGGAAGGAAAAAAGAGAAGGAAGACGGCGACAAGAGACTGAGTTAAGAGCCATCACATTTTGTCCCCTCAGTTTTAGGGTACAGCACTTGGGAGGGGAGTCTGAGACTACGGTCACCAAGTATGAGGCCAGCCTGTACTACAAGGGATTTTATGTCCAAAAAAAATGGGCTGGAGCGATGGCTCAGCGGTTAATAGGACTGGGACCTCTTGCAGAGGAGCTGGGTTCGGTTCTCAGCACCTGTCACATGGCGACCAACAACCCGGAACTGTGACTCCAATTCCCGGGGATCCGACGCCCTCTTCTGGCCTCCGCGGGCAGTGCATGGCACGGACACATAAATGCAGGCAGAACACTCATGCACATTAAAAAGAAGCCTGACGAGGCGGCGCACGCCTTTAACCCGCGCAGTCGAGAGCAGGCGGTCGGACCTCGAGGCCAGCCAGGTCCACATAAAAGAGTTCCAGGCCAGCTTGGGCTGCAAGTCCAAAACACCGAAACCAGAAAACCCACCGAACTTCAAAACCCACTGCCCGCCTCCACAAGCTGGCAGCCGGCGGCCGCGCTAGTCCTCCACGAGAAACAATAGCTCCCGCCACATCACAAGCTCCCACCCCTCCAGACACCACCCCTCCCCCGCTGACCCGGAGCTGAAATCGCGCCTGGGCGCCGGTCTCTGGCGTCACTTCCGCCACCAGCATGGCGACGCTGGGAGCAGTTGCAGCAGCGACTTCGGGACCTGTCGGGGAGGGCGAACCCGGGCCCGGGGAAAATGTGGCGGTCGAAGGGGCTGCCCCATCCCCGGGCCGCGTCTCCCCGCCGACTTCGGCGCGTGGCGAACCAGAAGTCACGGTGGAGATCGGAGAAACGTACCTGTGCCGGCGGCCGGACAGCACCTGGCGTAAGGGCGGGGCCCAGAGCCCAGAGGCGGGGCTTGGGGTGGGGCCGGACCTCCGGGCGGGAGTTCTGGGACTGGGAGTCCTGGGGGGAGGGGCGGGGGGGGTGCGAAGGGGGGGCTCGAGGTAGAACGCGGCGTAGTGGGCATTGAGCTACCAACCCTGCGTTGGGAGGCCACCAGTAGGGATTACCGCGTTAGCGCAGGCTGAGAACCCATTCTTCTTGCCCGATTTCAGGCTTCATATGTTACCGTGGTAACTGTTCCTGCACGGTTTCACTGTTTTGCTTTATTTTTGCTTGTCTGTCTTTGCATTGTTTTCCCCTAAAGCGCCAGCAAAAGGGCTGTCTGAAACACAAAAACACATTTCCCCGTATATTCAGCTTCTTCCTCAGCTTCAGGATAAACCCCAAATTACAGACCGGGGAGATGGCTCAGCCGGTAAAGGCGCTTGTCTCCAAGCCTGATGACCTGAGTTCAATCCCTAGGATCCATATTGAGGAAGGAGAGAACGACTCCCCCTGAGTGTCCCCTCACCTTCACAAGCACGCTATAGCATATGCCCTCCCTATAAAATAAGTAAATGTAATTTAAGAAAATAAAGTAAATTCCAAACTCCTTAGAGTAGCATTAATTTCTGAGACTTCTCCAGTTTCTAGCCACTCCTAGCAAAGACCATTGCCAGACCATGCTGGGCTGTGCCCTCTGAAGACTGTATGCTTTTTAATCACCTGTCCTTTCAACTTGGTATGCCTTGGTCTCTTTGTCTTATGTTTACCTGACTAGCTCTTACTCATCTTTTAGTTCAATCTCCCATGATCACATTCTTTTTGTGGTTACTATGTACACTAGGCTGGCCTCAAACTCACACATCTGCCCTCCTCTGCCTCCTGAATGCTGGGATAAAAGGTGTCTGCTACTACGACAGGAGTGTGTGTTTGTTCATGTGAACTGTCTTAATCCACAGTCAGCTGTCACATACCACAGACAAATGAATGACTAAAATGAGCAATGAATTCAGAGCTATACTTAAATAAGGTCAAATACCAGATTTTCTCAGTTTCCAAATCTTTGACCCTCTGTAAGCCTAATTTTTTTTCCTCATCTGTGCAATAGAAATAATGGTCCTAACCTGGCCCACCACAGGGTTGTGGCAGTAACTATCATAGTAGAGTGACTTGATGAGTCTGGAAATGTGCAACAGATCCTTCCTTTTTTACCCCTTCTTACCTGATAATCCTGTTCTTGTCTTCACAGATTCAGCGGAAGTGATCCAATCTCGAGTGAATGACCAGGAAGGCCGAGAGGAATTCTATGTGCACTATGTGGGCTGTGAGTGTTTGGGGCCCTTAGGCCTGGTGGGGGGAAGAAGTAGCAGATCAGTACCCTCATGGTCCATCTTAACAGTTAACAGGAGGCTGGACGAATGGGTAGACAAGAACCGGCTGGCGCTGACCAAGACAGTGAAAGATGCTGTGCAAAAGAACTCTGAGAAATACCTGAGTGAGCTGGCCGAGCAGCCTGAACGCAAGATCACTCGAAACCAAAAGCGCAAGCATGATGAGATCAATCACGTGCAGAAGGTCTTGGCCCCTTGCATTCCCCAGGGCTGAGGAGGCCCAGCTGCTTCTGCCAATCCCTGTAGGCGCCTTGGGCCCCAGTACAAAACTATAGCAACTCCCACTTGAACTCTTGTAGTGTGTCAGAGACTTTATCTCTCATTTATTCTTCATATGTAAGAATACTGAGGCTTAGAGAGGGAAGGGACTTGGTGCTGTCTCACACAAAGGAAATGGTACAGCCAGGACTGGAACTCTGGCTTACTGTCTAATAGTCTGGTTTGTTTCCTAATGGCTGTGCCATGGTATGCAAAACAATTTAAGTCCAAAGGGAAGGAAAAGAAAAAAAATCATGTTGGTTACTTGGTTATAGCCAAGCACCATGTTGAACACTGTGCATGTATAAGTTCATCAGATTCTCCTTATCAGTCCGACACCACAGGGATAATTAGCCTTCCAGTTACACAGCTGGTAAAAATGTGGGCAGGACTTATACAAGACATTGGTTTGTTTAGTTTACAAAGGAGGCACAGATAGGTTTGGGAATCCAGTTAGGAATTATATCTGCCAAGTGGACTTTCTTCAGAGCCCAGACATTCTAGAAACTCATCCAAAACCAGGATTCTTTTTTTTTTTTTTTTCAAATATACTTTCACAAGTGCCATGGTATGTGGAGGCCAGAAGGCAATTTTTTGGAGTCATTTCTCTTTATACCTTTATGTGGATTCCAGGGATTGAACTCGGGTTGCCAGGCTTGTACAGCAAGCACCTGTACTCACTGAGTCATCTTGACAGCCCTTCCCATTGTTTTGTGTGTGTGTGTGTGTGTATGTGTGTGAGAGATAGTCTTATAGCCCAGGCTGGCCTCAAAGTCTACATAGCAGAGGATGACCTTGAACTCCTAGTCTCCTGTATCTACTTCCTAAGTACTAGGATTACAATCATGAGTCACCATGCCTGACTTTCTTTTGTTTGCTTGAAACTAGAGTCTTGACTATGTAGCCTAGGCCTACCTTGAACTCTTCAAACTAGACTGCCTCTGGGGATTACTTTTCTCCCATTTTGATCCTCCTTTTTTTTTTTTTTTCTTAATTTTCTTTTTCTTTTTTATAGATAGAGTCTCAGTATTCACCCCTGGCTGGCCTGGAACTCATGGAGATCCACCTGCCTTTGCCACTGCCTCCCAAGTGCCATTCTTGTTCTAAAATGAGCGTGACTTGCCATGCTCTAAGACTCCGCAGCAGTTGCTAGTTTCACCTGTCACAGGAGAAACTGATACACTATGTGGACATAGTATGTTAATAGTTTCTAAATACCATTTTGCTGTGGTGCATATAACATTTAAAACATTTAAATTGTTTTAAATGGAAAAAAGAAGTAGGGTAATTAGAAAATATCAGTGCATTCCATGTCAGTAAGAGTAAGTATTGTGGAGCTGGAGAGATTGCTCAGCGGTTAAGAGCACTGACTGCTATTGCAGAAGACCCGGGTTCAATTCCCAGCACCCACATGGTGGCTACGAACTGTCCTTAACTCCAGTTCTAGGGGAATCTGAAGCCTTCTTCTGACCTCTATGGCATTGCATGACATGGGTGCACTCACATACATGCAGGCAATACACTCATACACATAAAATAAAAAAAAAATAAAATATTTTAAAAAGTAAGTATTGTTTTGAGATACTTTGATTTCACATATAATTTATGCATGTATATACACAAACATGTCATCTGGTTTACAGTGCCAACTGTGCTTCCTATTATAGATGTTATAGGAAGTAAATACCCAAAGCTAGAAAGACCCTGCAAGTTTAAGGTAGCACTGTGGAAGAAATGTTCAGTGGGTCATGCTAGGCAGTACAGTATGTACTATCAGTCACCTGTGGCTGTTCATTACTAGTTTGTAGATGTTGACAAGAAATTAAATTTTAATGAATTTAAATATGAAGCCAGGCATGGTGGTGTACACTTTTAATGCCAACACTTGGGAGGCTGAGGCAGGCAGATCTCTGTGAATTCCAGTCAGGACTACAGGGAGACCATGTCTCAAAAAAAAAAAAAAGGAAGAAAAAGGAGCAGCAGCAGCCTTAAATAGTACATGTGATTAGTGGCTGCTCTATTAGACAATACAGACTTAAGATTTTGTTTGCTTACTGACTTGAGAGTGCCTCTCAGCTGGTAATCAGCAGGGTAGATGACTGTGGGTGGGCTGAGCAGTGATAAGTGAGGGGTAAACCTATCAGCAGAGTTCTTCAGAGTGTACCTAATTAATGTGGCTTGTTTTTTTATTTGTTTTTTGAGATACGATCTCATGTAGCCTAGACTGGCCTCAAATTTGGTATGATGACCTTGAATTGATCCTCCTCAGATCTCTGTGAATTCCAGTCAGGACTACAGGGAGACCATGTCTCAAAAAAAAAAAAAAGGAAGAAAAAGGAGCAGCAGCAGCCTTAAATAGTACATGTGATTAGTGGCTGCTCTATTAGACAATACAGACTTAAGATTTTGTTTGCTTACTGACTTGAGAGTGCCTCTCAGCTGGTAATCAGCAGGGTAGATGACTGTGGGTGGGCTGAGCAGTGATAAGTGAGGGGTAAACCTATCAGCAGAGTTCTTCAGAGTGTACCTAATTAATGTGGCTTGTTTTTTTATTTGTTTTTTGAGATACGATCTCATGTAGCCTAGACTGGCCTCAAATTTGGTATGATGACCTTGAATTGATCCTCCTTGTCTATCTCAAGTGCGGGGATTATAGGTGCTGCCACTGTGCCCAGCTCTAATTAACATTTTATTCTAAATAAATTGCAACATTTAAGAAAAATAGTGTTTTGTAGTTCTTTAATGTATTTTCAGAAAAGAATTGTTCTTTGTGAAAGCTGAGAAATGCAATTTAAAGAGATACTTGAAGAGTGAAATCTTTGTTCTTTTGTTTTTCTTGTCTTTGTTGGAATTGAACTGACCAGGGCTACTCTGAGTCCAAGATCTATGACCTTGAGCGTGACTTTGCTTCTGTGTGCCTCAGTTTCTTCTTTTATGCAGTGGGGATGATGAGCACTCTTGTTTCAAAGACTCATTGTGAAAGCTAAATGGAATAATATCTATGGAGTGCTTGACAGTTGTAGTATGTGGCAGCTGGCAAGTCCCTAAGGGGAAGTGACCTCACCCCTTCCTGTCTGTTTACTATGTAAAATTGAAATAAGAATGCTCTGTCAAGGCCAGGTATTTGTGACTGTAATCCCAGCCAGGGAGGCTGAGGTAGGAAGTATTGGTTTGCTGAGATGAGAAGACTTGCCAGTTTGGAGTTCAAGGCCAGTCTAAGATAAAAGGCAAATTCTAGACCTGTGTGGTATAAGTAATGTGACCCTCTTTCAAAAACAGACAAAACCCAGACAAAAAAATGAATCTAGACAAACTTCCTGGAAGGTGAGTGGGAAATATGTTGGGCCTTGAAGGACAGGAAAGAACAAAATAATTACACATGATAGCTCACCAAGCTCTGTCATGGACTCACCTGATCTGTGCTCTGTGTCAAGTTGAGGTAGGCACTTTGTAGCAACATGAAAAGAAGGAAGAGTGTTCCCAAGGTGGAAGTAGCTGCATGTGTGGAAGGATTAAGGCTGGAAGAAAGGTATCAGCGGTGGTTTTGAGGGGCTGGGGCTTGTCAGGGAGTTTAAGGAACCCTAGTCAGTTGTCCAGACTGACAGAGTAGTGGCAGTAATTATTTGGAGTGGGTCAGAGAAAAATTTCACAGGAACTGATTCCAGAGATGTCATGGAGAAAAAGAGTTGGCATCAACTACTAGGATTTGGCCACTGGTTAGATATTAGGCTGAGGAAGAAGTCTTAAGAGTAAGCCTTGTTATCAGTCCTGGGCAATGACCTCTCCAGTGGAAGGGGGACCTAAGAGGAGCAGCAGATTTACAGTGGAACTTAGAGGTCCTCTGGACACCTACTGTCTGATGGATCCTATGAGAAGGTAGGAAGAACCTAAGGAGCAGCCTCCTGAGTTGCTGAGGTCTGGTGTTCAGGAGGGAGGTCCAAGTCAGCAGCAGTTCTTACTCTGGTCTTGGAAAGCAAGATCCATTATTTTATCTGAGTCTCACAGGTTGCCTCAGTGCATAGCTGGAGCTCATAACCCAACAACACCAGGCCTAATCCTAGCCCTTCTGATCTGGTCAGAGATTTAGATGTGGGCATCCAGGTGGGTGGGTAGGAGGATAGACAAGAGTGGGGCTCAGACCAGCCAGGCTCACAACCACATAAAACAAATTAGCTGTTTGCATGATTCTTATTGTCATTTAGAGATGAGTTCTTGGAGACAGTAGAGAAGCATTGCTGGTGCTGAGACAAAAGAAAGACAGCCTGACCATGTCTATTCACCCCTGTCCACTTTTTGTCCAGACCTATGCAGAGATGGACCCCACCACAGCAGCTTTGGAGAAGGAACATGAGGCGGTAAGCAGAAACAGACTGGGGGCTAGGAATGGTACTCTTTGCCCCCTCTGCCCCTTCTAGCTAGCCCTGCCCCCTACTCCTGTCCTGTCTGCAGATCACCAAGGTGAAGTATGTAGACAAGATCCACATCGGGAATTATGAAATCGATGCCTGGTACTTCTCACCTTTCCCAGAAGACTACGGGAAACAGCCCAAGCTTTGGCTCTGCGAGTACTGCCTCAAGTACATGAAATACGAGAAGAGTTACCGCTTCCACCTGGTGAGGCTGGGCCTGGCTGGGCAGAGGGGGCAGGCCCAGGGCAGCAGGGATGAGTCCAGAGAAGTTGACTACAAGGAGAAAAACTACCCAACCTGGATTCTTCTGGGAAAGAATCCAAATTGCACAGTACACGCGTGCAATCCTAGCACTTAGGAGGTAGAGACAAGAGAATCAGAAGTTTGGGGTCATCCTTAGCCACATAGTGAGCTCAAGGTTGGCATGGGCTGCTTAAAGACAGGAAGGAAGGGAGCTGGAGAGATGGTTCAGCAATTAAGAGCTTCTACTGCTCTTGCAGAGGACCTGAGTTCAGTTTCTGGCACCCATGTAGGGTGGCTTAC
Source organism: Nannospalax galili (assembly GCF_000622305.1). Classification (NCBI taxonomy): domain Eukaryota; kingdom Metazoa; phylum Chordata; class Mammalia; order Rodentia; family Spalacidae; genus Nannospalax; species Nannospalax galili. The sequence goes on along the minus strand of NW_008359996.1, from coordinate 734,386 downwards.
AACTGCCACAACTGCTCATAGCTCCAGTTCCAGGGGATCCAACATCCAACATCCTCCTCTGGCTTCTGCTGGCACCTGCACTCACATCCCATGCCCTCTCTCTCACCCACACACATACACATAGTTAAAACTAAATCCTTAAAAAATATATATAAAAACCGGGAGGCAAAGGCAGGTGGGTCTGTGAGTTCAGTGCTAGCCTGTCCACATAGTGAGTTCTAGGCTAGCTGGGGCTACCTGGAGACCCTGTCTCAAAAAAAAAAAAGACCAATAAGTAAATAAATATATATGAGAGAAGGAAAGAAAAGGAGAGAGAAGAGAGAGCGAGCCCTGGATTTCAGGCCTGGCTTTCCCACTGTTGGCAGGGGAACCTTGACCAACTTATCACCTCTCTCCAGACCTCAGTTTCTTCTTTTGTAGAATGGGAGAAAAAATTACTCAAGTTTCTTACCAAAACAAGTCCTGAGCAATGATTGTCCTAAGATGTGGGCTGATAGGAAGAACTGATGTACAACAACTGCCAGGAAGGGGGCACTTTTTACTAGCACAGCAAGCCATTTCCCAAAGCAAGGGATCTTAGGTAAAATATGAGGTTTAGGAAGAGCATTGTCATGGCAGGCCAACACAGACCTGAAATTAGACGCCTGTGTGACACTTGAGCAAGTTATCAGCCTCTTTACCTTGGGAAGTAGATACCTTTTTACAGTTGAGGAGACAAGAGAATTACTGGATGTAGGCAGAATGTTGAACGTAGGGCCTGCAGATGGCAAAACCAAGAGGCAGAGACTTGTTTGGGCCCTAGAGTGGGGAGTGGAAATCACTTAGCAGAGAACCTAAGGGTCTGAAACCTGTGTTCCCTCATCCTCACTCCCCAGGGCCAGTGTCAATGGCGGCAACCCCCAGGGAAGGAGATCTATCGCAAGAGCAACATCTCTGTATATGAGGTGGACGGCAAAGATCATAAGGTGAGCTTGTGGCTCAGGTCTTGTAGGAACTCCTCACTACCTCTACCAGGCAGCCAGCCATTAATGCATATCTATATCTACTGAGTGAGGTCTTATGTTACTTAGTGCATAGTGAACATAGCCATGTGGTACCACCTCAGGCCAGGTCTCCCATCTGTCCCTGAGGTCACCTCTTCTGATGGAGATTGTTCAGGTTTGGGTCGTTCTGGAGCCCAGGGTGACTGTCTTGCCTGAGGCTGCTCTTAAATACCTTTCTCTTGGGGAAGTGCTTTGTGAGAGATTCCTGGGAATCTCCTTGGCTACTACTGTTTGCTGAGTTCCTTATTCGAGGCAGAATGACAGCAGTGGGCCAGGGATGGGCTTTTGAGACCACTTTTCCATTGTTGAGACCTTGGCTTTTGCCTGCCCAATCTGGGAAGGCTCCAATTTCCCTTGGAAATTATGTCAGATTGCCAGATGAAGAGGGCAGGCTTCTCAGTGGCTCCTAGCTTCACATCACCATGTCATTTCCTGACTGGCCTCAGACAAGTTACTTAACCTTGTTTTGTTCCTGTTTCCTCATCCATAAGATAAGAGTCATAATTATTTACCTAATCTGTTTGGTGGAATGAGACCACAAATGTCAGGTATTTAGCATGTGCCTGGCACCTAATAGGCTGTTAGTAAACATTGCCTTTGTTGTTATTGGTGAACTAACTGTTGGAGTTCCAGGTAGCCTTGTGCTAGGGGAATACTCTGAGCCTGATCTGTGTCAGCTACTCTGCCTTCCTATGGGTAGACTGACAGACGGGGCCCCCAATGGAAACAAGTGGTGCTTTCAGTTCTACCTTCTGCCAGCTTTGGTACCTCAGCACCATATGTAACCACCCCAGCTCCCAAGTCAGATGGGACTAGCAGTGCTGAGCTCACACAGTTAATGAGGTTGAATGAGAGAGATGTAAAGAGGTATAAAAAAAAACAGAGATGGGGCTGGAGAGATGGCTCAGTGGTTAAGAGCACTGGCTGCTCTGGCAGAGGACCTGGGTTCGCCTCCCAACACCCACATGGCCGCCAACAACCATCTGTAACTCCAGTTTCAGGGGATCTGACGCCCTCTTCTGACCTCCATGGGCATGGCAGGACATGGGTGCACTTACCTACATACAGCCAATACACACATACACATAAAATAATAATTAAAAAGTTTTTTAAAAAAACAGACCTACTGTGTGTGGTGGCTCACACCTATAATTATAGCACTCAGGAAACTGGGCAGGAGGATTGCCACAAGTTTGAGGCCAGCCTAGGCTGATACAGAGAGACCCTGTCTCAAAAAGGAAAACCAAACCAAACTCAGAGACCCCTTTACCCTGTGCCATGAAGCTGATCTCAAGGTCCTACTCCCACTGTCTTCTAATGCTGGCCTGGGCAGGCCTCTGGGTCTATATCAGTTAGGTTGAGTCTAGCAGGAAGTGTGGCCAAGTGAGCAGACAGCTCAGGCTTTTGCCTCAGGCCCCTCTAGTCAGCAGTTACCAGCTTCTTGCTTAGCAGCTTTGTATTGGGTGCTGGCCTACCTATGAGCAATACAAAACCTGTAACAGTTGAATTCCTATTCTGGCACTTACCAGCCGTAGAACCTTAGGGAAGCATTTATCTTTTCTGGGCCTTAGTTTGTTGTTCTGAAACACAAGGTAATATCTGTAAAGATTGAACCTGATTATGCATGTAAAATCCCTGACCTTTATTTGGCACTCAAAAGTAGCATTTGGGCTAGTGAAATCGCTCAAAAGGTAAAAGTGCTTGCTGCATAAGCCTGACAACTTGAGTTCTTTCCCTGGGACCCATCATGGAAGGAGAGAACCAGCACCTGAAAATTGTCCTTTGTAAGTAATAATCGACCTTTAACTTAATTTTTTTTTTTTTTTTGAGACAGGGTCTCCCTGTAGCCCCAGCTGGCCTGGATCTCCCTATGTAGACCAGGCTGGCCTTGAACTCACAGAGATCTGCCTGTCTCTGCCTCCCCGGTGTTGGGATTAAAGGCATACACCACCACACCTGGCTACCTAATACAATTTATTTTTTAAAAAGTGGCAGATAGCCAGGTGTGGAGGTGTATGCTTTTAATCCCAGCACTCGGGAGGCAGAGGCAGTCAGGCAGACAGGTAGATCTCTGAGTTCAAGGCCAGTCTGCTCTGTGTAGCAAGTTCTAGGCAAACCGGAACTACACAATAAGACCCTGTCTCAGATAGATAGATGATAGGTAGATAGATAGATAGATAGATAGATAGATAGATAGATAGATAGATAGATAGATAGATAGATAGATATAGATAGATGATAGATAGATAGATAAAATATAGATAAATATAAATAAATAATAAAAAGTAAGGTGGCAGCTGTGATAAATCCAGCTATTCCATTACTATGTTAATGCTAATTTTGAGCCTCCTGTCTATCACACTGACTCTAAGAGTCCCTTGAGTTCTATATCCTGTATCCTATGTTCTGGGGGGAGCCGTTTCCCTCAACTGGCTCTGGCTGCTATTTGTAGCCACGTATGTGCAGAGCCAGAGTGGCCACTCATGCCCAGGCTGGATGGAGGCATTGTACTTGTTTGATAAACCTGTTTCCACCTCTTACTCCTAGATATACTGTCAGAACCTGTGCCTGCTGGCCAAACTTTTCCTGGATCACAAGACACTGTACTTTGATGTGGAACCCTTTGTCTTTTACATCTTGACAGAGGTAGACAGGCAAGGGGCCCACATTGTCGGCTACTTCTCTAAGGTACTGGATTGGGAAATCTGGGAGAGGGTATTATAAACTAGATTGGTCCCAAAGGACCTGAGCATTCCATGCCCCCCCACAGGAGAAAGAGTCCCCAGATGGAAACAACGTGGCCTGTATCCTGACACTGCCCCCCTACCAGCGTCGCGGCTATGGGAAGTTTCTCATTGCTTTCAGTAAGTAGCTGCTGGTCAGTCAAGGAAGAGGGTAGCTAGAAGTACTGGGGGTGGGGGGTGTTCAGAGGGATAGCCATCATTAAGAGTCTTTTTCTGTCATTGCCAGGTTATGAGCTCTCCAAGCTAGAGAGTACTGTAGGCTCCCCAGAGAAGCCACTGTCTGACCTGGGCAAGCTCAGCTACCGCAGCTACTGGTCATGGGTCTTGCTAGAAATCCTGCGAGACTTCCGGGGCACACTGTCCATCAAAGACCTTAGGTAAGGGCCATGGTCTCTAGTGAGGATGGGGATACCTTGTCCATCAGGGACCTTAGGAGAGTCATTCTGGAATCCTATAGGGATAGGCTCCTAAGATTGGCTGTGGATCTTGTCTCCTATCCCTTTTTCTATCTCCAGCATGTGCTCTAATCCCTCTCTACAGCCAGATGACCAGCATCACCCAGAATGACATCATCAGCACCCTACAGTCCCTCAACATGGTCAAGTACTGGAAGGGCCAGCATGTGATTTGTGTCACACCCAAGCTGGTAGAAGAACATCTCAAAAGTGCACAGTATAAGAAACCACCTATCACAGGTAGGTGAAGGGCTACTGTGTGTGTGTGTGTGTGTGTGTGTGTGTGTGTGTGTGTGTGTGTGTGTTAGCTGGGTGGGTGGAATATAAAGGTTGCTAAAAGCAAAGACCTTTTTTGCTGTCACAAGATCCCAAACCAGTTGAACCAGCTTCTAGGACTGCAACCTCCAGGCAGGGGCAGGTTACTCATTCTTGGGATTCCCTACCCCCTCCTCAGGACTGAGGCTGCCCTTTTGTTCTTCCCTGGAGGAGGTGAAACCTGGCCTGGGCCCATAGAGAGCAGCCAGGTGTAAGCAGACCTGGCCCAGAGGCTCTGCTTGCCTTTCATGCCTCTTTTCCCCACAGTGGACTCTGTTTGCCTCAAGTGGGCACCCCCGAAGCACAAGCAAGTCAAACTCTCCAAGAAGTGAGTGGCCGAAGCTGCAGCTGGACCTGTGTCTCCTGGCCCGTAGCCTGTAAATGTGTACAGACCTGTTTCATCATTTTTTAATAAAGTAAATTCTGCTGATGGCTCTGGCCTTTGGAGATGGAGGAGATGCCAAAGGTGATAACTATTCACACGCAGCGGGTATGTTCCAGACATTTTATTCCTTGCTCCTTTATCCTTCACCCTGATCCAAGCCCCAGCCAGCTCCAGTGGGGGCTCAGTCCTCCGGAGTACAGGAGTTGGGTTCAAGGGGGGTTGGCAGCCAGTGGGGCAAGGTTGAGGTCTTTCCTGTCTCAAAGACAGGCAAAGCCCAGAAGACAGGAAGAGGACAGAGTGATGGGCTCATCAGGCAGGGTGGCTAGGGACCTGAAGCCAGCTTTCTGCAGCATTCTGCTAGAAACAGGTGGAAGTCAGGGCTCATCTTCATAGATGAGGCATCTTGGGAGCTCCACAGGAGCCTAACCAATAAGCTGCAGACAGTATAGAGAGGTGGCCTTCCACAGACTATAAATGTGGACTATAAATGTCTTAGACCTAGATTATGGTCCCAAAGAGCAAGTCCAGAAAAATGGGCTCAAAGATCAAGATGGTATACTGGCCTCCCAAAGAGTCCTGGGGGGAGGTAAGGCAAAGACCAGGTCCCTTCTTGGAAACAGGCATGTGTCCTTGGGTGTACTGTCAGTCCTGGAAGCACAGGCAGCTTTGAAGGTGAGTGGCTTAATGTTCAAGCCAAGGGCAGAAGAGGCCCAGGGTCAGGCCCAGTGACAAGAGAAGAATGGACCTTGGCAATCCCTGGGCTTGGGCTGAGTTGAAGACAGACTGGTGATTGCAGAGGTGGCCATCAGGCTGTGACTCCTGGGTTTGGGGAACCACACGAGGCTGGAGTTCTGCCACATAGTTGTGGATCCAGGAGGCATAGCTAGAAGTCATGGTGTATACTCCAGGTCTGTTGGGGGCTCCACAAGCATCACCCCAGCTCACAATGCCTGTTAGGTACCAGAGGCCCTCCACAGGGCAGGAGAGTGGGCCTCCAGAGTCACCCTAAGGAGAAAAGCCACAAAACAGATGTCAAGACCAGACCAGACCAGTGGCCAGCAGTCATCCATGCCAGCTCCAACCAGCCCTCATCTCCCAAGGCACCTGTCTCCTCTGTTCCCTCTGTGCACTTACCTGGCACGCGTCCTTGCCTCCTTTCACATAGCCAGCACACAGCATGTCCTGCTGGATGGACTGGGGTTCTTCAGGCTTGGCATTGATGTTGTATAGACAGCTACAGGTCTCACGGCTGATCAGTGGCACCTCAAGCTGCTGCAGTGGTCTAGGGGTTTGGAGGCTCACTGCCCGGACAAAAGGTGCTTACTCAGGGCCCCAACCTCAGCCTCCCTTCCCTGCCTCTAGGCATCCAGTGCCCTCCTCACCTGAGGGGGCCACATGACCCCATCCTGTGACAGTACAGAGGAGGCCATTGGGGAAGGAGGCATTGGCTGCAGGGAGGCAGATGGGTCTGATGTGGCGGGAGAAGGTGATGGGGCTGCTGAGGCGAAGGAGTGCAATGTCACCCTCGGAGCCCTCCTCACGGTAGCTGGGGTGAGAGATGACCTCGGCCACTGTGCGGACCACAGTGTCGTTGGTATAGGTGTCTAGCTGGTGAGCCCCCAGCTTTACCTCATAGTCATCTTTGTAGTGTTCCCTGCAGGCAAGAGGGCAAAGGAAGACCTGGAAGACCACCCCTTGTTCCTTGATCCCTCTTGCCTTCTGGTGCTTTATCTCAGATTCTGAACCCAAACAGTACCTTTAGGGTATAGTTTTATCCTATGACCCTAACCCTCATCTCTACCTCTGACCTGTACTTTCAGACAATACTGAATTCGGGAGGGGGTGGGGGGACACATAGGGTCTCACTATGCAGCTCTAGCTGTCCTGGAACTTGCTATGTTGACCAGGCTAGCCTGGAACACCCAGAGATTCCCCCTGCCTCCTCTCTAGTGCTGGGATTAAAGGCCTGCTATCACTGTCTGGGCTGATACTGATCCCGGTTTTCCAGTCCACTTTTGACCCTCTCCCTCCACTTGGTTGGTACCTGGGGAAGCAGTGAGCAGCCGACAGCACCCACTGATCAGACACAAGCGATCCACCACACACATGGCCTCCATCATAGGTGATGCTGACTTGCCAGGGCCACTGAGCAGGCTTTGCATTGCTGCCGCCTGTGATGCGTGCCTGGATTACTACACCACAGTGGGCTGCTCAGGGAGGAAGGGAAGGTGAGGTCAGGCCTTTTGGTGGTACCCACAGCAGGCTCTTAGCCTGCCATTCTGACACTACAAGAGACCTGTTTTACAGCCTGGGAAGTGGGTTCAAATTCAGCCACCCTTTTGTCTCCATCTCATGGCTCATCAGGTGTGAGCAGTTATGCCTCTTGCTGGCCTGTTCAAATCTCACAGCAGCCTCTTCCTCTCAAGCCCTCTTGCTTTCCATCCAATCCATTCCTTACAGTAAATCTGAATATCTTTATAAGCCACAAATCTGGCCAAGTCATATCCCTGCTAAGCCCTTCCGAGGCTCCACACTGACCTTAAGATACATTCCAGACAGTCTATGGCTCTGTCAACTCCAGCCATCCCTCTGGACATTCCTTGTCACATACATTGGGCTAGTCCCTGCTCACCTCTGGCCCTTTGCTAATTTAGGTCACCACTTCAAATGCTTTTCTTGTTTCTCCTTTGCTTGGTTTGTGGAGACGGTCCAAAGGGTAACCCCGCCACAGCCTATCCTGACCTAGCTGGCTGAGTCACAGGTATTGCTCTCAGCTCCCAGGTCCCCTGTTCCTCGGACACTGCCCAGGCTTACAGCTGTTTTCATGTCTGATTGTTCCAACCACACCAACCTTGCATTCCCTAGGGACACCCACACACACACTGGGCACATAGAGTTGTGGATGTGGTAGAACACTGAACAGAAATGGAGCCTCTGAGATGTGGACCTGCCCTCACTGAGCTTGGAGTGGAGCCCAACTGCCTTTCATAAAGTGGCTTTCCTCAAGCAGAGAAAACAGCCAGCCAGTCTCCTCCTCCATTCTTTCATAACCCTGACAGTGGCTGCCATTTAGACACAGTCGCAGCAGGTCTAGGTCTGAGGGGCTTTCACTTCTTTATTGACTGGAATCATCACTACACTAGCAGGAGCTGGATAGAACTGACGGGTTTTAACAGATGAAGAAACTAGAGCTTAGAAAGGTGGGGGAATGAGGTCTCTAAACAGTTCAGCTCTGGCTGAAAACCAGTTTGCCTCAGAGTTGGTCTGTTTAGTTTCCCTCAGAACTATCTCAAGCGCTCACTCAGTCATTTATGATCAGCTTCAACTTACAGCTGTCCTCGGTCAACTTAATGCTTTCCTGCACTTCAGATCCTTCATCTATAAAGCAAGAGCCATAATCCCACACACTTAATGTGGGCAGGTGAGCGAGCTTAGCAGGGTGACTTTAAAATCAGGGTGCCACCGCATTCCCATTTCCTAATTCCCTGGCCAGCCTCACCTTCGGCCCCGTCAGCTCCTGGAGAGAGAGAGAAAAAAAAAAAAGGGAAGGCGTAAACAGAGACCAATGTTCCCAGACCCTAAACGCTTGCCACTTGCGTAGAGGGTGACCCCCTTGCTTGCTTGGGGGCTGAAGGGAGAAGGGTAAGTAGAACGGACACTAGGGATTCAGGGATTCGTGAGTCCAGGAAAAGGGCTGTGCACTGCAAAGGACTGTGCCTGCTCTCTCCGGGGCCCTCTCCAAGTCCCCCTCCCTGCTGATCAGTACTCACCCATCCCTGGCTGGAACAATCCAAGAAAGAGCAGAATGGCTGCAGCTTCCAGCTGCCCAGGCCCCAGGCCCGACCATAAGGCCATGGCCCAGGATGAGGGCCCCTGGGGGGGGACTCCAGGTAGGACTGGAAGGAGCCTAGAGCTGGTTTTGAAGGCAGGATCTGTGTGTGGGCTCTGAGGTAAGGAATCCCAGGATCAAGGCTGGGAAGGTGAGACAAATGTCTGGTTTCTCAGGAAAGGAATGGCCACAAGGGGCAGGAGGGCGGGATAGGCCTTTAGTCTCTGCAGTGACCGGAGTGAACCTGTCTCCCTCACGGCCTGGCCACAGAGACCTTTCCAGGTGCCTTGGTGGAAGGCAACTACCTGTGGGCTCCTCCCTTAGCTCCACCCTCCTGGCTCAGTGTGGTTGGTTGGTTTTCTTTTCCTTCTTCTCAAGTCTGGAGTCCTTTCCAACCAAGGAGGCCCTAAGGGTGGGGGCGGTGCTTTGAAGGGAGGACTGATGCAGGCCAGCCAGACAGCAGGGCTGGAAACCCCGAGGGTCAGCCAACTGTCCTCAGGTATTTCAGGTCTCTAGCCAGCTATGACCCCCCATGCCTGCCAGGGCCTGGCCCAGCCTTTGTTATTGTGGGCGCATATTGCCTCTGCTTCCTCCCTACCTCCCTCCTCAGCCCAGAACACTAGGGGTGCCCCAGGCCAAGATCATCCCTGCCAGGTCCTCTCTGTAAAGTTGGCAGCCTTTCTGTAGGTGTTGGGCATGTCTGGCTATTGACAATCATCCAGTAAGTATTGATGAGTACCTACTGTGCCCCAGGCACAGGGAGGCAAAACAGATACCATTCATGACCTCCTTGTGCTCATTATGGTGAAGTAGGGATGTTAGACTTGAATCAAATAATCACAAGCAACTATAGAATAATTTCAGACTAGGAGTTGTGATGGACAAGAGTGTGGGGGGGGGCTCTTGCAATTGCACAGTAGCTGCAGAAGTAGAAGAATGTTGAAAATCAAGCCCTAAGTGAACCTGAAAAGATGCCAACAAAACAAAGCTGGGCCTGGTAAAGCAAGGGAGCATCTGCTGTTGAGGGTTCCAGTGGCAGAAGTTAGGGACAGGGCCTGGGAGGTAGCTCAGTGGGTGAAGTGCTTGCCGTGCAAGCATAAGGACTGGAGTTCAGATCCTCAGCACCCACATTAAAGCTGGGTATGGTGACACACCCATTACTCCAGTGCTGGGGTGGAGACACTGGGTTGGGGGTTTACTGGCTAGCTAGTCCAGATGAAACAGTGAGCTTTAGGTTCAGAGAGCCCCATCAGAAATATAAGGTGGAAAGAAATAGCCTCCACACAAACATGTATGGGTGTGCACAAGCACATGCACACAAAGGGAAGTTTAGGGAAAGACCTGTGTGACTGGGATGGGATCAAGTCCATCCTCTGCCAGCGTGGCACTTTGAATATATTTTGGGCTTGAGGAAAACAGACCATTACTTTCCTCACCCTCTTCCCAGAAGCCTGAGCCTCTGGACTCCGCGGAGGGGATGAAAGGGAGGGGCAAGACACGGAGGGTCATGGTGAGTTTAGGGAAAGGATGGGGCAGGTTCCATGTGGGGGTAGCACAGGGTTGGCTGACTGGCTGGATATAGAGAGCAGGTGGGACCTCTACTTCCCCAAGGAGCTTCTGAAGAATATTCACTTTGGTATCTTCTAGAAGCTAAGGAAAAGACTGGCCCTTTTAACCGCTATCCTCCTCAGCTCCTCGACCAACTTCCAGCCTACCTCCAGTCTCCTTCTCTGCCTGTATAACCCTGAGACTGTCACCCTAACCTCAGCAGTGACTGCTCTTTTGCCCATGTTCGACTTCCACCCCTTTCAGGTCCCTATTTACCCTTTCTCTGTGCTCAAACATTTCCTCTCTGACCATTTCTTGATTTCCAGCCAGGGATGTCCAGATGTGTTTCCCACTTGACTGGGAGCACTTGGTGAGCTTATTTTTCAGGCTCCAGTTGTTATACCTTGCTGCTTAGCAGGGAGGCACACAGGTAAGCAGTAGGTGTGGTGGTGGCATGGGCATGCAAGTGGTCCAAATCCTGGGGGCACTGGTTCGAATGTACAAGTGGTGGTCCTTGAAAGGTACAGTGGGTCATGTGTGTGTGCTGGAGACTCTAGACCCATACATTATACATTAGCATGTGTGTTTGGGGCTGGCTTTCATATCCCAAGTCCCTCTTGGTCTAGTGGATGGAGAAACAGGGTACACAGCCAGGGCTGAGGTATGCTGCAGATGCTAGGGACACTAATTCCAGTGGAGAGGTGACACACAACCAGATGTTCACCTAACCTCCCCCGCCCAGGGGCAGGAATGAGGGAATAGCTGCCACGTTATAGGGGACACATTTCTTGGGAGCCCAAGGCCTGACTCACTGGAAGGGAGGGGCCCTATCCCTGGGGGTTCCCCCTAAGCTGTGAGGTATTCATCCCCTGAGCCACCCCAGTGAGCTACAAGGCCATGAGTCTGTATTTACATCTTTATTGTCTGCTCCTCCCCTACCTCCAAGGATTTTTGGGTCTTAGTAGCCAGCATTGAGGTCCAATTATCTGAAAGCTGCTGCAGTCTGGGTGGATGAGGCCCTTTCCAGGCCCAGGAGCTGGCTGGTTGGACCACATTCCAGCCCTGCTGGATGGCCTGAAGAAGTCACTGAGGAGCCAGACTCAGTCCTGGATCAGTTGAGCCAGTAAGGGCAGGAGCAGAGTAGTAACCCTCAGGGAGCTCGAAGCTCCTGCCAAGTCTGGGGGACAGAGGTTACTGCCTTCAGGAGGCCAGTAGGGAGGGCCACTAGGTTGAAGGAAATGGGCTTCTCCCACTGTCTGGGAGATCCTGGTCTCTTCAGGACCAATGGCTGCAAACAGCTCACGGCTCCCATGGACAGCCATGCCCATGAGAACCCAGGGGCCTTCCTCAGTTTGGCATAGGAGGGGAGGTGCTGAGGTCACCTGCACAGTTGGAGCCAAGGCCAAGTGGGTCTGTTACCCTTTTATAGGGTCCTCTGCACCTTCCCTTGGTGTCTCCAAGGTCTAATCCAGAAATACTGCTTATTTCTATTGAAGCCCCATACCAAGAATTCCAGTCCCAATCTCTCTAGGATTTAGTTGCCCAACACTGCCTTTCTCCAAGAATCAAGATGCTTAGGCCCCTGTACCTCACATCTATCCTCCTGCCCTTCAGCATAGAGGATACAGGTCTCAGGGGGCAGAATGCCCTGATAGATGCAGCGACAGAGTCGTGATGTCAAGATGGAGACAGCAGCAGCTACAGGAACTAGAGAGAGGACAGAGTTGTTCCAGGGTTCTAGCCTCAGGTCACTCCTCATTCCCTTGACCCAGGGTGCTCACCTTGGTTCTGGAGGTCCTTCTAGCCCAGCACCCAGCAGCTGGCCTGTGGGGGGGGGCACTCCCTAGGTATAGGCAGATGGGCAGGGCTGATGGGGAGGGCTCAACTCGAGAGCTCAGCTCCAGGAGGACCAAGGGGGGCCTGAGTCCCAAGTGTCGGGGCAGGCGGATGCTGATGACCGACTGAGATGCTGGCCGGCCCTGTGGGAATGGGCTGGCCCCTACCCGGCCCAGATACACATCAATGTAAGGCACTGTTGTAGAGCCCAGCCTGTTGGAACAAGAACCAACATCATCTATTTCTCTCATTGCTGGTAAAGTCCTTCCTAGCACAAGAGAAAAGGATAGACTAGGTCTCTAGAGTCATCTACTAATTGCTTCATGATTGTTGTCTGACTCAAAAGATCTCACACAAAAAACCCAAACCAAACCAAAACATCAGAACAAAAATATTCCACAGTGGTTTCCCTGTGCTATATGAGCCCCCAAAGGGATAACATCCTACTATTGAAAGAGTCCTTTGAATCACCACCCAACTTTCCCCACCTTGCCTCTTGCAAGGAGACCCACCTGAGAATACAGTGTGTGGCCGACAGGACCCAGCCCAGGGCCACGAGGATCCCAGTACAGACTTGATCACCAGACACATACTTCTCTGCCAGCCAGGGCCACAACACACCGGCTGGAGTGGTCTTTGGTCTTAGGCCACAGGCTGGAGAGGGGAGGTGGCCATCTCAATGGGAACTCTGTAGCTGCCCCCTGAAGGCCTTCCCATGGATCTACATATCCCCAGGAACTCTGAAAGCCTCAAAGACCCCTGCTCACCACCACACTCACTGTGTGAGGGGCAAGTCTGTGTCTCAGTCTCCTCCCCCTCAGGGCCCCAGTCCCAGGCTAGCTGGTTTTCCAGCTAAGTGCCCCGAGTCACATGGCTGATCCATGGGCTGTGGGTTTGCAGCGGGGAGAAGGCTCGGGGACAGAGGCAGTTGCTTGAGAAGTCTCTGATTCCAGTCAGGAACCATGTCCCCTCTTCCCGACACAGAAGGCTCCAACTGGAATCATTCTGCTGCAAAACAGTGTTACTAGCATGAGCGCTGGTTGCAGGTGTACAGAGCATCAGCTCTTCCTGGGCTTTCCTGGAATCCAGATTCTCCCTAGAAGACAAATCAAATCCCCTGCAAACCAAGTTCCAATATTAATTTGTGGAAGACTGTAAGCCTGGGGATAGAGACAAACTGCAACATCTGTTCAGAACCCACCTCAGCCCCCTCAAAATGGCCAAGCTTGGGGCTGAGGAGGTGGCTCAGTTGCTAAACTGCTTGCCTCACAAGGACCTGGGTTCTGAACCCCAGCACTCACAAAAGAGGGCCGGGAGAGGAGATGGCTCAGTGGTTAAGAGCACTGGCTACTTTTGCTGAGGACCTGGGTTTGGTTTCCAGCACCCACATAGTAGCTAACAACTGTCCCTAACTCCAGTTCCAGGGGATCCGATGCCCTTTTCTGATCTCTGTGGCCACTGCACAACACCGGTGCACTTACATGCAGACAACACACTCATACACATAAAATAA